>NW_006399944.1:1398435-1423336 GCF_000299155.1 Elephantulus edwardii | reverse complement strand
GCGGAGTTTAGGGCTGTTGTACATAGGGTCGCTATGAGTCGCAGGCGACTCAACGGCACATAACAACAACAACAACAACATAGACAAGTTACATCATCTGACTCTTCAGTGACAACAAGATATTGTTAAATTCCGAGCCACTGAAATAACTATTTGATCTAATTAAACTTTATATATAAACTATAGAATCCAGAAACTCAAGTGTATATTGTAATTTTCATTTTATGAAACAAAGTCCTTGTTGTTGTTGTTTAAAACAACAACCAAAAACCTACGAAGCCAAGCATAAAAATTCCAAGAATGCATTATGCAGGTCTTTCACGAGAGGCAAATCTATATATTTGTGAGAGGAAAGTTCATGAAGCACTCATGTTTTAGAAAGATTTCTATTCTGACACATCCTTCTCCTCCAGCGCTGCTTGTGGACATCAGCTGTGTGCCTCTGTGGGAGAAGGATGTGCAATCTGCTCCTGTGCGATTGACTGCCTCTGTAAACCATGTGAAGGGTCAGCTATGGGTCAGTTCTGACTCAACGGTACACAACAACAACAGCAACAACAAAAAATAATTATGTCACAAGAAGGTGGTATACAGAAAAATTATACCAATTGTCTATTTTTATAACATGAAGATGAACAAAAAAGGAAAAGCGTTATTACACTTCATCATATTCTCTCTCTCATTGCCTTTGAGTCAGAACTGACACATGAGTGGTGTAAATTGTAGGAGAGAAGATAACTCATTGTTTTCCCTCGAAGCTGCTGGAGGATTTGGATTACTAGAAAGGTAACACTTATGACAAGTAAGTCATAACGTGCAGCTCCATATGCATAGTATCACCTGGGCTTTCCTTTATCATATTGTTGTTTTTGATATGACTTTGGCCAATTACAGCTCATAGAAAACCTGTGTACAATTGCACCATCTTCATCATCTTCATTATGCTTATGATCTTTCCACTTACTGTGTCAATCCCTCATATTGAGACTCTTCCTCTCTTTAATTTTCCACCTTTCTCCACCTGACAGTTTTTTCCAAAGATCAATTGCTCCTGACAAAATATCACACAAAAAATGAAAATTAAAAAAAAAGATATGAGACAAAGTTTCACTATTTTTGCTTGTAAGGCGTGCTCTGGTTGCCATTCCACCATGACAGACTAGCTTGTTCTTACAAACACGTCATAGAATATTTAGTAATTTTCTCAAATATCACAGTTTAAAGATATCAGTTCTTACTCTGTTATCTTTATTCGTTGTCCAAGTTCAGAAACATCAGTAACAGCAAAAAATATCAATGTCTTGGCTCAGATGCACCTCGGTTTTAAACTAACATCCTTGTTCTTTATAAATCTGGAGAGGTGTTTGACAGCAGATTTTCCCAATGCCAACATGTCTTTTGATATCCTGACTCCTGCTTCCGTGGATGTTGATTATAGATTCAAGTAAAATGAAATCACTGACAACTTCAATCTTTTTTCCATCTATCATGATGCTGTTTATTGGTCCATAGGTGAGGATTTTTTTCTTTCTTTCATGACAAAATGCAATCCATGTTGAAGACTGTAGACTGTGATTTTTAGTGTTTTAGGTCTTCAATTTCTGCAAGCAAGATTGTGCCATCTGCATAATGCTGTCTGTTGATGAATTCCTCGAATGCTGTTGCTGCATTTCTCTTCATACAGTCCAGACTTTTGAATTATTTGTTCAATATAAAAGTTGGCTAGGAATGGTGAAATGAAACAATCTTGACTACATCTTTATTAATTTTAAAACATGAAGTGTTCCTTCATTCTCTTCAGACAATTGTTTCTTGAACTATCTAGAGGTTTCAAAGGAGTACAATTAAGTGTTCTGGAGTTTCCATTCTTCACAATGTTCCCCACAATTTGTTATTATCCACATAATCAAATACTTTTGTATAGTAATTAAAACACAAGTAAACATCTTTCTGACATTCTCTGGTTTAAGCTAAGTTCTACCCCTCATTAACAGTGATAATCCTTGTGCCAAAGCCTTTTTTTAAGTCAAATTTGAATTTCTAGTAGTTCTCTGTTGATGTACTGTTCCAATTGTTTTTTAATAATCTTTAGCAAGATTTTACTTGTGTGTAATATTAATGATATTATTGTTATGTACCATTGAGTCAGAACTGACCCATAGGTGACCTGCCAGCAGGTTTTCAGAGACAGTTAATTGCATGTGAGGAGACAGCCCTTTCTTCTCCCATGGAGCTGCTAGTGGCCTCAATCCATGTACCTTTGAGATTTCAGCAGAGCTTCTTGCCACCAGGCCACCAGAGCTACCTAAATAGCAAGATTTTACATGCATGTGATATTAATGATATTATTTTATAATTTCTATATTATGTTTAATCACTTTTTTTTTTTGTAACGGGAACAAATATGGGTCTCTTCCAGTCAGTTTTCCAGGTAACTATATTCTAAATTTGTTGGCTTGGGCTAGTTAACAGGTTCTGTGCTTGTGTCTGCATATTGAAGTACATTAATCAGTATTCTATCAATTCCTAGCACCTTATTTTTTGCTAATGTCTTCAGTGCAATTTGAAAAATCTTCCTTTATCATCATTGATTCTTAATCACGTGCTATTTCTTGAAATATTTTAATGTCAACCAACTATTTTATAGTATTATCTTGGTGCAATGTAAAAGAACTCTAATAATGTATTCCATATGGAATTGCGTTTCTAATTCAAAGACTTCAAATATTGACTAACTGTCTTCAGAAATTTACAGCCACAGAAACCAACTGAATGGTCATTTATGAATCAGTTTTAATTTGAAGGCAATATGTTTTCATATATATATATATATATATATATATATATATATATGAACATGAATTTTTTTATAAGTATCATTCTTTAAAATTAATGCTACATTTTATGAAGAACATTTTTACTCTCTTCTAGAAGCCTTCCAAAGAGATTTTAAACAGGGTGTTTTGCCTTAAAGGCTATAGCACACGGTCAAAGTAATGACATATGTATATATGAGATGGGATTAAAGGGACTTAGCCTGGTAAAGCAGCATTGAGGAAGAGCCAGTTTTTGTGTACATGTTTGGAAACAGTACATTAGAGGATTTAGAGTATCAAAGAAGAATATTACATGTCAAAAGAGAGGAAATATGTGAGGAAAACTGCCCATAATGTATTCATTATGTGCCTTCATGGATTTGGAAAGTCTATGCAATGGGGACAGACTCTTTCTTACTTCCAGAGCCAATAATCAGTTTTCCTACTGCAAGTCTTCTTCATGTAATGTTATTTTCCAAAGCTCTAGAAATTGAGTATGAAAGTTGTTACTCAAGTTTATGAGTAAGGCTATTCATTCTGGGATTGGGTTTTTAAAAGCATTTCTAAACAACTTCTTTAAGATAAATTTACCTCATGAGAAGAACTCAAATAGTTGTCTGCATAGTTTTACCCTCTTATGGTATAAAAATCTAAAATGAGATTATCTCTGGAGAGGAAGTAGGACAGGAAGCTAAGACCATCGGAGCTGGCCAGGAGATCAAATTGTGGTTTCTGATTTTTGCAAAGAGAAATATAGAAAAAAAAATCTTTACCCAGAAATCCCACACTGGCTCTACCACAAGTCAGCTAAGTGCTCACATTGAAAGTTTTCCAAATTGGAGAAATATGTTGCCTTTCTCTCAGACTCCTTTATGTTATGATTCATGATTTACTAACAATGTCCTCATTGACTTTATTGACAGATTTAATAAAACACTGAAACTCTTGTATCACAAGGAAATAAAAACAATTGGAAATGGTATGAGAAAATGGATTCAAGGATTGTACCTATGTGCCACAACCTGGTGTGCTTCAGGATAGATTAGAGCAGAGTTGACAAAAATGTTAAAGATTTTGACATAGTACAGGCATATAGGGTAACTGGTATATGTAATTATTTAATTGTTTTCTCACTGAGAAAGTCATAAACATTCTGTCACAGTCTCGTTAAAGGGGTAGACATGAATTTAGAAATTACTCTCTTAAGCTAATTTCTAAGGATAGATTTGTATATTGTATTTCCAACATTTTATTTCTGAAAATACATTTAATATCAATGTAAATGTACTCTTATTTATTGTGTAAATAAGTATGCCATTCTATTGAAATGAGATTTATGTGGACACGGGTAATTTATCTGACACACTGAAACTTTCAATGGAAGGTAAGTTAAAAAAAAAGGATTTGATATTTTTGAGTGCCATAGGCAGAAAAAAGAATAATTAAACATATGATGAAATCTTTGAAGCAAAAAGCCAATTAAAGACAACACATAATTTTCACCTTTGAAATCAACTGACAAGCTATACAAATCCCAGGAATGAAAAAAAATACATTTGAGTCATGTGTCAATATGTTTAAAATAATTTTCTTTGTACCTAAAACACTCCCAGAAATGTTATAGCAAATGACAAGAACAATAAAATACATATCTCAGATGCCAATGTCATCATTTCTCCATATACTCAAGAGCCTTAGACGTGGTACAAGTAGCAGAAATGGAACAAATGATTCCTAACTTAGATTAACACCCTGTGTACTCTGAATCATGCTGTCACTTTCTATTTTACAAAAATGGTAATTTTTTTCTGATTATAAAATTAAGGTAGTCACTGAAAAGTATTAGAAATAAATAAACAATGAATTAAAGTACAATATTTAGAGAGTGGAGGAAGGGATGGGTTAAGGAAATAGGAAATATCTGGTGTGAAAAACAATGGTTGCAAACTTTTTAAGTAAACCAGTATAAAATTAAATTTCTTAAAAAACCACAAAAATACTGTAAGAAAATCTATCACAAGGAAGGGTTATTAAATTATATTTTAAACCAAAGAAATGGTGTTACAGATATAAAGGCAATCTGTGTCACTGGAAGAGAAATACATACCCACAACTACTGGATTTTTTTAATTATTAAATTTTATTAATTTTAATGAACATTTACAGAGATTTTGGGTTTTCATTCATTCATTATTGCACTATTTTCTCTACCCTTCTCCCCAGTTCGGTCTTCTTTTTTTCCCCCCTTGAAAGTCTGTTTTAATTGTCCAATTGCCACAGTGCTTGTCAAAGCCAGTTCTGATTAATCTCCTTTGTCAGTGTGTCCTTTGCCATTCTCTATCACTCCTCCCTGAGAGAGACTTCAGTTCCTTACTTCTCTGCCTTGCATGTGGACTTCTGAGTTGTAAAACAACCCAGTGGTAGGTGGAATTTGGTCCAGGACTTAAGAACAATAAATGACATAGTTGAACCTCTACATCTTCTGGTTCCTAGCCTTTATACTATAATAGACAAAGTGCTAGTCAATAGGTCTTTTATTGTAAGAACTACCTTCCCTCTGTAACTTGATGTGTGCCACTATTAGAGCCTCTACTTGGAATATTATTGCTATTTAATTTTTGACTCATGTACTTTTAACTTGTTAGTTAAATTTGTGTCTTCTAGGCTGCAACAGTTCCACGATACATCTTCAAGGATATGAACATGTACAGCTAAGCACAATTGATAACGGTGCATCTAAATTCCAAAATCAATCTCCATCATAGTCTATGTGTTTCCTATTGCCAAAGGGGCCCTTTAGAGTAGTGAGAGAAGATCTTCCCCCTGAAACCTACAGCCTCCCTTTTCAGCAGGAAGTAGCTAAGAGAATACACCATCCCCTTTTCCTTATGAACTACTGGAATTTTAAACACACACAAGAACACAAAACCACAATACTACTCTTCCTGCTACTATTCATTTTAACCTGAAGTTAAGGATTACTTGGATGGTGGGAGCACTGGTTTTGCAGACCTGTTTGGTGAACATGGACCCAGGGAAACTTATTCTGATCTCCTAGGCTTTGATAAGTTCACCAAGACATATGAAACCCTATTATCTCTGCAAGGGGACACAGAGATAAAGGAAGGATAAAAGAAGAGAAGAGAGGAAAGAGGAGAGACAGAAAAAACTGATACTAAAAATACAATTAAGTGGAATGGAATAAGATGAAGGTTATAGTGTTTAGAATCTCCATCAGGAACTCTGGTGT
This sequence comes from Elephantulus edwardii, assembly GCF_000299155.1. Classification (NCBI taxonomy): domain Eukaryota; kingdom Metazoa; phylum Chordata; class Mammalia; order Macroscelidea; family Macroscelididae; genus Elephantulus; species Elephantulus edwardii. The sequence goes on along the minus strand of NW_006399944.1, from coordinate 1,417,270 downwards.
CCTAGTGGTAAGAAAATGTGCTACAATCCTGAAGACATGCAGTTCAAATTTACCAGCTACTCTGTAGGAGAAAGTAGAGCAATCTTCTACTGTGCAATTAAACTGCCTCTGAAAACCTGCTGGAGGGTATACTATGGGTTGATTCCAATTCGATGGTAGACATCAACAGCATCTTGAGCATGTGAGAAAGGTCTTCTGGGAAACTACATAATAATCCTTTAATAGTGTTTTCTAAATCATATCTAAGAACACAAATATAGATCTGAATGTTGAGAACCTTGAGATCCTATATACTGTCAAATGGAATCAAGGAACACGTATGTACATTTATATACCTGTCTTCTTATTTAGAAAACAGTAATAATCATAATAATAATAGTAATAATACTAGAACCTCTTGGGAGTTCGAAGAATTCTACCAGCACTATGATTAAGGGAATAGTTCACAATCAAAGTATAAGTGATTCAATCCCACTAGCTGCTCCACTGAAGAAAGATGAGACAATTTACCTTCATAAAGATTGACAGCTTTGGAAACCCTAACAGGTGGTTCTTCCTTGTCCTTCAGGATGATTAAAGATTGGAATCTGCTCAGTAGTATTGGTTCGCTTGATTCAGGGACACAAATTGCTAACAGTCTTAGCTGCTAACTGAAAGAAAGTTTAGCAATTCAAGTCTATTCAGGGTATCTCAGAAGAGACGTTCGGTGACATCTTTCTGGGAAAAATAAAATGTTCATTGGAAAGATCTATGGCTCACTCTTCTATTTAGACAAACATGAAATTTGTATGGGTCCCAATTTATTAGACTGGTAATGGTACTGGTAATAAAAATGTACCCAACCCTCACTTACCAGCATGGTTAAGTTACAAACACTAATTCTGTTATTGTGAGGAGGAAGTGGAAGTGAGAAGGCAGAGAAAGCCTCAGCACCTTGACCACAAATGCTGGTGCTAAAGTTCATCTGTGGCTGGTGACTACTAGAGTTACAAATGGCAGTTTTGGAGTCTGGTGGACCAGGAGGTCAAGGCAGTCAGTGAATGTTACGTCTTAAGTCCACTTCCCAGCAGCTGCCACACTTCACCTCCACCCATTTGCTGCCAACTTGCAGGCCAACATAGAAGGAAGTGAAGCATTGCTGGTTTTTGGAGTCCTTGGAATCTCAAGAAGAAAAGCCACTTTTAAGAGAAGCTCAGAAGTCTGGGTCATTGAGGAGGCTAGCACATAGGGCCATCTGGGTTTTGCTGCAGTTTCAAAGACCCTCATTTCCCACACACGTCCCCTTCCAGTTACAGGAGTTGGTTTCTCCACGACACTCAAGTAGAAGAAAGCAGCAATAGAAACTTCTCCCTCCTCTGCCTTTTCTTGGGCTCTTTGGACCAATTCCAGATACAGGCTCATCTAGGAATACACTCAGAAATCATTGTCATGGGTTTAGAACGGATTCATAGTTAATTCTCTATTGGATTTCCAGGGATGTAAATTGCCTGGGAAGACATTGTCCATTGTAGTTTTTTTTGTTTGTTTGGTTTTTTTTTTAGTTTTTTTCTTTTAGCAGAGTTACTGGTCAATTACAACCACCTTTGGGATAGCAAAACTCCCTATGGAATGTGCTACCAGAATCTGCCTCAGCTACCTTTCTCATTAAGAACTCTTGGTGCCATGAAGAAGTCATCAGCTGGTTGCTTTATCTATGAGCTTGATAAACATATATGGCTCTGCAAGCTGGGAGGAAACCCAAGTTAAAGTACATAAAATAGTTGGAGAGTCGATTTTCACACTACTGTAAATTCAAAATGTGCGCTGAGGAGATGGATGTAGGTGAAGGATAAGTATGTTTTGTTTCCAATGTGCCATGCACTGCAGTAAGAACTTAGGCATACAGCACTTACCTGTTTTTTTTTTGTCTATTTTATAGATGAGAAAATTGAAAAATAGGAAAAGCACAACAAGGGTAAAAAAAATGGTGAATGCCGAGTTGAAATTCAAGGTTAATTGCTGCCAAGACTTCTATATTCTTGTGAACTACTCTGCTCCTCTTGGTCCTTACCTAAACCGTGTGCTGTTAGCATTGCTGTTATGTACCCTCACATTAGAATTGACCCACAGCAGACATGGCAGTTAGTTTTCAGAGGTAGTAAGTCACACAGAAGGATCTTTTAATAAAAAAAAATCCTGTTGCTTACTTTAAGTTCTAGGGATTTTAAAAAATACTATAAAAATCGTAGCATTTTTGTTTTTATAGCTGGTGGATAAAAAAGTGGATTCATTTATGTTCTGGTTTTCATTTTCTTCTTAGAATTTTATCTGTATTTCACTCAAACTTCTCATCACTCCCACTGAGAATTCCCTCTCTTATCTTTTAACAGAGTTTCCAAAGAAGGAAAGACAAAATCTAACGCCTACTGCTTGGCATATCCCACAGAAAGAAAGAAACAGACTCCCTTAGCTCATTAGAAACTGGGAGTCAGATCAACTATTTCTCAGTGGACACTTGGAAGTTCCCTGGCTAAGCACATTTTGGTCAGAAACCAGCTCTGCAGATCTAAGAGAGAGTCAATTGTCAACTGATGTTCTTATAGTTGACCATAGGGGACATAGGGTAGTATAGTCTCTAGGACCAAGATTAAGATCAATGTAGAAGCCCATGGGTATGGAAATTATTGGGATATACTTTTAACCTAATGAGAGTCTAGTTTTAATATGATTCCACCTACTGGGCAATATTTCTTTTGGTTTCAGTCTAAGAAACAATTGCCCAAAATAGGATCCCTATTCTGCTATGAGTCAAATACAATTGTGCCGTTGACCTAGAGACAGACCAGTTTTAGGGAGCCAGACTGGGAAATAAAGGATCTAGGAAAACCAACAGTTTTCTCAAGATACAGACTGGATACACATGCTGCAGCAGCAGCTTTGCTGATCCAGCCTCTCTTTTGAGAATCTGGATGGTTTTGGAGGGGTCTGTTTTCAGTGAGGTGAATGAAGAATTGGCAATCTTGTTCTTACTTACTGTAATTGAGTCAGACAATTAAATTGCCTCCCAGTTACAGAAAATGTAAACCACATACACAGTATGTAGGTCACAGCATTCCAGTGGTGCATGTCCGGTATAGTGACTTAATGCCTGGATATAGAGGACAGACTCCTGAGTCAAAGCAGTATGCTGGCTCAGCGCAAGCACTGCACACCAAGGCAAAGCCAAAGACCCATAGCTTTGGAAGAGGTCCTAGAACCAGCACTTCAACACATGGATTTATTTAACCGAAACAACGTGTCAGCTTATAACGGTACTGCAATCCTTGCGTAGCTTTCTTTTAAAAATTAAAATGAAGAATGTTTATTAATAAATCCTTTCTTGTATACAAAAGAACTTGAGTGGCACGGTGATTAAGTTCTTAACTTTGGTTACAAAGTTCTCCATAACAGAAGGATGTAGCAATCTGTTTTACTAATGTAAGAATTTACACCATTGGAAGAAAACCCTATGAAGTGGTACTACTCTTTCCTATGCAATTGATTCCTCTACATATAACTAAAACAACCCCAAATCCTCAAATTGTCTGGCTTGAAATAAAATTTAACTTACAAATTTAAAATTAATTCCTTTATACCAACAGTGACAAGTGTTTACAATTCAGTCTCTAATATCATATGACTTTAGGATAAAGTGAACCATGTGACTTTAGCCAGATTAGAGAAATAAGGTGGAGTGTATATATTTTAACTTGATTTAATATGAATGATGGAGAAGACAATTGTTTACTGTTTGTATGGGTGATGCTGAGGAAGGAATGACTTTTATAATCAATCTTACTTCCAAACCAAATATGACTATTTTAAAATGAAAACAAAAATAGAGTATCTTGTCTCCTAAATAGACTACAAACAATGGACAATTTTACATAAAAATATTTACTTCAAAGAATAATTCCTTGATCTGTGTTTGGATTTTCCATGGCAAATCTTCAATCCTAGGATTCTATTCTTTAGCACCACATGCTATTTGACATCTGGTGCCATCATCAAGAATTACATTCTTAAGAAATGTAATTTTTCTATTCTAACCACAACATATTTTTGAACATATGTATGCCAGGGTGTTCCCTGTAATAGCATCTTTATGGATCTTCATTTCAACCATTCTTCATTATTAGCATTTCATGTTCAAATAATTGTAATACACATTTGATAAGGGACTCTAGTATTTTCCTGTTGGATTTGTTCTATTAACAACCCCACCTATGCTATGGATATTATGTGTATGTGGTTGTCTATCTCAGCACCTATCTCACTTCATTAATCTTAGGTTAAGAGAGAAGATGTGAACCTAGAATATAGCTCTTCTTTTGATAACAACAGTTATTGGTTCCATTTTGAGTGTCTTAGGGAGATACGTAGTTTAAACTTTGAAGCAGCATGCTTGCACGAGTTCCTTCTTCTCTGACTTGTTCCTCAGTAATTGGGAGAGGTCCATGACTACAGACTTTCCCAGTTGCAATATGGCTCTTGATCTCCTGATGGTACCAAGTTTATTAATTGTGGCTCTAAGTAAGAGAAGTTGTTGACAGTCTTAACCTTTTCTCCAGCTACCATGATATTGACTATTGGTCAAGTGGAGAGGACTTTTGTTTTCTTGATGAAAATTCACAGCATATACAAAAAGCCACAGTGGTGGAGTGTGTTATGTATCAGACTTTTAATCTAAAGTTAGTAATTTCAATCTACCAGTCATGCATGGAAAAGAAGATGGACAATTTATTTACTCCCATAAACGTTTTTCATGTTGATGTATATTGCATTGAAACACATGAGGGAGAAAACTGTTTAAAAAGGATATAAGAATGGGCATTCTTGTCATTACAGAAGTCCAGAGTGAAGGCCGCATAGTGGAGTGGACTTGGGGGGAGGGATCACATAGCAATTAAAGATATTTCCTTTTTCTTTGCAAGGAACAGAATGGTTGGGAGGGGAGAGGGCATGGGTAGGGAGAAGAGTGCACCAAAGAATTAATGGAAACCCTAAGTCTTTGTAAACTTTTATTAAAATTAATAAAAAAATAAAGATAAAAAATGCAAAGGATGTGTGTAATGCTATGATTTGGTGTGTGGAGGGAGAAGTGGGTAAAGGAAATAGGAAAGATTCGATGCGAAAAACAGTAAACTAGTATAAAATTTGAAAAAATATTTAAAAAAATGCAGAGGAAGATCACTATGAGTGATTCAAAGGAATTAGAGAAATGTTTTGTTGAAAGTATGATTAGCATTTTATGAAACAATATGTATCACATTACATAATAAAAAGAAATAAATCTCAAAGAGCAAACAATTATATGCAAAAACAAAGTAAACAAACAAGAATATGACATTTAATAATTCAACAACAATTTCTAAATTGCCTACTGTGCAATAAAAGAATGATCTTTACTTAGACTGTATGAGCCACGATAAATTGTGCATAGTTTTGAGGAGATTGGGAATCCCATAATGCTTAATTGTGCTCATGCGAAACCTATACTAAAACCAGGAAGCAGTCCTCAGAACAGAACACGGAAACACTGCATGGTTCAAAATCAGGAAAGGTTTGCATCAGGGACGCATCCTTTCTCCATACCTTTTCAATCTATATGCAGAACAGATAATTTGGAAGGCTAGGCTTTATGAGGAGAAATGTGGCATCAGGATTGGAGGAAAACTCATCAACAACCTATATCATGCAGATGACACAACCTTGCTTGCTTAAACTGAAACTGGCCTGAAGCTTTTGCTTCAGGGGATCAAGAGCTGTAGTCTTCTACATGATTTGAAGCTCAACATCAAGTAACAAAGTTTCTCACCATTAGTTCAATTGGTAGCACCACTACAAGAGATTGAGGTTGTTAACAATTACGACTTGCTTGGATCTACAGTCAACACTCTTTGCACCAAGAGTTAGGAAATCAAAAGAGTAATTGTACTTGGAAAATCTGTTGTCAGAGACCTCTTCATAATACTGAGAATCAATGATGTCAGTCTAGAGACTAAGGTGTGCCTGATCTAGGCCATGGTTTTCACAATTACTTGCTGTGTGGAAGACAGCTGGACAATAACGAAGAAGAGTTTATCCCCTTTGAATTATACTGCTGGAGAGGAGTCTTGAACATATACCCTGGACTATAAAAGACAAAAACAAAACAAAACTAAAAAACCCTAAACCCAAATAAGTCTGTCCTGGAGAGAGCGAAACCAAATTTCCCCTTAGAGGCTAGGATATTAAAGCTCCGTCTCACATACTCTGGGCATGTGGACAGGAGGAACAGGTCTTTGGAAAAGCACATCATGCTCAGAAACATGGAGGGACCATGGTGGAGAGGAAGACCCCAGATAAAATGGATTAATACAGTAACTGGAGCAAGGGGGGTAGGTGTGTCAGAGTTCGTGAGAATGGCTCAGGACAGGACAGGGTTCAGAGCTGTTGACCATAGGCTCCCTATGTTTTACAGGCAACTCGATAGCACACAACATCAGCAACAATAACTACAAACCCAAAGTTTGTGCTTCTCAGGCAATTTGAACTGATTCCCAGAGTGAACCAAACGGAAGGTTCTTACGAGTCAGAAATGACTCAACCTCAGTGAGTGTGTAAATGAATGTAATGTACAAAAGGAGCTATTTCTTTTTTTTTTTTAGGTTTTTTTTTTCTATAATTTTATTTTATTAATTTTCATAAACATTTACAGAGATTTTGGGCTTCCACTTATTCATTGTTGCACTATTCTCTCTACCCTCCTCCCAGTTTGTTCTTGTCCAAATGCCACAGTGCTTGTCAAAGCCAGTTCTGATTAATCTTCTTTGTCAGTGTATCCTTTGCCATTCCCTATCACTAAAAGGAGCTATTTCTGAAGATGAGGATACAATAATAGTGATATAGTGATAGCAAGAAACATGCAATAAACAAATGTTGTTGTTGTTATGTGCTGTCATGTCGCCTGTGACTCATAGCAACCCTATGGACAACAGCCTTAAGCCCTGCTCTATCCTTTGCCAATCTTATTGTCTCCATCACACTTAGCCCCATTATCTCAGTGACTGAATCAATCCACCTCTTTGAGGGTCATCCTCTCCGGCTCTGTCTCCCCACCCTCCCAAGCATGACTTCCTTCTCCAAGGACTGATCCTACCTTGAGACATGTCCAAAGAATGTCAGGCGAAGCTTCAGAATCCTTGCCTCCAAGTAACAGCCTGGCTTCACTCCCTACAAGATGAACTTGTTTGTTCTCCTAGCAGTTTATGGTATATTCAGTACTCTTCTCCAGCAGCACGGCTCAAAGACATCAACTCTCCTTCTATCATCCCTAGTCATTGTCCCGATTTCTTAGGCATAGCAAGTAATTGCAAAGGCCATGGCCTGTATCAGGCTCACCTTAGTCTCCAGACTGACATCATTGCTCTTTAGTACTTTGAAGAGGTCTCTGACAGCAGACTTTCCCCAATGTAATTCATCTTTTAATTTCCTAGCTGCTGGCACCAAGAGAGTTGATTGTAGAGCCAAGCAAACTGAAGCTGTCAATAATCTCAATCTCTTCATCATCTATCATGATGCTTCAATTGGTCCAGTGGTAAGAATTTTTGCTTTCTTGATGTTGATCTCCAATCTAAATTGAAGGCTACAGTCCTTCACCTTCTGCAGCAAGCGATTCAGGTCCTTCTCAGTTTCAGCAAGCAGGGTTGTGTCATCTGCATAACTCGGATTGTTGATGAGCCTACCTCCAATTTTGATGCCATACTTCTTCTCATAGAGCCCAGCATCTCAGTAATCTGTTCCGCATATAGATTGAAAAATATGGAGATATGACACAACCTTGATGCACGTCCTTCCAAAATTTGAAGCATGCAGTGTTTCCTCTCTCTGTTCTGACAACTGCCTCCTGGTCCAAGTATAGGTTTCGCATAAGAACTATCAAGTATTCTGGGATTCCCATTCTTCTCGGTGTCAGCCACAGCTTGTTATGATCCACAAAGTCATATGCCTTTGCATAGTCAATAAAACACATGTTGTGTTGTTGTTATGTGCCGTCAAGTCACTTGTGACTCATAGTGACTTTATGTACAACTGTCCTAAACTCTCCTCTGTTCTGTGCTAATCATACTGTCTCCGACACACCCATCCCGATTACCCCAATTACTGAATCAATCCACCTCATAGATGGCCTTCCCCTCCTGCGCTGTCCCGCCAGCCTACCAAGTATGATGTCTCTCTCCAAGGACCAGTCCCTCCTTACAACATGTCCAAAGTCTGTCAGATGGTACCTTGACAAGTAAAATCAAAGTAGTTTCCAGAAAAGGACAAAAGCAAATAAAACCCATTATATTATTGGCAGGTGGAATACTAAGCCACAGTAACATCTTATGAGTCAGGGATCAGTAGAGTGACAGAAGCAGAATGAGTGAGGGTCAAGATAACCAGATATGAGCCCATAGGCATGAAATGGTATGGATAGGAGGTTAGACTGTGACAGCCTGGAATTTAATATAAGGATAAAACATCTATTGAGTGTTCTTATTAAGAAAGGGTGTTGTATTTTGTCAAAATCTAATTTCCTCTACATAATTAATAGTATATACTCTAAAGCAACACCCAACCTCATTACTTTCAATGGAAGTAGATTAATGGTATTTCACCTGTGATTAGACAAGGATGTCCACTATCACCACTGCTACTAAATATTGTAGCAGAAGTCTTAGAGTAATAAGACAAGAGAAAGAAATAAGAGGCATTCAAATAAGCAAATAAGAGGTAAAATTGTCTCTATACACAGATGATATCTCGGTATACTTAGAAAACCCTGAATTCAACAAGAGAACTGCTGGATACAGTTGAACAATTCAGTAAAGTAGCAGGATAACAGATCAACATGAAAAAAGTCAATAAGATTTCTATACAGGGGCAAAGAGAACATTGTTGATATTGTTCTTGTTATGTGCCTTCAAGTAAGTCTGCAACTCATAGCAATCCTACATACAACAGTTCTGATGCCTGTCCTGTCCTGAGCCAGTCTCACTGACTCTGACACACCTACCCCCATTGCCCTACTTACTGAATGAATCCATCTCATAAAAATAATCCCAATTAAAATTGGTAATAACTGAAATTAAATACTGATGAACAAATCTAACTAGAGACACAAAAGACCTATGCTGTTGTTATTAAGGGCCATCATGTCGCCTGTCTCACCTACAGACCTAATCCAATTCCTCCAGTCACTGAGTCAATCTATCTCATCCAAGGTCTTCCTCTCATGCACAGTCCCTCCACCCTTCCAAACACAATGTCCTTCTACAAGAACTGGTCCCCACTGGTCATGCAATCAAAGTATGTAAGATGGAGCCTCTAATTCCTTGCCTCCAGGGAGCAATCTGTTTTCACCTTCTACAGGACAACACTGTTTGTTTTCCTAGTGGTACACAGTGTGTTCAATAATCTTCTCTAGCATCACAATTCAAAGACACGGATCCTTCTATCATCCTTAACTATCATCCAGCTCTCAGAAATAAAGCAAATAATTGCAAAGACTATAGCCTGGACCAGGTGCACCTTAGTCTCCAGACTGATGTCATTGCTCTTCAGTATTCTAGAGAGGTCCCTGACAGCTAACTTTCCCAATGCTCTTCATCTTTTGATTTCCTGACTGCTGGTGCCAAGAGTGTTTATTATGGAACCAAGCAAGATGAAGTCATCTACAACCTCAATTTCTTCTTCATTTATCATGAAGCTTCTCATTGGCCTAGAGACACAAAAGACCTATATAAAGAAAATCATAAAACGCTACCACAAGAAAATCCTATTTGGCAATTTTATCATTTCTAAATTGTGCATTTCTGGCAGTATTTGGCAGTCTCTTTATACCATAGGGTAGATTTGTACACCCATGGTATAGCAGTATTATTCACTGTCACAAGAACATGGAAACAGCCCAAATGTCTGACCACAGCCTAATGGATTGAGAAATTGTGGTACAATTCACCCAATGGAATACTATGCAGCATGAAGGAGCAACAATTTTTAAAAATACTAAGTAACTTGGAGAGCATTACACTGAGTGAACTAATATAGTCTAATAAGGACAAATATTGCATAAGACTATTATTGTAAAAATAGAAGGATAACTATTAAAACATGTATTGGAATTCAAGGTTGGTGTAGGAATGAGGATAGGTAGGGACAAAACCCCAGGGCTGCACACTTTGGTGGTTGAGGGGATTGGGGGAGAGGGGCAAGGAAAGGGGAAGGATCTGGGGGAAAGACAGAGTAAAGTTGGGCAAAGTCCAATGATGATGGATTTTATGAAACATGATGCATGAAAATGATTGTATAAAACACAGTGTGAATGAAGAATAGTGAGAAATGCAGTATATACTGAACTTTATAAGCAAACCAATAAAAAAATCAAACAAACAACACTACTACAATACCCATGCAGTGTTTCTTTCCTTTCATCCAGTCATTTGTCCAAGAAAAGAATGTGCCAGGCATGCATCCTTTCTCAACATCTGTCCATTTTATAGAAAAACAGATAATTCAGGAGGCTGGTTTTTATGAGAAGGAATGTGTCATCAGGGTTGTAAGAACACTTATCAACAACCTGTGATGTGAAGATATCACAACCTGGTTTGCTGAAACTGAAGAGGACCTATGTGTTTACTGCAGAAGACTACAACATAAGTGTTCATCTGTCAACCTGACCCTTAGAAAAAGCTGTAATCAAGGTAGACTGAACCTCACACTCTTATCCTTAGCTCTCCAACTACAGTAAGAATTGAAGAACTCCCTCACTGGATCTACCTCAGTAGAATCAAGCTCACTCCAGGAGCCACTACAACCTCCAAATCACAGGCAGTCAAACAATCATCTAAACTCATCTCCTCCACCAAGCTTAATCTAACACAAACATCAGTATGATTCCCGTCACCACAATCCTATTACTGTTAGCCACCAAACAGTCCAGACAGTGATTTTACTGTGAGGATTAAATGGATACCAATTTGTTCCCCCAAATTACCCCCAAAATTGATTTTCTCTTTACAAGGTACCCCTGCCTGGCCCAGTGTCATGCCTGAAATGGTTAAGAGGAACATTGCCTCAATGCCTCCTTTTTTCTATCCCTATTACCTAAAAAACAGCTTTCTCTCCAGCCAGAAAGCTTGAGGGAGATGAATCACCCCTCCTCTATTAAAGCCCAGCCCTGAGGCACATGGTCACTTAAGTCAGTGGCTTGCACCAACAATAACAGAAGAAAGAAGAGAGCTGGCTGGAATACATGTAGGCCCTAAGGCCAGAAGAGAGGCCAGCCCACATAACACAAAGCCACTGGATAAACACACTGTCCTTCCTTCTCTCGGTTCTGTCTCTGTTACCATGTTTGCACTTAACCTTGCCTGATGCCATTTGGGGCCTCAGTCCATTTATACCATGAATGCCTAATTAATAGCATGCTGCTACACAGGGCTTGAGTGTTGTAAGTTGCTATGTTCTCTAAGTTCAAAGCAGTTGAGGGACTAAAACCTAAATATTTTATCATACCATAGGATAAATCTGCTCCAAAACCAAAACATTCTTGAAAGTGTTAAAAAGCAACATTATCACTACACTATGCCTGACCAAGTCATGTAATTTTCAATCACTTCCTGTGAAAAAAATCTACAACCAGGAGAGAATAAAATAGATAAATAGGACCTTCTAAGAATTAAATCCTAATGCAAATCCAAAAACTTTTCCAACAGGTTAAAAAGGGAAGCCACAGACCGGGGAAAATATCTGGTAATGACATGTCAGGTAAGGGGCTTATATATAGAATTTATAAAATACTAGAGCACCACAACAAGATAAATGTAAACAAACCAGTTGAAAAATGGGCATAAGATATGAACAGACACTTCACCAAAGAAGACATTCAGATGGCAAACAAACACATGAAGAAATGTTCAATAACAATGAAAGAATTTTTCTTTTACTTTTCAAAGAGAACAGTGAACTGGGGGGGTGCAGGGAGAAAAGTGCAAAAATGAATGACTGGAAATCCAAAGTCTCTATAAATTTTAAAAAAGTCTTGTGAAAAGGAAAATAAAAACCTCAGCAGTGAAAAAAAATCAAAGAACTGATATTTTTTAATTATAATTGTTGATTAAGAATATTAAATGTATCATGGGCTTTTGTAAGAATGAAATCTCTCTGAAACAGTAAAGTTTTTTGCAACAGCTGCTAAAAGAAAAAAAAAAAGAATGAAATCTCTCTTGGAAAAAAATACATTTAGAATGTTCCCTAAAAGTGAGGATTAGTCGTATGTATTTCTGAACCTGTTATTAGAAGGTATTGTCTCTGAAGAAGTACATCATGCTTGGTGAATTAAAAGGGGAAGAGCCATAATGAGATGGATTGAAACAGCGGTTGCAATAATGGAGTCAAATATATTCGCTATTTTGTGGCTAGAACAATGTTTCTTTCCATGGTAAAAAGTGTCACTACCCTTCAAAACGGATTCCTCAGCATCTAATGACAAATTACTCCATTACCAAACTTCTTGTCTAGAATCTCCAGAATCAAAATCTCCAAAATAGAGCCAAAGACTTTACATATCCTGCCCTTTCCTTCCCCCAACTCAAAATATATCTATTATCTAGTTGGTACTTTTTATTTTCTCGTATGTTAAGTGCCAGAGATGATTGGAAGACTTAATAAGTATTAGCAAACATGTACAAACTTTTAAGGGAATATGTAAAATTTCTGTAGTTTGGAAATTAAAGGGGAAAGGGTGGATAAGGTTTCGTTTTGTTGTGCTTACCATCCTTTCAAGTTGGAACGACCTTGATGGTGCCTGACAAGAACAAAGGTAAGAGATGTTATAATATACAGATTATAGATGTATTTTTAAAAATGAGTCAAGAAGCTTTGAGGGTAGATTTAGTAAGGCTTTTTAGAGAAAGATAAAGCCTAAGATGTTTTCAAGTTTTGGCCAGAACAACTGGAAAAATGAGGATGTATTTTCCTGAGATGGGAAATCTGTGGGAGGATCATTTATAGATAAGATGACTAGTTAATTTTTGAACATGTTGGCTGGATCCTGATTAAATATCCGAGTAGATATATCCAATGAAGGTTTTAGTCTGGTGTTTGGGATAGAGGTTGTGGTTGGAAATATTACCATATCTTTACAATAATAGATGTCCTTTAAAGTTGTGAAGCTAAATGTGAACAAGAATAGAGATGGAGAGAGAATAAAAGTTGAACTTTTTCCCCCTCCAGCTCTTTTTTTAGTTAATTTTAATGAAATTTTACAGACTTAGTAGGTTCCCATTCATTCATTGTTGCACTTTTCTCCCTGTCTACCCTCTCCCTGCCCCCCAATTCACTCTTCTGCTTGAAAAGTAAAAGAAAACTTTCATTATTATGCAACTGCTCCCCCCCACCACCAAGTCCAATCCACTGTGCAGCCTTCATTCTGGAATCCTGTCATAACAATAATCCACAATCATATATCTCCTTTAAACAGTTCTCTCCCTCATCTGTTTCAACACAGCATACATCATTCATCCCCTCCTCCTCTGTCTTCTCTCAACTCTGATGCCAGTCCCATTTTACAACAGTGACGATATGTAATATTTGTCCTTTTATGACTGAGATATTTCACTCAGCATAATATCCTCCAGGGTCACCCATTTTGTATAATATTTCATGAGTTCCTTGTTTTTCAATGCAGCATAGTATTCCTTTGGGTGAATATACCAGGGCTTTTCTATCCATTCGTTTGTTGATGGGTACTTAGGTTGTTTCCAGCTCTTTGCAAACAAAGCCACAATAAACATGGCTGTGCATACATCTGCTTGGGTGGTGGTTATGGTTTCTTTGGGGTATATTTCCAGTAGTGGAATTGCTATGTCAAATGGTATTTCTATTTGCAAGTTTTTGAGAAAGTGCCACACTGCCTTCCACAGTGGTTGCACCATTTTACACTCCCACCAACAGGAATAAGGGCTCCAGTTTCTCCACAACCTTGCCAGCATTTGTTGCTTGCTGTTCTGTTAAATTTTGCTATTATGACTGGGGTGAGATGATATCTCATCGTTGTTTTGATTTGCATCTCCCTTAGAGCTAGGGATTTTGAACATTTCCTCACGTGTTTGTTTGCATCTGAATGTCTTCTTTGGTGAAGTGTCTGTTCAGATCCTGTGCCCATTTCTCAAAAACTGAGCTTTGAAACAGTGATTTAGAAAATGTAAAGAATCCTCCAAATAAGACTGTAAAGGAAGAGGCTGTCTGAAAGGAGACAAATCATTAAAGTATAATGCAGAAATCAAGAGTGGAGAACAAAGGAGTGTTTCAGGAAGGATAGAAAAATCAACTGAAATCAGTGTCCTTGGATAGGCCAGAGGAGATGAAAATAGACACTTTTAGATAGTGATTATGGTAAAGTAATATACTGGGGGATTAAATGTTATAAATACTTTGTTAGAGTGGTTCCAGACCTACCAGATTAAGGCAGATAGAAGACAATATATTTAGATAATTTTAAGAGGTTTTCTTGTAAATGGAAAGAGAGAAATAAAAAACATTGGTGTAGAAGACTGTGTGTGCATGCATGCATGTGCGTGTGTGTTTGTTTGCCTTCTAAAATGAGAGAAATTACAAAATACTTATTTACCAGTGTGAATTAGAAAGAAATTCTGATGGTGTAGCCTGTAGAGATTTGTTGTTACTTACTGTTGAGTCTATTCGTACTCATAGTTGATAGGGTGTTCTTGTTGTTATGTGCCATCGTGTCACCTGAGACTCATTGTGACTCTACATCCATTAACTCTGAAAACTGCCCAATCTTGCACCAATCTCCTCATCTCTGGCAGATACAATCCCATTTCCCCAGTGACTGAGTCAACCCATCTCATTCTGAGTTTTCATCTTCTGCACTGTCCCTTCAGCTTTAAGGATAACTACCTGGTCAACTGAATATGGGAATCCCAGAATATTTGACTGTGCTAATACAAAACCTATACTTGGACCAAGAGGCAGTCGTCAGAACAGAGGAGGGAGACACTGGATGGTTCAAAATCAAGAAAGGGGTCTGTCAGGGATGTATTTTGTCTCCATACCTTTTCAATCTGTATGCAGATCAGATCATCTGAGACACTGGGCTGTATGAGGAGGAATGTGGCATCAGGATTGGTGGAAGAATCGTCAAAAACCTGCGTTATGCAGAGGACACTACCCTGGCTGCTGAAACTGAGGAGGACCTGAAACGCTTCCTGCAGAGGGTCAAGGACTGCAGTCTTCAATATGGATTGAAGCTCAATATCAAGAAAACAAAGATTCTCACCACTGGGCCAATTGGCATCATCAGTATGGATGGTAAAGAGATTGAGATAGTTAACAGTTTTCGTTTACTTGGCTCCACAGTCAACACTCTGGGTAACAGCAGCCAGGAAATCAGGAGACAAATTGCATTGGGAAAGTCAGCTGTGAGGGACCTCTCAAGAGTACTGAAGTGCAATGACGTCAGGCTAAGGTGCGCCTGATCCAGGCTATAGTCTTTGCAATTACGTGCTATGCAACGGAGAGTTGGACAGTGAATAGGGATAATAGAAAGAGAATTGATACCTTTGAGCTATGGTGCTCAAGAAGAGTGTTGAATATACCATGGACTGCTAGGAGAACAAACAGGTTTGTCCTGGAGAGGGTGAAGCCAGAATGTTCCCTGGAGTCAAGGATTTTGACGCTTCATCTGATATACTTTGGGCATGTTGCAAGGAGGGACTGGTCCTTCGAGAGGGACATCATGTTTGGGAGAGTGGAGGGACGGTGCAGGAGAGGAAGACCCTCAATTAGATGGATCGATTCTGTGAGTGGAGTGGTGGGAATGAATGTGTTTGAGACGGCGAGGTTGGCACAGGATAGAACAGTGTTTAGGGCTCTTGCACATAGTGTCGCTATTAGTCGCAAGCGACTCAATGGCACATAACAGCAACAACAACAACAACAATATTTATTTCTACTGGGGGAAAAAAGGTGACAGAGTGTGAAAATTACTGAACAATATCACTAATATCATATGCAAGGAAGATTTTACTAGAGATAATTCAGAAACAACTGGAACAGTATATCAGCAGAGAACTGCCAGATGTTCAGGCTGGGTTTGGAAGAGGTCATAGCACTAGAGACATCATAACCAACATTAAATGAATCTTGACTGAAAGCAGAGAGTATTAGAGGAATGTCTATTTGTGTTTAATTTACTATACAAAGGCATTTGACTGTTGGATCACAACAAATTGTGGCTAACCTTGAGAAAAATGGGTGTCCCAGAAAACTTAACTGTGCTCATGCAAAACCTGTACTTGGACCAGGAAGTAATAGTCAGAAGAGAGCTGGGAAACACAGCATGGTTCAGAATTAGGAAATGAGTGTGTCAGGGATATGTCTTATTTCCATACCTTTTCAATCTGTATGCAGAACAGATCATTTGGGAAGCTGGACTTTATGAGTGAGAATGTAGCATTAGGATTGGAGTAAGATTTATCAACAACATGCGTTACGCAGATGACACAACTTTGCTTGCTGAAACTGAAAGAGGACATGAGGCACTTTTTGCAAAAGATCAAGGATTATAGTCGTCACTATAGATTGAAGCCCTACATCAAGACAAATATTCTTAATACTGGGCCTATTGTCAGTTTCATGGTGGATGGAGAAGAGATTGAGATTGAGACTGTAGATAACTTCACCTTGCTATATATGGTGCACTATGGGCACCAGCATTCAAGAAATCAGAAGGAGAATTGCATTAGGGAAAGTCTGCTGCCAGGGACCTCTCTAGAGTACTGAAGAGCAACAATGTCAGTCTGGAGACAAAGGTGTGCTTAATCCAGGCCATGGTCTTTGCAATTATTTGCTATGCATCAGAGAGATGGACAATACCGCAAGATGACAGAAGAAGGATCAAGGCTTTTGAGTTGAAATTCAGGATTATTTATAACACCACTAAAGCTCTAAAGAAATCAAATCTCACTTCTGACATCCTGTGTTTCCAGCGTGTAAAACTGGTGGGATATCTAACTAGCATTTGGTTTGTCCTGAGAATCCTTTTCAACATCTCTGTAATCATGCAGATTACCATAAACCACCTGTTTACCAGGAAGGAAATCCATCTTTCCTGAATTGCTTTTGTCTTTTTCTCAGCCTTATGTAAACTGTACCCTAAGTTGTCTGTTTACTAGAAACTGTATGCAAACTATTAATTTGAATGTAAGAATCCTGTAACTTTGAACTAGACATAGTGATGTGTTAAGCGGATCACTACCTAATTCAAGTATAAAAGCCAATAACCTTTAGTTACAGAGGCAGTCTTTAGAGAATTCTCTCTGCTTCTCTCAAATCTGTAATAAAGAGCTTGATATATTGCAATCTGTCTTACTGGTATATGACTATGGAAAGAACCTCCTGTGTTCATCAACAAATTAAAATCTTCCCTATCTTGTACATCTTCACAATCTCTCCACTGCTAAAATCACTGTGTCATTCAAGGTCATCGAAGGTCTTTCTCTCCACCTATTATCCTCTACTTTTCTGAGCTTGATGTCCTATTTCAGGAACTTGTTATTTCAGAAACTTGTTATTTCAGACAAATGTCCAAAATTAATGAGATGAAGTGCCATCAACTATACCTCAAAAGAACACGCTGGCTGTGCTGCTTCTTCTAAGATAGATTTGTTTCTTCTTTAAGTTTGTGGCATACTTTTCACCAAGACCATAATTCAAATCTTAATGAAATGAAAAACCACATTATTACTTTAAACTGAAGATGAAAAAGATGCTAGTAGTTTGAGGGTAAGGGAAAAGATATGAATTAGAGAGTGTAAGTATGGTGGTGTATGAGGATACAATATGATTTTCATGAAGAATAAAGATAATTTAAATGGAAATATAATTGATGTACCTGTTAAGATTTTGACCACCCACATCTATAAGGTTGAAATCAAAAGCGATTCCATTTTTCTAGCTTTCTGCTCCCACCCAAATGTATCTATGTGTTCCAGGAAATAGTAAATAATCTGACTGATCTTTACCCCTAGACAAGATTTTATGTCCCACCCCAGGAAATAGTTGATAAAATGGAAAATGGTCTCAGGGCCTTGAACCTGTTGACTGTTCCCACCCAACAAAGATTGGATAAATAGCCTTCTCTTCTCTTTGTTCAGGGCTGATGCTATACTAGGCCTCGGTCCACTTTCACAGAAGCACACATTTTAAATAAAGCATATGGCTAGTGTTGCTTCTGGACTTCCTAAT
The DNA here is from genome assembly GCF_000299155.1 of Elephantulus edwardii. Lineage (NCBI taxonomy): Eukaryota > Metazoa > Chordata > Mammalia > Macroscelidea > Macroscelididae > Elephantulus > Elephantulus edwardii. Next base: position 1,398,958 of record NW_006399944.1, on the reverse strand, counting down.
GGGTTTGGACATTTAAATATTCAACAGCATTATTGCTGACTTGGAGCTGAGAAAAGTAGCCAGTTGAGATTTTTGACAGGAGAATATAGAGAAGTGAATAAAAGAATCTGAATGATATGAAAATGGCATTATAATAAACAGTCATGGTATTCAATCTAGTGGGAAAATCTTGAATTTTCAAAATCACTTCTCTGCTAATGTGGAAAAAGACTTACCAATCTATATACTACTATGATGCATCTTGCCTCCTCTTATAATCATCCTTTTTTCAGGAAGCTGAAAATAAAGTATGTTTGTTCTGTATTACTTGAGGAACAAACTCTGCAGTCAGTTTAACAAATCAGGTTGAATTATAAACTGGTAGTAAAAAAGTCCTTGTAGTAATTTTATGGTTTAGTTGTATTTATTTTTTTTTTTAATCCTGGATAGTGTACAGCATAATGCCTTATTTAAAAAAAAAATAAATAAATAGAAACTGTAGTTCAATAAATAAGTAAAAGCTAAAATTTAACTCTCTCTCTCT
>NW_006399944.1:1390367-1397656 GCF_000299155.1 Elephantulus edwardii | reverse complement strand
AGTCCATGGCACCTTCAGCACTCTTCTCCAACCCCAAAGCTCAAAAGCATCAATTCTCCTTCTATCCTCCTTGGTCATTGTCCAGCTCTCTGATGCATAACAAGTGATTGCAAAGACCATGGCCTGTACCAGACACACCTTTGTCTCCAGAGATATAAAAATAATTACTGAATAGTCAGCATTTATAAATAATTGTTCAGTGAGAAGAATAGATTTAATTAAATATGAGCTACTCTAGAGACAAGAATGGTGAAGTTTCATCTCAAGTAATTGGGCATGTTGTTAGGAAAGGCTAGTCCTTGGAAAGGGACATTATGTTTAGAAAGGTGGAGGGTCAGAAAAAGAGAGGAAGACCTTCAATGAAATCTATTGACATAGAGACTGAAGCAGTGGATTTTAGTGTGTCAGAGATGATGGCATAGGACAGGACAGAGTTCATATCTGTTATCCATAGTGTCGCAATGAGTAGTACTTGACTCCAAAGCACCTAACAACAACATCAACTAGTTTAAAGTACCCTGGTGGTATACAGGTTAAGGGATCAGCTACCAACTAAAAGATCCGCAATCCAAAACCATCACTGGCTTTGTAGGAGAAAGAAGTGGCATTTTTTTTCTTTACAAAAATCTACTGCCTTGAAAATCCCATGTGGAAGTTCTGCTCTGTCCTACAAAGTTGTCATGTGGCAGAATATTCCATGACAATATATTAGTAGGAGTACCTCAGCTGTTTGTACAGACCTGGCAGAGTGCTTGATCCAGGTTGTTGTTGTTCTTAAGTGCAGTAGAGTCTACAATGACTCATGGGGACTCTATGACCAACAGAACTTAATCTTGTTCCTATAGTGTACCATTATCATCATCACTGATACACTTGAGGCCATGGCTGCACGTCAATCTACCTCATTGGGTGTCTTTTTCTCTTTCATTGGACCTCCACATTTCCAATGAATAGTTTCTCCTACTGAAATGTCCAAACTGTGAGAGAAAAATCACCATCATCTTTGCCTCCAAGGAGCATGTTGGTCACACCTTTTCTAAGATACCTCTTTGTGCTTTTGGCAGTCCATGGGATATTCAACACTCATATCCAATACCACAACTCAAAAGCATCCATTTTTCTTCTGTCATCCTTTTTCTTTGTCTAGCTCTAAAATACATAGTAAGTGATTGAAAACAACATGCTCTGGATCAGGTGCACCTCAGTCTTTAAACTGACATTATAGTGTTTTGAAGAGGTCCCTGAAAGAAGACTTGCTCATAGCAATATATCTCCTGGTCTCTTGACTGCTGATATCAAGGATACTGGTTGTGGAACCAATAGATTGGATGGATGGATGGATGGATGGATGGATGGATGGATGGATGGTTGGATGGATAATCTTTATAAAGTAATCCCTGCTAAAGACTGTTTTTCCTAATAATTTTTCATGGACATGCTGCCAGGAGGGATGGGTCCTTGGAGAGGGACATCATGCTTGGGAGGGTGGAGGGACAGCGCAGGAGGGGAAGACCCTCTATGAGATGGATTGATTCGGTGACTGGGGTAATCGGGATGGGTGTGTCAGAGGCGGTGCGGTTGGTGCAGGATAGAGCAGGGTTTAGAGCTGTTGTGCATAGGGTCGCTATGAGTCGGAAACGACCCAATGGCACATAACAACAACAACAATAACAACACATTTATAAAACTTAAAATCTTTAACGGCTTTCTGATCTAGGTTGACATTTAACTATTTAAGTTTCTCTCCATATCTCATTACCTTGAGATCAGAACACAGGTTAAAAATTTCACATGTAAATTCACACACTCTATCTATTGCAATTTATTTTGGCTATAGTACTAAAAACTTGGAAGCTTAGAGAAATCATTGACAATGTCTTAGATTAACTTTTGTAGGTCATAAAACTTCTCTCAAAATTCTTAATGCTTTGTTCTGGCAAAATTGGCCCTTTTTTTGAGTGTTAAGATTTGTTGACTTAAAGAGAACATTTCTCCTCCCCACCATGTGAGTAGATAGATTTTTTATTTCATTGCAGAAAATTAGTAAAGGTCTACTAATATTCTTCCTCTAATAAAGATTCCAGTTTCATTACTCAGCCAAAAGGCCAATTAAGATTCCAGGGATAAAAAGTAGCCTCTCAAAGCATTGGTGGGCTTAATCTGCAGGAAAGAGACAGCAACATGATGCTATATCTGATACTGTATATTTCATTGTCCATTATTCAGTATTAAATTTTAAGTTCTTTTCACATAAGATAATATTGTTAGATACTGGAAGTTGATTCTTACTCAAGTAACCATATGTGATAAAGTAGAACTGGCTCATAAAGTTTTCTAGGCTTTGATATTTACTAGAGCAGACCATCAGAGCCTTTCTTAAGGAGAAAAGTGTCCATGTCTCTGACTTTAGCAGCTGGGTGCTTAACTATTGCATCAGGAATCCAGGAAAGGAATATTGCTTACATGCAATGTTATAATAAGATACATATAGAATTCATTAAGTAGTTACTAATATATAAACTAGGACATAATTAATTTGTTCCCAAACCCGGTCCTATGAATTACCACCAAAGCTGTTGTAAAGTTTCCTGGACTCCTGCTCACAAGGCTCTAATTCAGGAGGATCAGGCAGGGATCAGGTGGATTTATTTATAACATGATCCTCCAGTGATTGTTCTGTAGCCAGTCTGGCACCAGCTCACTGACAGGTCTTTAAAAGTCAGTGATTTATTCGACTTAAACATATGGCAGGTGTCTGCTTAGATGACTCTATAAAGGATGACAAGGCAGTAAAATATGCTTCTGTCTCTGCCCTAAAGCAGATGCATTTATGACTGTGGCTGTCACATATGAAACAATTGATGCTTTTGAGTTCAGCATTCATTTCCCAAATATGTATGGCCACCTTGTGCAGCCAGAGGATTTATGTTCATCTCAAGTGAGAAGAACTTCTCAATTATTCAAGGGTTTTATTTAGAAATAATTCTAAATTGCATGTAGCCTTGCTGTGTCATCTGTTTTGGTTGGCATTCTCAACAGCATACATTGTTTCTTCATTACCTATCAAATCAATTAGATTTGTCCCCATGTCCTCAATGTCCTCGATGAGAGGACACATCCTGTAGTATTTTGATTCTATGGTTGTGAGAAAAACAAATATGGAGCTTAGAAGACATATTTAATATTTTAACTCTTTTTTGTTTGGTTTGGAAAAGCTGTTGTTTTTATAATATGACACAAGGAAAGAAAACGGGGATACACAGAAGAAAATGGATTGTTTTAAAACTTACCTATCAAAATTGGTACTTTGCTTTTCTAAGGAAGGCAGAAATATCTTCTGTATGTAACAACAACATCCAATCGATCAAGTAAATTATCATCCAGCTGACTCTGACTCATGATAATACATATTTGTCAGAGTCGAGATATGCTCCATGGAGTGTTTATTTACTAACTATTCTTAAATAGATTTGCCAGCCTTCTGAGGTGCTTTCAGCAGGTTTAAAGCTCCATCTCTTTGGTTAGCAGTATAGAACACTGACTTTTTGAAACATCCAGTCTCCATATGGAACAAAGATACAAGCTAAAAATGAAGAGACACACAAAACTGACCAATGTTGGTTACATAATATCATTGCTCATTTTAATCAACCTAGTTTTGTTTCTTTTAACAACTGCTCTCTAGGACCCCTTTCTCTCTTTACTACCACCATTTCCAAGTTTTTAAAATCCTTTCCTTAATGACTATTTTCACACTGGTTCTGTTTCTCTGTCTCAGCTCAAAACTCCTTGAAATTATCAAGATTAAGACACCATGGACACGTAAATGCTGCATACTAATTTTCAAGTTAGTGAGATAATTGTACACTCTCCATTCTACAGTCTCAGAATAATCACAGACTGTGAGCTGAAATAATTTACCCTGAAGCTTAATCCATAAATTTGTACAAAAATTAAATCAAGATCCAGTGAATTATGTGCTATGTCAAATACCTACTACATTTGGCATTTAGAAAATGTTAAGCCACTGTAAAATAACTAAATTCTACTTGCCTAACATATCACTACCATAATCACTTATTATAAAACATCTTAAACTTGACCAAGGGAATTAAATGTGGAGAAGGAAGGAAAGCAAACAAATAGACACACATATATTTCATATGTATCTGAAGTCTTCCTAGCTGTACTATGTCTCCCTTTTTTCATTTGTATTTTCAACAGAAAGTATGGGAGATAACTGAGTTTGGATGAGAGAAATATATGGAAAATTTCCAAGTCCAAAGGTTCCCTTTCTTACATGCTAGTTTATTGAGATTTCTCAGACCTGTCGTACAGTGAGTGAACAAAGCTAACACAGGGTAATCATAAGCCCCTAGTAAGACTACCTAACCAATTCTTTCCTCAAGTTCAGAGTGATATTCAATAGAGAGCTCTGGTGATGTAGTCCAAGGGAGTTGTGCTGTTAACCCAAAGGTGCATTCAAACATTTCTTCTAGGTGGTATAGTACTGGTCTGTCCATTTGCTGTATGGAGGTAACTCTTGGTTGCTGTGATGCTTAGCACTGTGACACTGATGTGTCAAATGTGATAATTATTACCCAGGGTGGAGCTCCCCAATTAAAACAAGCTTGGAAGCAGGAGTGACATCCACTTCTGAAATAGCTTGCCTCTGGAAACTCTACGAACTTGGAGAAACCATGAGAATTATACAAGTGTTCAGGTCTTTCATTCATAGAGTTGCTATGAGTCACTATGACTTGACGACACTTAACAGTAACAACAAAAACTCCCAGTAGGGAGCTCTGGTGGCCTAGTGGTAAAAAGTTGTACTGCAATCAAGAAGTCATGCATTCGAGGCTACCAGCTTCCCTGTGTGAGAAGGATGGACAATCTCCTGTGTGATTAAATGCCTCTGAAAACACACCTGTGAGTGAGCTATGGGTTGATTCCAACTTAACAGTAAACAACAACAACAACAATCTACCAGTACTTATTTGGCAGGAAGATGAACAATCTCCTTCCTGTGTGATGTACAACCTCAAAAAACTCACTGAAGGGTCAACTATGCGTTGGTTCAAGCTCCACAGCAAAGAGAATGAACGAGAGATAAAGTTAAAGATGATCTAGTTAAAGAGTTTGTGGAAGAAGAGTATCATAGGCTTATAGTTCAAAATGGTTTTCCTAGCCATCTGCTTTGACTTTTATCACATGAGTGGGCAGGAACTGGAAATAATGTGTGTATTAACTACACATTATGGAATTGATTAGTTTTTCACATCTCATCAAGTTTAAGTGGAGCAAATTTAGAAGCAAAGGAGGGAATTTCACAACCAGTAAGGAAGTGAAAGCAGAAAGTATAGTATGTGTCCTTCTGGGTCACAGATATCTTGTGTCGATCAGGGCTGGACCAACAATAGAAGTGGAACAGCCTCAACAGAGAACCAGAGACAGACAAGGACAGAGCTGATTTGGGTCTGCTGTCCTATAGAGCCAGTGGGCTTCACCCAAGTTTGTGGGATGACTTGAAGTGAGACAACATACTTGGCAAAAGTGGAATCCACTTCCTAAACCACATGCCTCTGGAAACTTTATGAACTTAGAGAAAAGATGATAGTTATAGAAAGGCTGATTCAGGTCTTTTGTTCATAGAGTCACTATGAGTCACGCTCGACTGGACAGCAATCAACAACAAGGAAGCTTTGTAACACTGACTTATGCCATGAGACTAAGATCAAAGATCTTGGAACCATGCTGGGAAGCTGTCTCAACAGCAGAATTCTGTTTTGTTGGCAACCTATATCATAATCTGTTAACTTCATTAATAAAACCAATAGCTGTAAGTATGGTTCTATGATATCTATGTGACCATTGCAACAGATTATAGACCCTATAGTAGAGTAGTACAACTAACAATTCTTTTTGGTTCTTAGTGAAGTGTATTAAAAAGCAACTACAACAGTATACTGACAGAAAACTGCCAGAAATTCAGGCTGGATTTAAAAGAAGCCTCAGCATAAGAACTATTATTATTGATGTCAGATGAATTTTGGTCAAAACCAGAGAATACCAGGATTTCTATTGTGTTTTATTTACTATGCAAAGGCTTTTGACTTTGTGAATCATAACAAATTATGGCCAGTACTGGAAAGAATGGGAATCCTAGAACACTTAATTGTTCTCATGTAAAACATGTACTTAGACCAAGAAGGTGTTAAGCAAGGAAACAGTGAATGGTTTAAAATCAGGAAAGGTATGTCAGGTCTGTCTTTCTCCATACCTATTCAATCTGTATACAAAACAAATAAATTAAGAAGCTGTATTGCATAAAAAATAGTGTGGCATCATGATCAGAGGACGATTCATTAGCAATTTGAGTTTTGCAGATGATCCAACCTTGCCTGCAGAAAGTGAGAATGACTTGAAACCTTTGCGGTCAAAGACCGCAGTGTTCAATGTGGGTCACCTCTTAACATCATTGGTTCCAAAAGATCTATCTCTGTGGCCAGAGCCATTCAGTTTATTGGCAAGAGTAGCAAATCCCTTTGTAGATTAGTAGATAGTCAATCCCCTTGTGGATAGGCTAATACATTCCACTTGCATATTCTCATCCATTTATATAACAAAGTCAAATAGGACTAGAAAAGTTATATTGAAAGATAAACTCCACAGCAAGGTTAGTGAAACTCCATCTCACATACTTTGGGCATCTTGTCAGGAAAGACCAGTCCTTGGAGAAGGATATCATGCTTTTAAGTGGAAGATCAACAAAGGAAAGGGTGACCCTTAATGAGATGGATTGAAACAGTGACTCTAGGTGGACTTGTGTATGTCAGAGATGGTCAGGATGGCACAAGATAGATTCATTGTTTATAGAGTTTTTATGAGTTATAAATGATGTAACAGCCCTTGACAACATACCTTAAAATGCTAAATGAATGTGTAAAATGCCTCAGCAATTAATCTAAGTTGTATGTTTGATTATATTGTTAGGAATACATAAATAGAGTCATCTATTATAAAAGCAGGCAAATTCAGTGTTGTTTTGAATTTTGCTAAGTGAGATGAAGATGCCATTTCCATTGGATTTTTAATTCCAATTTATTGAAAATCTTGTATTCAATAAATGTCCTATGAATAAAGACCAACTCAATGGCAATGAGCTGGGTTAGCATATACAACATGTAAGCAAGACTCAAATATTGATTTTAAATATCTTATTTTAATTGAAATAAAGTGTTTCATTTATTATAAAATGTTTTTAATGTTCCCTTTATTTAAGGAGGAAA
>NW_006399944.1:1367850-1390243 GCF_000299155.1 Elephantulus edwardii | reverse complement strand
TAAATATATAATACATATTGCATAATATGTAATATATTATTATTTCTGTATTGTACTGAAGAGAAACAGTGTCAGTCTGGAGACAAAGGTTTGTCTGATCCAGATCACAGCCTTGTGATTACTTGCTATGCATCCAAGGACAATACCTAAGGATGAGAGAAGAAGGACAGATGCTCTTGAGTTGTGATGGAGGGGAAGAGTGCTGAATATACCATTGCCTGCCAGGAGAACAAATATGTCTATCCTAGAGAGTATGAAACCAGGATGCTCCCTGAAGGCAAGGGTTTTAAAGTCCATCTCACATACTTTGGGCATGTGGCCAGGAGGCATCAGTCTTTGGGGAGGGACATGATGCTTGGAAGAGTGTTGGGACAGCACATGAAAGAAAGACCAGGATGAGATGGATTGACTCACTGACTGTAGAAATGAGAGTAGATCTGTTGGAGATGATGAGATTGGCTCAGGATAGGGCAGGGTTCAGAGCTAATGTACATAGGTTCCCTATGAGTCACATATGACTCAATGGCATATAACAACATTATATATTACTAAATATGTATTAGACTAAATTTAATTTGAATAATAACTGCATTTACTAAAGTAGATTTCTTTGATTTTAAGAACTCAGTGAAATGAAAAGAATGAAAAGGAGCTCAGTAAATAGGAATCCCACCTGTTTACCAAAAACATCACCTCTAGCACTGGCAAAGAATTTCAAAGCATGAAAATTTAGAATTCTCAAACCCTTTTTTTTGTTACCTACTTAAAAAAATTAACAATATGTTGAGATATAGAGGAATTAAATGACTTGTTCAGGGTCATAGAGTATATGAGAAGCAGATCCAGCACAAGAAGCTAGATTTTTACCTTTATGGCTCATGTGTTCAGAAAATACATATGGCGTCTAATATGCACAGGCACATAGCTAGACGATACACATGTTCTGGCTTCTACTGGCTGATTTTTACTTGGGTAATTCAGTGAGTAAATAAGTCACTCTAAGAGAAAGCATAGGGATAAATATAGCATCGTACAGGTCATAATGTCATTGTTGTTGCTTTTGTGTGCTGTCGAGATCAAATCATTTGGTAGTCGACCCTCCAGCAGGTTTCAGAGATTATGTATGACACAATGGGAGATTGCATACACTTCTCTCATGGAACAACTGATGGATTCAAACTGGAGTGCAGAGCAGCTTCTTATCACTAGGTCACCAGAATTGGGTCATTTAGAACTAACTTTCTAGAGAAAATGACATCTAAACTGTCAAAGGGGAGCTAAAAACACATTGTAGGTAGAAGCATATTCTCAGATTCAGAGACAAAAGAGTATATTCTTTTGGGAATTGTTGGGCCATGCACCCTGCTACCTCAAGTAGGGCTAACAGGCAAAAGGTACACAGGACACTGCAGCAATGAACTCATCAGCATCACAAGTGCAGAGATTTAGACATTGTTCTGAGTGTAATTGTAAAGTAATTGTAGACTTTTTCCACAGAGGGAAAGTACTATACAGTCTTGCTTTCAAGAGCAATTGACAATCTAGAATGTAAATATTGAATTAAAGAAAGGGAGAATTAGGAGGCCTGAGTGCTTCTGTCATAATAGGCAGACTTTGTGAAAGTTAAGAAATACTACTGACTGTAGAAAATTGTTGTAATATACAGCCTTTGTCAGAACAAGACTAGTATGATTTATGAGATGACTGTTTATATATAGAGAAAAATCTGGCTATACAATCTCGGACCATTTTGTAATACACGGCCTACCCAACTAGCCTTGAGCACATATTATTTCTAGGAAAGGCAGACAAGAGTTTTTACTAATCTGCATGGCACTGAAAATATACAACCATGAACATTAGTCTACTAATTTATTCTATTTTAATCCTACGAGCTCATTAGAAAAGGTAGCATTTTTATCCTGCTTTTATGGATAGGTAACTTAAGGACTCAAATAGGTCAAGTGACTTTCTTGCCACTATAATAGGACAATGAGTCCAAAACTCAGATGCCAAATGTGCAGCCTGTGTTTAGAAGAGGCCATGGTACTAGGGATATTATGGTCAATATCTTAGCTGAATGTCTATCTGTGTTCCATTGACTGTGCAAAGGCCTTTGACTGTGTGGCTAACTCTGAGAAGAACGAGAATTCCAGAACACTTGCTTGAGCTTATGCAAAACTTATAAGTGGACCAAAAGGCTGCCATCAGAACAGAGCAAGGAAATATTACTTGGTTTAAATTCAGGAAGGTAGTACACCATAGATGGGTCCTATCTCAATATCTTTTCAATCTAAATGCAGAATAGATCATCCAGAGGCTGGGCTCTATAATGAGGAATGAGGCATCATTATTGGGGTAAGACTCATCAACAAACTGCAGATGACACAATCTTTCTTGCTGAAACTGAGGAAGTCTGAGGCATTTGCTGCAGAGGATCAAAGACTGCAGCCTTCAATATGGTATGAAGCTCAACATCAAGAAAACAAAGATACTATCCACTGAGCCACTTAGCAGCATCATGATAGATAGTGAAGAGATTGAGATTGTTAGTAGCTTCAGCTTGCTTGGCTTCACAATCAGTAGTCTTGGTAGCAGCGGCCAGAAAATCAAAAGATGAATTGCACTGGGAAAATCTGCTATCAGGGACCTCTCTAGACTACTGAATAGCAATGATGCTAGTCTAGAGACTAAGGTTTACCTGATCCAGGCCATGGTCTTAGCAATTACTTGCTATGCATCAAAGTACTGGACAATGACTAAAGATGATAGAATAATTATTGGGGTATTTGAGTTGTGGTGCTGGAGAAAAGTATTTAATATACCATGGACTGCTAAGAAAACAAAGAAGTCTGTTCTGGAAAGGGTAAAACCAAACTGCTTCTTGGAAATAAAGATTTTGAAGCTCCTTCTGACATACTTTGGACATGTTGCAAGGAGGAACCAGTCCTTGGAGAGCGACACTGTGCTTGGAAGCGCGAAGGGACAGCACAAGAGAGGAAGATGGTTGAGATGTATTAACTCAGTGACAAGGATAATGGGTATTGGTGTGTCAGAGAAAATGAAATTGGTTCAGGATAGAAAAGGCTTCAGAGCTGTTGTACATAGGATCAGTATATGGGTCACAGGCAACTTGATGACACATAACAACATTACTGGGAAAATATAGTGATTATGACTCTGCTTTTATTTTTTTTTAACTTTACTTAGAAGAAAATATCAAGCATTGCTGTGGCAGACATTTTTAATTGTGCACAGTGGAAAGAAAATTAAGCGTAAATATTTCACAGTCTTATAGGAGAGTTAGAAGGATTTCTTGCTACCATTGAGCAATCTTTTGAAAATTGACCCTAGTCATAGGATTCAAGTCACATGTAGAATATATTTACTGTAGGTATATATGTCAGGGTCTCTCAGTATTTTTTGGAAGCAAGAGTGGCATCCACTTCCTAAAAAAAAACATGCCTCTGGAAGCTCTGTGAACTTTTATGTGGATAGTTATAGAGAGGCTTCAGGCCTTTTGTTCATAGGGTTGCTATGAGTCATGCTTCACTCAAAGGCAACCAACAACAACAACAACATCAGTATTTGAATGACTTAATGTCCTTCACAACAGAGAGCAGAGAGGCAGTGTAGAGAAGTGAGTAGGAGAATGGATCTTACAGAGTTTCTGGCTGCTATTCAAGCTCTTCCACTGAGCAACCTTGTAACAATATGTAAAATTCTGAACCTTTCTGTGTTTGTGTGTTGTTATGAGGATTAAATAAATTAATAGAAGTAACATACTTACAGCAATTCTGTATACATTCCACTTCTATTAGATTATTTAATATAGTAAGCACAATGCAAGCATCACTGTTTCTGGTACAATCAGGGGAGTTATCAAATAGTATACACCCTCTCCTTACTTATCAACATAGTTACATCCAAAAGACCAGGTTGTCCTAGGAAATTGGTGAAAGGCAAAGTGGAAGGTGAACATCTTAGAACAAACAAAATGAAGAATAAGTACATCGTTCCAAAACTGCCAAATAACATCATAGCATAACTTCCAAATCATGAGAAATAATGGACCACTCAAGTTCACACATAACCTTAGTCACCACCGCAAAGGTCCTCTTGCCTTGTGGTTCCCTTTAATTATCGCTAGAATTATGTTGAATAGTAGATTCCCCCACCCCTACTGTATTAAATTCAAAATGACAGATGACAAGATAGTGACTAAATCAGGAGACCTTGTAATTCTTGTTCATTTGTGAAAAACTGTGCTATTATAAAAAAAAACCAAAACAAAACAAACAAAAAACACCCAACAAAACAACCTCATATTAAGTTTAATTGGAACCAACTCATAGCTGACTGTGTAGTGAGTTTTCAGATGCTGTAAATTGCATTGGAAGAGCTTATCTATTTCTCTCCTTGCATGCAGCTGGTGGATTCAAACCTCCCACTTTTGGGTTAGCAGTGTTCAATGATAAGTGGTTATTGTTAAAATTTTTTTTCTAGCCTTTGACTTTGTCATGTGCATGGACAGGAATGTCAACAGAGTGTGTTAACCTATCCACAACGAGACTGTCTAGTCTCACCACTAAATAGAGCAGATTTAGTGGCAGATTTAAAAAATCTCACTACCAGCAAAGAAGAAGCAAGAGAATATGGTGTGGCCTTTGGATCTAGAGGTTCTTGCACCAGCCAGACCTGTAGGAGAGCAGCAGTGGCCACAGGAGTGAGCCAGGGATCTATCATGAGACAGAGCTGACCTTAGGACTATTATCTCTTGGAATCAGAGCTAAGAGCCTTTGTCTAAGTTTCTTGGAGGACTAGAGGTGGGGGTATGGGAGAGCCATTATTGGCAGGTCTAAGAACTTTGTAATACTGGTCTAAAGCTGCAAGACTGAATGTAGAAATGCCTGTGATCACACTTCATAAGCTATCCAGACTGACTGTATCGTATCTTGCTGCCAACTTGAACCATAGACTTTTGAGTTTCCTAATATGGTTCTATGTGGTCTATCTCAAGGGATTATTTGTCCCAGTGTAGCAGTACAATTGGGATTAGAATTAGTAAAAAGAGGTGCAGGAGCATAGGAAAAAAATATTTTACTTCATAGATATTGGTTTTGTGCTGGGATGTTGTTTGATGTGAACTGTTTCCCTTTGTGGAGTAATGGAGGTTTGATGTGGCCATTCCAATGGAGTGCTTGTTTATTTTATACAGCGCAGCTCCGTGCCCACTAGATCACTAGAGTTCCCACTAGATGACCAGAGCCCTTTGCTTTTTTGGTACAACCATGCAATGAAATAATATGTAATCCTTAGGAAACAACAATTTCAAAAATCTTATGTAACTTGACAGAGACTGGAGAGCATTGTGTGGAGTGAATTAACTAAGCCTCATAAGGACAAATATTGCTACTTGTTGTTGTTGTTGATGATGCTATGTGCCATTGATTCTCTTGCAACTCATAGTGACCCTATGTACAAGAGCCCTAAACACTGTTCTGTCCTGTGCCAACCTCGCAGTCTCAAACACACTCATTCCCACCACTCCAGTCACAGAATTGATCCATCTCATGGAAGGTCTTCCTCTCCTGCACCACCCTTCCACTCTTCCAAACATAATGTCCCTCTCCAAGGACCAGTCCCTCCTTGCAACATGCCCAAAGTATGTCAGACGAAGCTTCAGAATCCTTGACTTCAGGGAACATTCTGGCTTCACCCTCTCCAGGACAAACCTGTTTGTTCTCCTGGCAGTCCATGGTATATTCAACACTCTTCTCCAGCACCACAGCTCAAAGGCATCAATTCTCTTTCTATCATCCCTATTCACTGTCCAACTCTCCGATGCATAGCACGTAATTGCAAAGACTATAGCCTGGATCTGGCGCACCTTAGTTTCTAACCTGACGTCTTTGCTCTTCAGTACTCTTGAGAGGTCCCCCACAGCTGACTTTCCCAATGCAATTCATCTCCTGATTTCCTGGCTGCTGTTACCCAGAGTGTTGATGGTGGAACCATGTAAACTAAAACTGTTAACTATCTCGATCTCTTCACCATCCATACTGATGCTGCCAGTTGGCCTAGTGGTGAGAAACTTTGTTTCCTTGATGTTGAGCTTCAATCCATATTGAAGACTGCAGTCCTTGACATTCTGCAGCAAGCTCTTCAGGTTCTCCTCAGTTTCAGCAATCACGGTTGTATCGGCTGCATAACGCAGGTTGTTAATGACTCTTCTGCCAATCCTGATACCACATTCCGCCTTGTACAGCTCAGCATCTGGAATGATCTGTTCTGCATACAGTTTGAAAAGGTATGGAGACAAAATACATTCCTGACGCACCCCTTTCTTGATTTTGAGCCATCCAGTGTCTCCCTGCTCTGTTCTGACGACTGCCTCTTGGTCCAAGTACAGGTTTTGCATTAGCACAATCAAATGTTCTGTGATTCCCATTCTTCTCAGAGTCAGCCATAGCTTGTTGTGATCCACACAGTCAAAATCCTTCGTATAGTCAATGAAGCACAGATAGACATTCTTCTGGTATTCTCTGCTTTCTGCCAAGACCCATCTAACATTAGTTGTAATATCCCTAATACCACGACCTCTTCTAAATCCAGCCTGCACATCAGGCAGTTCTCTGTTGACATATTGTTCCAAATATTTTTGGATAATTTTCAGCAGAATCTTGCTTGCATGTGATATCAATGATATTGTTCTATAATTTCCACACTTTGTTGGATCACCTTTCTTTGGAATGGGAACAAATATCGATCTCTTCCAGTCAGTTGACCAGCTGGTTGTCCTCCAGATTTTCTGGCACAATTTAGTGAGCACATCCAGGGCAGTGGTTATTTGTTGAAATAAATCAATTGGTATGCTGTCAACTCCTGGAGCCTTGTTTTTTGCCAATTCCTTCAGAGTAACTTGAACTTCCTCCTTCATCACCATAGGCTCTTGCTCATATATTATTTCATGAAATTTCTGTGTCAGTCAATTCCTTCTGATACAGAGACTCTGTGTACTCCTTCCATCTTCTCTTGATGCTTCCTGAATCATTTGACATCCTACCCAAACTATCTTTAAGTATTGCCACCCGTGGTTTGAATTTGGTATTCAACTCTTTCAGCTTAACAAATGCTAAGTGATAAAATAGAAGGATAATTAGTAAAAAAATCTGTGGGGATTCAAGATGGGAAGATGTGGAAGAAGAGGGATGAGAGTGTATAGGGTCAAAATCACAGACTTGCATAATTTGGTAGGTGGAGAGTGGGGGTAAAACAAATGAGAAAGATCCAGTGGGTAATCAACAGGGTAATGTTGTGTATAATCCAATGGTGATTGATTTTTATAAAATTTCATGAATGAGCATATGAAACACAATGAGAATGCAGAATAGTGTGAAGCACAATGAATATACACTTTGTAAGCAAATCAACATAAAATAAAAATGTAAAGAAAAATAAAGCTTGAAGTAAATGCTTAGATTATATGTGATGGTGTGTGAATTAAGGGTCACCATATGTGAGATAGGATTAGTGAAAGTTTGAATGATTATTTTTAGTTTAGTTTAGCTTAACTTTATATCTCTCAGAACTTCAAATTTAAAAAGAGAAGAATTCTACAGTTTTAGGTCTCCGTTCCACTTATGAAAGGTGTGGGTATCGTCTTTCTCTGAATTTATTAATTCAGTAATAATATTAAATAAAGGCAGAATGAGTTAAAAAGGCTTGTGTCTTCCCCTAATAGAAATGTAAGTAAGACTGTAAAAGTTAAGATCACTTGCTAGGGAAATTCAGGGCTAGGGAAAATATCATTATCTTAATATCCGAAAGTCTATTTGATTGCTGCCTAATACAGAATTTCTAGGATTATTCTGAGTGATATTCACATACAGTAAATACTATGCTACTGTTGCTATTATTTCCAAGTAAAAGCATGTGAATGATCCACAAGCAACACTTAAAATGAACAAACAAAAGAAGAAAATCACAGCCAAGAATGCAGTAAATTCAGTTTTTTATTTTAAGGCTTATTTGTTTAAGTGCAAACCTTTAAGAATAACAACTATTGAATATTTATAATAATCTTCCCTGGGAAAACCAGTAAAACTAAGGGTATTTTTTAAAAAAAATAAAATAGTAGTTATGTAACATAAAATAATAATTTTGTAGCACTTTTGCTATCTTTAAAGACAGAGGAATAAACACAGGGTTACAATGACCTAAATAACATATTTCCCTGAGTTCTTGTAATTGAAGAACTGTATGTCATAATTTAAAACAGAGTGGAAGATACTATAATTTTCTATAGTCATTTAATTATTTCCACTGAAATACTGCTCTTCTGAGTTATCAAATGCTTTAGATTTTACAATGCACCAAAGTTTTGAAATAAAATGTTTAGAGACAAAGTCTTTCAGAAGACAGATTTTTTTTCTTTTTCTCTTTAAACTAAATTGTGGCTTGACATGGTGACTGAAGCAATGGGATCAAGCATATCAGAAATGATGAGGATCTCACAGGATAGGACAAGATTTAAGTCTATTGCTCACAAGGAAACCAACACTTATACCAAGAAGTTATTGTCCAAACAAAGAGAGAACAATGCATGGTTTAATCAGGGAATATGTTCATCAGCGCTATTTTCTTTCTCCATATCTATTCACTCTATATGTTGAGCAAATCATTCAAGAAGATAGACTCTATAAAATGGAATGTAACATCAAGATAGGAGGAAAACTCATTGAACAACCTATGTTATGTATGTGACAGCACATTTTTTTACTGAAGGTGAGAAAAACTTGAAACATTTTCTACAGAAGATCAAAGACTACAGTCTTCAATATGGATTGCATTTCAATATAAATGTGACAGAAAACCTCACCCATTGAACCAGTAAGCAATATCATCACAGATGCAAATAGATTGAAATTATCAATACTTTCATCTTACTTAGGATCCACAATCAACACCCCTGTTACCAGCAGTTAAGAGATCAGGAGATGTATTACACTTGGAATGGCCCTCTCCAAAATTACTAAAGATCATTGATGTTAGTTTGAAGACTAAACTGCACATGATTCAGGTCATGAACTTTTCCATCACTTGCTATGCTTGTAAGAGCTGGTCATTTTACAAGGATGACAGAAGAGGAATTGATGCAACTTACCCAAGACATAGTCTTCTCTTTTACTTGCTATGTGTCTGAAAGTTGGACAATGACTAAGGTTGGCGCAAGAATCAATGCCTTGAATTGAAGATAAGTATTGAGTATCCTGTGGACTAACAAACAGGTCTGTCTTAGAGTCTGTGAAATCAGAGTGCTTCTTGGAAGAAAGGATGGTGAAGCTACCTCACACAGACATTGAAAATATTGTTAGGAAAGTCCAGTCATGAAAGAAGGACATCATGCTCAGAAAGGTGGGTGATCAACATGAAAGAGAAATATTTTCAGCAAGATGGATTGACACAGTGACTACAGAAGCAAGCTCAAGTATATTGGAGATGATAAGGATGGCACAGGATAGGACAGGATTCAGATATATTGTTCATAGGATTACTGTGTTTCAAAGTTGATTTGATGGCACACAACAACAACAATATTATACCAAGTTTACATTTCACAGTCATTTAAGCATGAACTTAGCCATCTCTAGTGGCTTAGATTGTAGGGTAGATGGGCTGTTAACTAATCTAAGACTTTGTCTTTCTGGCAGCTGGATTACAACAACCACTCAGAAAGAAAGTTGAGCACTCCTATGCAATTTACAGTCTCAGAAATATAATGGAGGATAAGCTATTGTGTTGGCAGCAAAATATCTTTCCATTAAACCAAGAGAGGTAAATGATAGTTCTTGTAAATACGTTCATAATGTTGCAATCACTATAAACTTTAACAAAACTATATTGAGACAAATGCTCATTGTCATCAATTTGGAACTGACTCAAAAGTCCCCATTTCAGAGATAGAAGACATTTACATAATAATAAATAGTGCTGTTTTGAAGAAACTAGCAAAAAGGAAAAAAAAAAGCCCAGTATTTGATGGCATACCAATGAACATATTTAAAAAAAAAACCAGATGCTGCCCTGGTCATGCTCACCAGGTTGTGCCAAGAAATTTGGAGAACAACTACCTGGCCAATTGACTGGAAGAGGCTCATATTTACTCCCATTTTTTTAAAAAATGTTATCTGACAGAGTGTGGAAATTATCAAGCAATATAATTAATCTCATATGCAAGCAAGATCCTGCTGAAAATTATCCAAAAACAACTGGAATAACGCATCAGCAGAGAACTGCCAGATGTGCAGGCTGGATTTAAAAGAGGCTGTGCTAGTAGGGATATTATAACTAATGTTAAATGGATCTTGGCTGACAGCAGAGAGTACCAGAGGAATGTCTATCTGTATTTCATTGATCATGCAAAGGGATTTGATTGTGTGAATCACAACAAACTGTGGCTAACTCTGAGAAAAATGGGAATTCCAGAACACTTGATTGTGCTTATGCAAAATCTATACTTGGACTAGGAGGCAATTGTCAGAACAGAGCAAGGAAATACTGCATCATTCAAAATCACAAAAGATGTATGCCAGGGATGCATCCTAACGTCATACTTTTTCAATCTATATACAGAATAGATCATCTGGGAGGCTGAGAGAAATGTTGCATCAGTATTGGAAGAATACTCATCTGTAACCTGTGTTATGTAGATAATACAACCTTGCTTGCCAAAGCTGAGGAAGACCTGAGGTATTTTCTGCTTCAATATGTATTGAAGCTTAAAATCAAGAAAACGAAGATTCTCACCACTTGGCCAACTGCAGCATCATGATAGATGGTGAAGAGATTGAAATTGTTAACAGTTTCAGCTTGCTTAGCAAAATCAACACTCTTGGTAACAGCAGCTGGGGAATTAAAAGACAAATTGCATTGGGAAAGTCTGCTGTCAGGGACCTCTCCAGAATACTGAAGAGCAATGGTGTCAGTCTAAAGACTAAAGCGTGTGTGATTCAGGCCATGATCTTTGCAATAACTTGTTATGCATCAGAAATCTGGACAATGACTAGGGATAAAAGAAGGAGAATTGATGCCTTTCATCTGTGGTGCTGGAGAAGAGTATTGACTATATCATTGACTGTCAGGAGAACAAATAGTTTCATCCTAGAGAGTGTGAAACCAGGCTGATCCTTGGAGGCAAGGATTCTGAAGCATCATCTTACATATTTGAGAATATTGCAAGGACAAATGAGTCTTTGGAGAAGGACATCATGCTTTGAACGGTGGAGGAACAATGTAGAAGAAGAAGATACAGGATGATATGGATTTACTCAGTGACTACAGTAATAGGGGAGATGTGTAAGAGAAAATGAAGTTGGCTCCGGACAGAGCAGCGTCCGGAGTTGTTGTACATAGTGTCCTTATGAGTTTCAGATGACTTGATGGCACATAACAAAACAGCCATATTCACTAGGCTACAAGAAAATCACAGACTTCTTTATCTAATACTCAACCAAATGAGAAATTTCCACCTTTCCCCCAGTTTCTTGAACTTAAATTTATCTGTGTCTTGTTATGTTTGCTATATTTACAGACTAGTATATGCTATTTATAATATTTACAGGCAGTTTTATATAATTTTGGATAGTTAATACATACACCCAGGTTTACAGACCAACTACGCACATCATCACAAAATATAAAGATGATGTAGAGATATAGTGAAAATGACAATCCATTTTGCACAAATTTTCTGTGTTGTGTCCTAAGAATTTGAGAAGTTCATCATCCTGGCATGTTGGATTCACAGCTAGTAAAAACTATTTTTTTTTTCCAATTGCCTTTGCCAATTTCTAGCTAAGGATGAAAATGGTTTATCTATAAAGGAATGTGCTACTCCTGCAAATGGTTCATACTAATGTTTCCTTTGTCAAGTGTCCTGTTCCTCCTCTCTCCCATCTCTTCATCTGTCTACTTAACATAATAAGTAACCAAGGACATACAATGAGTGGCAGTAACTTCAGGGGACAATCAATCCTGAGAATAGTCAACCACACTACTACACAATATGTATGAGTCTAGAGAACATTATGCGGAGTGAAATAAGTCAGTCACAAAGGGAAAGATACCGTGTAAGATGACTGTTATAAAAACTAGAGAAATATTTACTTACAGAGCAAAGTAATCTACTATGATTACTGTAGTGAAATGAGGTAGGGGGAGAAGAAAAGGAATGGATAGAGAATGGACACTTTAGTGGAGTGAGTGAAGAAAAGGACAATGTAGAATGAATGAACAATCACACACTGCACACTGTGTGCATCATAATGACATTATGGAACAAGGTATGTGTGAATGTGTGACTAGGAAAAAAATCCACAATATACTTTAACACAAATAAGAATAAAAAAGGAGCAGTATCATTTGCCCAGGAACAAAGTTCAGAAGCCGGAAAGTCATAGAAGGGAGGGAGTGAAACAGAAAACACGGGAGGAAGACGAGATGAGTGATGTGTCTTTGCAGGGATTCCAATCAGTGTAACCACATAACATGTGTACTATCTATTGAAAGAGAAAACTACCTACTCTATAAATCTTCATTCAATCAAATTTAAAATAATGCAAACAGTAACTAAGATTTCTGATTTTATAGCTAATCCTACTCCCAGCCATACCAAATTTCAAATGTCTGCACTACTAGATTTGAACTTACAACAAACCAAAATTTTCTATGTGAAGAATGCTCTTTATTTAAATTTAGAACAGTTCTAAATATTCCATCATTTCCCTCTGGAATCACTAGGGAATCCATTTGTGGAAAATAGGACAGATGAATAAAATATGTTTGAATGTAACTTCCAGAGTGAAATGAAAAAAAGAATAATTAGAAATAAAGTTGAATTCATTCTTTTATAGGTAGTTTGCTTCTTTGGTTGTGAAGCATGTTATTTTAAGTAAAAATATCCAAAAATATGAAGGAACAATCTCAAAGAAGCCAAATACTACAGGATACATAAATACTTGAGTAAATCTTTATGAGAAGGAAAATTATTTTTAAATCCTCAGCTTTTCGGAACAAAAAGAGTGTTGATTCTGGCATTGATTGTAAACCACCTACATATCATTTTTCATGAGCTACCGAAAGATGAAGCCAAAAAATAAAAATGTATACCAAAATTCCCTATTGGGAGAAGGTGGGGGAGTGGGGGAAGGCAAGAGAAGAAACCCAACAAGGATGCAAATATTAAGTCCACATATTTAATAAATTTAGAGTGTGCCAACTAAGCAGTGAGCATTGTAAATACTTGGTTATATTCATTTATTGTTTTTAAATTACTGCCTATTTTGAATAATAGTTAGCAGCCTGCCCTACATTTTATCTTTGTGATTATGTGTAAGGATATCTTATTGAACTTTTCTTTAGTTCATAGACTTTGTTCTTTTGATCTATAACATTAGAAAGAAAAAGTAAAAATGTTGAGGTCATATTCTACTGATTTTATTCTTGAATATACATCTTTTTGTTTTTTTAATTTTAAGGGAGTGCCCTAGCCAGAATGTAACATTGTTATTATATTAATCAGAATTACAAACTTCAGCTTTAAAAAGAAAGACTTTATTATAATTTCATCTTAAAATGTATTTACTTGACTTCTGTGAACTGATTAACTACTGCTAAAAAATATTAATCTCATTCCTTGTAGGACATTCTATTAAGTACTTCTATATAACCAAACTTTTGGGTAGCATTCAATTCAGTCATGAAACATATAGAGATACTATCTTTTCAAGGAGTTCTCACTGATTTTTAGGCAAATTTTAAACATAGGTGTTGAACTTTAAGAGATTATGAAAAATTCATCAAGCAGACTATTTTACAGCAATTGAAAAATATTTTTTTTAAATATGTAACTTAAGACAATGATTTTGTCAAATAAAAGACAGAATGGGTAATTTTAAATTTTTAAGAATTTGATGATGTTCAAAATATATTTATACCAATTAGAAATAAATATGTAAAAATGTAAATACTGGTTGCTCTGCATGTCGGGATTTTAACATTCTTTTTTATCTTTTTGTTCAGGTCTCCCCAAACCTTCTCCTCTTCATCTATTATCATGTTTCACCAATAGTGAATCTAGCTTGTCCTCTAGTCATTAGTAAGCCTTAAATCCTGGAGGACATTATGCTGAGTGAAATATCTCAGTCACAAAAGGACAAATACTGATAGTGCCTCTGTTGTAGAAAAGGACTGACATGGGGGCTGGGACGACCTAAGAAAAGAGGGGATAAATAATGTATACTGCATTGAAACAGATGAGGGAGAGAACTATTTAAAAAGAATATAGGATTAGGTATTTTTTTCATTACAAGATTCCAGAAAGAGAAATGCATAGTAAAGTGGACTGTAGACTTGCAGGGGGTTGAAACAGAGGGGAATTGTATAACAACGAAAGAATTTATTTTTTTCTTTTGAAGAGAAAAACAAACTGGGGGAGTGGTGGGCAGGGAGAAAAATGTGCAACAATGAATGAATGGGGAAATTAAATATTATTAAATATTAAAAATTAAAGAATATGCTGTAAAAAAGTTGCATTAAAAAAATAAGAAGAAAGCAACAACAACGACAAAATCCTGTCTCCACAATAAAACCCAAGACAGATACTTTAACTGAAGTTGTATCCATGCAATTCTACTTCAGTGGAGCAGATATATTTTACAGAAATGCAGTTTGTTATGAGTCTGAACTTATTCACAGAAATTAACAATAGTGTTTCTCTTTTCCATCTTTTAATACCATCTCCTCATTCACTCTCTATCATGTACTGACAAATGTATGCATTACATTAATTCCTACATTATGAGTTTGCTCAGGCTATTTCCTGTTAATACATTTAAATAATGTTTATTTGTACTGTAACATACCACTGTGTAGCTTCTCCCTCTTTCAGCACCCCAGTAGAGCTAAGTAGTCCTTCTGTAATTCCTCGCACTACTCTGTTAGCGTATGACATATAAAAATAAATACTCCAACTTAGGAATTTATTTCTTCAACAAAACGGTAAGGTTAATAGGATACTAGAAAGGATAATAGTAAGGATAAAAGAAACTATGAAAATTAATAATTTATCCATCCTAGTTATGAATATGGGTTTGGAATAGAGCAGGCAACCAATACATGTAGAATCAAACTTATATTCATTTATATTCACGATAAAGTTTGATTCAGTGTCCAAGAGTAGTAATGCTCGGGTATATTAAGAATTAGTCAAGTAGACATTGCATACCATAACTAGGCAATATTATCCTTTATTTAATTCAATATTAAAATCTCTAGAAACAGGATGATCTTTTGTTATTTCTGGCTCATATTCTATAGTGAAGAAAATCTATCTTGAAGTTTCTTAAAAAATAATAGAGAATAGGAATATTCTTTTTCTCTGAAGCTCTAAATACAAAATAAGGGTAATATAACAAACACTAAAAAAAGTGGACCAATCCACAGCTAAAATTGAGCTGGTTCAATTCACAGTGTTCCCATTGGAGAGAATAGAATTGCCCTACAGAGCTTCCAAGGTTGTAAATCTTTGTGAAAACAGACCATCACATCTTTCTTCTTTGGAGACACTGGTGGATTCTGACTGCCAACCTTTTATCAACCTACTTAACCACTGTACTACTAGGGCTCCATCTAAAGTGGGCAGAAGATCAAAAACTATCTCAGTTCTATGTCTTTTCTGTGGCTTGGAAGCGTCTTTTGGCAGCATCAGATTTTTCCTAACACTTACCTAAGAGGACATACCTAAGGGTTTGGAAATCTGTAGAGAACATCCATTCTTGAGATATTTCCAGTATTTTGTGGTTTTGGTCAAGATGAAGATGGTCAAAAGCACTGTGCCGTGTATCCTTTTGGTCTGCTCCCAGACTTAAGCAAAAGAAGACCTCTAAGATGCAGGTTCAGACACTGATTAACCACAAAGCTCTGGTAAAAGCACATAAAAGCTTCGGTTTCAATTCCCTTCTCTGTGAAATGTCAGCATTAATCTGCTTAAAAATGAGGGGGTCAGCTCATCACAGAGCACGGCCCAACTGCTGCTTTTACTACTCACTACAGGCTCAAACTATCTGGCAGAAGCAACACCACAAAGCTCTATCTTTTAACATGTTGTTATCAGTTTTCTAAGAAATATTTCTGAGATTAGAACCTATCATTTCAGTTTCTTATAACATGATTGATATTCACAACCAAAAGTGTGTGGTTGTGGTGGTGATGTTGCTGCTGTTGTTAGCTGCCATCAAGTTGAGCATGACTCATAGGAACCTTATAAACAACAGATCTGAACCGTATCCTATCCTGCACCATCCTCACACTACTTGACATATTAAAGCCCATTGCAGCGGTCACCATGTCAATCCACCTGGTGAAGGGTCTTCCTTTCCTTCACTGACCGTCTATCTTTTTGAGCATCATGTCCTACTCCAAGGAATAGACCTTCTAAGCAATATATCTGAAGTATGTGAGGCAAAGCCTCATCATCTTTTCCACCAAAGAGCACTCTGGCTGCATCTTCTCCAAGATATATTTGATTGTTCTTTTGATGTCCATGGACATCTAGTGTTCTTCTCCAGCAACATAGCTTAAGGGAAGGAATTCTCTTTCTGTCCTCCCTATTTAATGTCCTGCTCTCAGATGAAGAATAAGTAACTGAAAAGACTGTGGCCTGAATCAGACACATCTAAGTCCTCAAATTGACATCATTATTCCTCAATAACTTGAAGAGGTCTCTATCTAACTGCAGACTTTCCCAGTGCAATACGTATCCTGATTTCCTGACTGCTGGTACAAGGATATTAATTGTGGATCCAAGCAAGATGAAGTTGTTGACAGCTTTAGTCTTTTCTCCACCTATCATGATGTTGCCTACTGTTGCAGTGGCAAGAATTTTTGTTTTTTTGACATTGAGATGTAGTCTGTATTGAATGTTGTATTCTTTGATCTTCTGCAACAAGTGTTTCAAGTTACATTCCAACTGAAGTACACAGCTGACACAGCAGGATAATGTCCCAGGTGAGGGAAATGTCTGGGCTAGTGCTTCACAGAGGCAGGGTGTTATATCTTGCATAAGATTAGGTAATTTATAATACATATGTATTATAATATTTCTCTCATGATACTTTAAATGTGGTCATTGTCTCAATAGTGTCATTGTCTGGGCTACAATGAATTTCCTAATTAAAATGCTTTAAAAATAACTGCATGTAGGGCTTCTTGGTCTTTTAAACACTGAGATTATTAATTTCCACCCTGCCCTCAGTCTAATCTACAAATTCTATTATTGATGCTGAGAAGTACTAAATAGGTCACCATAAAAAGAACTGATACTTGAAGCAGAACAAAATATATCTCTTCTTGGTTCCTTCTCTTCCCTTTAAGGAGAAAAATAGTATATTGAGTGTTTGGTGGTAACATGTATCATTTCAATATAAGATTGCATTCAATATCAATAACAGGAGAAATATCTTTGAAAAGTAGTCAAAGAGATTAGAAAGAAACTGAAATATAGTGCCGGCGTTTTTAGCTTTTAAAATATGATTTACACCCAATTTCTGTATCAAGAGTTCATAGGAATAATAACCTACCATCAAGTCGATTGCATTTGAAACCGCCTCATTTGACACAATACGATTTCACCATAGTGTATTTTGATTGTAATCTTCATAGAATTGGTTTGCTATATCTTTCTCCCCCAGAGAGGCCACTGAGGTCCATTAATAACTAGAAAGAAGAAGGAATACATAGAAGGACAGAGAAAGAGGTTTAATAAATTGACTCCTTAGACTATGCCCTAATGTAAAAGTCAAGAATTTACAATAATGTCAACCATTTAATTCACATACTAACCTTGCCACATAGATAATCACACTATTCCGGTTTTGCCTCTTGAGGAATGAGTCACAGAAAGGTCAAGAAATATTGCATATTGTATTGTACATTGTTATACATTTAAGGCAAAAGTCCCACTTCAATTTCATTTTTATTCAGCTCCTGCAAAGTGTCTACATATTGAATAATACCAAGATCTACAACCGTTTTGGGTTTTTTTTTAAAATATTTTGGGGAACTCTTTTTATCATGGTTGTGGTTGTTGTTGTGTTCAGTAATCCTCCTTAAAAGGGAGCTCTGGTGGCCTAGTAGCAAGGAGCCATATTGCAATCCCTAAGACAGGACGTTTGAAGCAACCAGTTGCTCTCCAAGATGATGGACAATGTTCTCTCATGAAATTAATTGTCTTTTAAAACCTTCCAGAGGATCAACTCCAAATGGGTCAGTTTCAACTCGATGGTACACAACAACAACAACAGCAACAATAATCTTTAACAATTTCATAAAATAATGAAGTATGTGATTAGGGAGTTATGGTGGGTTAAAGAGTTGTGCTGCTAACTCAAAGCCCCTCTAGCCGTGTTAATCTGCAACCGCTCAGTAGGAAAATACGAACAGCCTCCTCCCATTCTGTTTACAGCATCTTGAGAATCCACCAAAGGTCATTATGAGTCAATTTGGACTCAAAGGCAATGAGTTTGTTTGAACTTTTATTATTAAACTATGCTGTAGAATTTGCTAACCAGTTAATCCTGAATGAATGGTTGAAATAATGATTTTGGAAACTACTAGGAGAAATGTAACATATCCTCAGGATGTAAACAACAGATAAAATGTTTCATATTATGATCCTCAAAGAATCTGGGTAAAATTCACTTCTGGTTCCTTTCAGTTCCTACTTATAATAATGAGTTATGGGGGGATTCTTTTGTAACATGACGTTAAGGATGTGTTCCTTGGAAGAAAGATTCAGAATGTGAAAGTATAGATGAAGTAAGACAACAAACAGATGGAAGTTGAAAGATATAACAAAAGCAGAGACAAAACAACAATAACAACAAAACAAAACTCCTCCATGAGGTGACAAAATTTTCTGCAAAAGACCAATCTCTGTGGCAGTACTCAGTTCTGCTGCTGTGGAGTAAAAATCCAGCCATTGATTGATTATATACAAATGAATGAAATGAGTATTTATTTAAATACTAGATTGATTTTTTTATGTGTCAAAAATATTTTACTTCCATCATTTAAACACTACATGTCATTTTTAACTCATGGACAGTATAAAAACAAGCAGTAAGTCAAATTTAGCTTACAAACCATGCATTGCCCAGCCTTGCCTTACATAGATAGATGGCTTTTTGTCTGGGTGGAAAAATAAACCTAGGAATCAGAGTTGTTTCCTGGGGCACATCCACACACCACATCTTGATGCCTGTGGTGAATTCAGCCAGTGGAGATCACACCCAGTCCTGTTTTGACCAGACCCCTAGGAGACTATGGCATAGGATAGCAGGGAGTGTTAGAAAAACAACTCATTTGAACTATTAGGGCTGATTCTTGTTTTATGTCTCCATCCCTATTGCCTGTTTTCTCTAAAAACCTGAAAATTAAACACAAGAAGGGGTTGTGCCAATCTAATTCACTATTCTATGTCCAGGTTTATCACCATGTCTGGCACATGACAATCATCCTTTACATACTGGAAAAACTTGCCTGGAAAGACTACCAAATGTTAGAGGTCAAAGAAATACATTAAAAATTAATAATTCAGTCGGTTTATGATAATAATTCTGATGTAGACAAACATTGTGGACATTATGGGGAAATCCTATAACAATTGTTAGTGAATGTCAACTGCAAAATAAACCCAAACATAAAACAAACCCAAGGTCATAAAGTCGATTCTAACTTTCAAGATTATAAATCTTTACAGGAAGAGACTGATCATCTTTTGTCTACAAAGTAATTGGTGTGTCCAAACTTAAGACCTTGAAGTTGATAGCACAATACACTCTATAGTGTACAACCAAAACTCCTCAAATCTTCACAGGAGGGCATATTTTTTCAGCATATTTCTATTTGAACTGACAGCCTTTGGTTCACATCTCAACACAGAACTTACGAGTTTGAAAATGTGTAATTTAAATACGCAAATCTGTAAGTTTGTCCAGGATCCCTGGTTGCACAGTGTATAAGCATTTTGCTGCTAAGTAGAAAACAAGTGGTTCGAACACACTGGCCACATTAAGGCTGACATGTGTAACTTTGCTGTGAGTTGGAATCACCTTGGAGTTTATGAGGTTTGGTTTGATGCATTTTTATTTAAACTTCTTTTTTTGCTGAGTCTATAAGAATTTTTTTGGAAACTTTAATTGCTGTACACTTAATTCTCCATTATCAACTATCTCATCACCTGAATTTTGCACTTAGAACAATAGAAGAAAAAACCTACAATAGTAGAAAGCGTAAGTGTTTTGCACCTGAAAAATGCATATATAACACTATCAAATGCCAAAATATGAGATAAGAGTGATGTCAGATGCACTAGCTAAGGTTGTGTCACTTTAGTGAATCCGCGATCCTTCATGCTTTGGCAGTTACATGATGATGAACTGTAGCAGTTATGTAATGATGTAACTGGTACTTATATAATGATGTAGTTAGTCATCCTCTATTTTGTGATCTGATATTGTTGCTAATTTCCATCAAGTATGGCTCATAGAGACCCTGTGAACAATAGCACTGAGCTCTGTCCTACCCTGTGCCATCTTCATTACCCTAATGATCTCTGCATATGCCTATTGCAGCAGTCACTGTGTCAATTCATCTTAAGTGTCTTCCTCTCTTTCACCGACCTGTCCAAGCATGATGTCCCTCTCTAAGAAGCAGTGTCTTCTGACATGCCAAGAGTATATGAGGTGAAACTTTGTTATCTTTGCCTCCAAGGAGCATACTGGCTGCACTTTTCTCTAAGACATTTCTGTTTGTTCTTTTGACCTATAATAGTCAATGCTCTTCTTCAACACCACAGTTCAAAGACATCAATTCTTCTTCTGTCATCCTTTTTCATTGTCCAGTTCTCAATAAAAATATCATGGCATCAATGAGTCATATCTTAGTATTCTGTTGTTGTTATGTGCCGTTGAGTCTTCTATACTCACCCTTTATTTTCACATAATACTGATCTTCCCATAAAAGTCTGATCTTTAAAATCTAGCCATATTGCTAACGTAAGGGTAAGAGTATAAAAACATCAGCACTAGGCCTAATGAAGTGTGGCTTTTGCAGCTTGAGTACAGAAGCTCAGCTCTTTCTCTGCTACTGAATCAAATTAAGAGCAGATGATAATTGGAGCCAGATGAAGTTTCAAAAGGAAGAAATGCAGGACATTCCAAAGTACACACTGAACGTTTTTCCACCGAGACTAATGCCAATTAGAAGGACATTGTTTTCAGTGAACTTAACACACGGCAACTGAATTACCTCGAAAGTGAAGCAATTCATTTTTACAGACTGATATCACTCAGTATTTTGAGAAAATAGTGATAAGAGACTTTGTAAGTATTTTCCTTTCATGTTTTAAAAATACATTCCATTAAATAAGGACTGCTTCATTAAATAAAATAATAGCATCTCCTTATTTTGTTTTTGCTTGCTTTTGTTAGCCCTTTAGTTTCAAAAAAAGTTGGTATTTTATTAAGCCAGCACAATAAACGTTCTGAAAACAGTAAATATGTAAGTTTATTTGAGATTGTTCTAATATATTTTATTTTTATTTTATAATCCCAAACCTGGAGAAAGGACAAAAGTTACAGGGGAAGTGTCCAGGACTTTGTTCATAGGGTCGCTATGAGTTGCCTGCGACTCGACAGCACTTAACAATACCACCAAGAACAGCGTAGAGAATGAGAGAGTGCAGTGGCCTAGTGGACAGAAAGACATGCTCCCAAGTCAAAGGTGGGTGACTATACTCCACGGCCCGCACGCCTGCCTGTAATTATTTTTGGTGAAACATTCTCCTAGGTTGTGTGACCCTGGTATGTCCACTTGCTGTACAGAGGTAACTTGTGCTTTCTCTGAACCCAAACACTGTGACACTGATGAGTCAAACGTGAGAATGGTTACCCATGGTGGACAGTGTTTGGTGGAACTCCCTGTCATGAGCCTTGAGCCATAATTAATTACTCATAGACATATTACAAATCCAATCACAATTTATTGATTAATTAATTAATAGCAACAATTGCCATTTGCCTCCATTGCAATGAATAAATTCATTACCAAATGTTGATTCATTGATTCATAACAAGCATCAGAGTTAATGGCAATTTATCTACATTACAATTCATAAATTCATTACAATATATTGACTCATTAATTCATAGTAAGCATTAAACATAGTAAGCATAGTAAGAAGAAACTCTGAAGATTGCACTGGAGCGTAGAGAAGCCAAAGCACAAGGAAGAATTCAAGATACTAAAGAGCTGAACAGAAGATTCCAAAAGG
>NW_006399944.1:1363093-1365100 GCF_000299155.1 Elephantulus edwardii | reverse complement strand
ATATAGCAAGTTCTTAAGCATAATTTTTTTTATTTTAAATTTTACTAGTTACACTTTCTTAGCAATGTGGGTAGTAACAAGTTACATTTCCTTATCAGAGTTCATACACATTGAGGTCGATAGTTCTACAGCAAGTGGTTGTCAGATACATTCCTTCATCAAGGGTTTGCACTTGCTGTGGTCAGTGGGGCTCTCAGCCTCAAAGAGGCCCATTTAGACATGTTAAACTGCTAGTATATCTTCCACAAATATTCCTTAAATATCAAACTCATTACAATATTCTTCATAGCAAACATATTTCATAATCCTTTTTCAGCAATTATAATGATTTATTAATTCATAATAAGCAATTTAATGTATATTTTTTACACGTAAACTGCTCATAACAGCTCCCCTATTAGAACAAGCTTGGAAGCAGGAATGGCATCCACTTTCACAACAGCTTGCCTCTGGAAACCCTATGAACCTGGAGAAATGACCAAAGTTATACAGTAAGTGTCCAGGACTTTGTTCATAGGGTCACTATGAGTCACCTGTGACTTGATGACACTTAACAGCAACACAATCCCAAATAAGCATTAGCTAAATTTTTAGTATTAAAACTGAAGTGTTTGATATCTGTTATCAGGAAAACTTGTGGGTGTGCCCACGTAAAAATGTTTTAATATTTTATTTCTTCTCCAGAGGAGCCCTGAGACCATGTTGGAGCAGTGGCTCTGACCACCTGCCACTGCCTTGTGAGGGAAATCATGTAGGAAGTAGGTACATTTCTTTGGTTGGATATATACTGAGCACTGCTATTTTTAAGGTTATGTTGATCAATTGAAAAAGCAAATACTGATTTAAAAGTGGCCAAGATTCATACCACTGTGCCAACTGGAAGCACCATGATAGATGGAGAAGAGATTGCTAACAATTTACACTAGCTCAGTTCCACAATCAACACTCTTGACACCAGCAGTTGTGAAATCAAAAGATAAATTGCATTAGAAAAATCTGCTATCAGGTACCTCTCCAGGGTGCAAAAGAGCAACAATATCATTCTTAAGAGCAAGGTGCACCTGATATAGGCTATGGTCTTTGAAATTACTTGCTATCCATCTGAGAGGTGGACTAAGGATGACAGAAGAAGAATTGATGCCTTTAAGTCACATTGCTGTAGAAGAGTATTGAACATACCATGGACTGCCAAGAAGACAAATAGGTCTGTCTTGGAGAGGGTAAAACTAAGTTGCTCTTTGGAGGCAAGGATTTTTAAACTCTGTCTCACATGCTTTGGGCATGTTGCCAGGAAGGACCAGTCCTTGGAGAAGGACATCAAGCTTGGAAGGGTCGAAGGACAGCTTAAGAAAGGAAGACCTTAGATGAAATAGATTGACACAATAACTGAAGCAATGGAGGGAGATGTATTGAAGACGGTGAGATTGGCTCAGGATAGGGCGGGATTCAGAGCTATAGTGGAAAGGGTTGCTATGAGTTGCAGGTGACTTGAAGGCACATACAATAACACCAAGGCATCCAAAAGAGGTCTTTTAAAATTTGAAAGGTTACAATTAGAGTAGCTCTAGTCTACCTTGATTCTCTTTTCATATTTCTATGTGGGTTCCGTATGTTAGATTTGCTTCTGCCTTGGACATTCACCTGAGTCAGTCTTAGGGAGAAATGGAAAGCAGTCTTAAATAAAAGTAACATGAAACTCTCCAACTGAAATCCAGAAATAAAAAAAAGTGGGAGAAAATGTAGTTGGGAGAGATCAACATTGGCCAGAAAAAAGACTTAGGACTTCTTTGATATGTGATTAGCCTATGAGTATCAGGGTTTTGTTTTTTTTTTTTGCATTTTCCAGCAGATTTAAGATCTGAAAATATTTATTATAACTAAAATGGGATGGCAATG
The DNA here is from genome assembly GCF_000299155.1 of Elephantulus edwardii. NCBI lineage: Eukaryota > Metazoa > Chordata > Mammalia > Macroscelidea > Macroscelididae > Elephantulus > Elephantulus edwardii. The sequence goes on along the minus strand of NW_006399944.1, from coordinate 1,363,204 downwards.
TATATAAAAATATATCCTCTTGATGTAGATTCTGATTCGTAGCAACATGATTAGAGAGAGTAGATCTGTCCTATAGGACTTCCAAGCCTTTATCTTTTTAAATTTTTTTTT
>NW_006399944.1:1357881-1358932 GCF_000299155.1 Elephantulus edwardii | reverse complement strand
GTGACTGGGGTAATCGGGATGGGTGTGTCAGAGGCGGTGCGGTTGGCGCAGGATAGAGCAGGGTTTAGGGCTGTTGTGCATAGGGTTGCGATGAGTCGGAAACGACTCGAAGGCACATAACAACAACAACAAGAAGCATTAAACAATTAATTGTAATTTATTTACATTGCAATTCATAACCTTATCACATGTTGATTCATCAACAGTGGAGAACACTCACTCACCCCAGGATCCCAACTCGTCATCTTTCTTTGCCTCTCATGGTTATTGGTGCAGTCGGGGGGTTTTCCACTAGTTCAGCAGGTCGATGTAGCCAGGGGTTCTTAGCAAGTTCAGCAATTTGATGTAGCAAGGATCCATAGGTGTGGGCAGAATCCTCCACGGTCTCAGTAGCTCATGTCCATCAGTGTAGGCTTGAGTTCTTGGCTCTGAAAAGAGCCTTTGCGTCTTCACCTCTGAGAAGAGCTATTAAGTCTTCAGCTCTGAAAAGAGCCTTTGGGTCTTTAGTGTTCAGCTCAGTGTTCCTGGCTGAAGTGGAGAGAGTTTCAGGTTGAGCTCTTTGGGGTATAAATAACCTTAACTTGGATACTAGATGCTACCTCATATTCAACCAATGACATTCAACTTTGAGTTTCCAATCAATTGCATTAGTCCCAAAATAACATAGGTTTGACCAATCGTGTTCCATCCTTGGCAACATGTCATTAGCCAGTCATATCTCCTTAACAAGGGTCTCCACCTGTTGTGATCAGGTGACCCTAGGCCTCTAAGAGACCTAATTGGACTTATTAACCTTTCAATACATTTTTAGAATATATTCTTAACATAATTTCTAACTTATATATAATGTAGCAAGTTCTTAAACATATTATTTATTCTTACACATAGTAAGTTTCTAGCATATTATTAATTCTCACACATAACATAGTAGTTTTAACACATTATCTTACTTTAATTTTAACATATAGTAAGTTCTTAAACATATTATTTATTCTTACACATATTATAGTAAGTTTCTAACATATTATTATTTCTCACATATAACATAGTA
>NW_006399944.1:1327925-1355898 GCF_000299155.1 Elephantulus edwardii | reverse complement strand
ATTTTAATGAACATTTATAGAGATTTTGATTTCCATTCATTCACTGTTGCACTTTTCTCCCTGTCCAGCCCTCTCCCCGCCCTGCCCCCAGTTCACTTCTCTCTTTGAAAAGTAAAATAAAAATTCTTTCTTTGGTGTACAATCCCCCCGCACCCCTCCCACTGCCCCAAGTACACTCCACTATGCAACCTTAATTGTGGACTCTTGTGATAACTATAATACCCTTTCATATATCGCTTTTAAATTAATTCTCTCCCTCATCTGTTTCAATGCAGTAAATTGTGTATACTCCAAGCCTTTATCTTTAAAGGAGCAAACTGCCACATCTTTCTCCTGAATGACACTGGTGAGTTCAAACTACCAAACTTTTACTTTGAAACTAAATGGTTCAAACCATGTTCTACCAGGAATCCTTAAAATGTCAATATATATTATACATTTTAAAAGATATTGTAAATAAATCTATTTAACTAGAGTTATTAAAAATTTGTCTGCAAAAGAAAGAGATTAGGAAATGTATTTATTCGTGTTTTTAACCCAAGGGCACTTTTGATGGGAACTGTCTTTGAGTGAAGGACTCTGTCAGTAAAGAATAACATATGATAGGAAACAATTGTACCCTGAACATAAGATATTACTATTAGCATGAATCCACTATGTGCAACAGCTATTAGAAAAGGTGGTAATGTGATGAATCAATAGTGTATTGCTTAAAGGATAATAAAGTAGGGATTATAACTATTTTCTGTAAAATGTTAAATAACAAGACTTGACTGCCGTACATTCTCTAACACAACATTCTACATGCTGTGGAGTGTGAAAGAAGTCACAGAGTCTATGTAAATAAATGTATACAATAAAACTTTGTTTACAAAAAGAGATGGTGGGCTAGATTTGGTCCACAGGCCATAGTTTCCTATTACAAAAATAGATAACTAGCAAGATATTTATGCAAGTATAACAGGGGAAGAGGAAATGGAAAACTGAAGGGGAGCAAGGTGAGGAGGGTGGGGAGGGAAGGAAATCATGAAGATAACAGAGTTTGGTGAATGGAGGAGGTGGTGAAGAAATTAGGAAAGATCCAATGGGGACCTGAAAAAAATGGGGTAATAGCAGGCATAATTCATTGGTGATTAATTTTCTAAAGATATATATATGATCATATGAAACACAATATGAATGAAGAAATAAGTGAAAAACAATGTACTTGAATGATACACAATGCATGTCAACCAATATACAATTTTTAAATAGTGCAAAGAAATATGCGTGCGCATACATACATACTCACTCCAAAACACCCCATTGTTGTCAACTCTTGAACAACGCAGCTGACCCTTCATTGGGTTTCTGAGGTTATAAATTGTGTGAAAGGAGGTTGTCCATCCATATTTGTTCCATGGAGTGACTGTTGGATTAGAACCTTTATTTGTAGTGCCACTTCCTACAAAGTGTGCCACCAGGGCTCCCTCTAGATAGGGAAATAGTTTGAATGTGTTCTCAAGAACCATCTGGGAAGCTTTTAAATATGTTTAAAGCTATTTTGATGGCATTTCCTTTGTTATATTTCCATATATCCACTATAAACATCAGGACAAAATTAATTTACACAGATGATAGTCTAATCTTGTAGACCAAAGGGCAGTAACTATTGACTGTATAACTCCAGATATCCTGTGTCCATGTTTTAATACATCACAGACCTATCAATTCAACCATCAACTGCCAGAAAGATGTACTGTAAATCTTCAGGAACTGCCCGAACGTCTCAAAAAACTAAGGTCAGAGTCAAGGTGACCATTTACAATTATAATTTCATACCATGATCTCAGATTCAAACGGCTTTATTTTTATTTTGTTGTACAGTTTTTCTTTGTCTCTCAATAGATTTCAAATGCACAGCATTCCTCATAAATCCATTTTTAATTTTGGAAATTTTTAATAATGGTCATAAATTTAAAGTCTTTAGTTATGTTTGTGTCATATTTATATGATTTCTTGAGCTGTATTATTTTTCCATTTCCTGTGGTATCTGCAAGGATTTAGTTTGCCTTTCTATCTTGTAGATTTCTGAGAAATAAAATAAAGAATGTTTGCTGCTGCCTGGAGCTATAACTTTTCCAGTGCAGTAAGCAGGAGTAAATAAAAAACTAAAAAATCTTTTTGAGCTTTTAAATGTCCGCAAGCATTTGTGACATAATTAACTGAAAATACATCCCATCAAAATAGCCTTGATTTTAGGATGTTCAACTGTCTTTCAATCCTACATTTAAGTAATTTAGATAATAGAGAATTTCAACTGATTAAAACCATAAATTTCAAGCAGGAATTCACATGCTTCTGGTGCTACCATGCTTTCCAGAGTAAGTAAATTCCAGAAGTGATAAGGAGACTCATTTCCAAGTTCTCTTTCTCAGAACTGTTTCCACTGTCACGTTGAAAGCACAGGCATAGCTCGTATCATTGACATGCAAGGGACTTAATCATCTGCAACTGCTATATTGGAATTAATAATAATATTTTAATGAAAAGCCAGGGTTTTTATTTTACAGTGGCTCTCACGAATAATATACCTGGTCCTACTTTCATTTATCACTTGACCCATTTCTAATTATTCTTTTTTTCACTTTGTAAAAGAAAGTTATGCTTATCATTTATTGGTCTAACTAGATATATTCCCCCAGAACTGGGAGCAGATTGAAGGTCTAAAAATTTCTTTGCTTATAAAAGTATAATTTATAAGTTTGACGGTCAACTCAAAGGCAAGTGTTTTGAATACAGCAGCTTCTCTGAGTGGAAATGGTGGATATTTCTTTCTGTGCGATTTACAGTCTCTGAAAATTCTTTGAAATTTCATCTAAGAGTCAATTCCAACTCAATGGAAATGAATGAGTGTGAGGATAATTTTTATTCTTTTGTTTGTTCTTTTATTTACAGATTATGATTACAATACTCTGGAAATAGTGTTCCATCAGAACAAAGTAAAACAAAAAGTAAAGCAAAGTAATATTGACGTAACAGTGGAGGTCTCATTCACTCATTCATTGTCAGGAAGTCAGAATCAATGTCCATTAGGATTCAGAGGGAATCCACTGCATTTGAGAAGATGGAACATATTTTTGTGAGCTGCTGATGGATTCAACCTGCCAAAGAGATGCAGTCCTTGGGTTTAATAGTACAACTCTCAACAGTCTTTGCCAGCAGAGCCCCCTTACAGTGAAGGTCAAAAATAAAGTACATCTTCTGTCCAGACTATTAACCTGAGGAGATGTGGAGTCAAATTCAGTACCACCATCCTACCTGTCTGTTGCCTTTTGACTTACTTACTGGTCTTAGACTCAAATTCAGAATTAAGATACTTGCCTTTATGATGAGTATTAACACGATTGTTCCCAAGGCAACATGAAATCAGGCTTTTTAAATTTTTTTATTTTACTAGTTTATGTACAAAATTCTAATGTATTGCTTTCCAGAACAGATTTTGCTCAGAGCTTCAGACAGATTTAGTTGATTGTTAACCAGGACTAGCTTGGACAAATCAAATGAATGCTATCTTTAATCATAAATGTTTATTAAATTAAGTTATTATTAAGTACCTATTGTGTGCCATATACTATTGTAGAAATTTGGATATCCAAGACACATATATATTTCTATGAAAATTAAAAACAAATGCACACACATGTTGATTGTGGCTTTGTTCACAACAGCAAAGAATTGGAAACAACTCAAGTACCCATCAACAAACAAATGGATAGAGAAGCTGTGGCATATTCACACAATGGAATACTCTGCTTCGTTGAAAAACAAGGAACTCATGAAATATTATTCAAAATGGATGACCCTGGAGGACATTATGCTGAATGAAATATCTCAGTCACAAAAGGACAAATATTGCACAGGGCCACTGTTGTAAAATGGGACTGACATCAGGATTGAGGGAATACTGAGAAAGAGGGGATTAATAATATATACTGCATTGAAACAGATGAGGGAGAGAGCTGCTTGAAAAGGATATGTGATTAGGTATTACTGTCATGACAGGAGTCCAGAACAAAGGCAATCAGTAAAAAGTATATTCATTAAGATTAAATTCTGTGAAGTTACAAAATCATGTTCATTAGGATTAAATTTTGTGAAGGAAAGCAGAGCGCAAATATAAATTAACAGACTTTTGAAAAGAAATAAAATATCCAGCTTTTAAAACTATTTATATTTACAACGATAATTTTTAGATGTTAAACATATGTGCAAAGACAGAAAGTTTTTCAAAATTATAGCAGTGAGAATGAATTAGAGTAAAATATTTTGAAGACCACTAAACCACTGATTTGGACCTTCTCTATACTTTAATGCAATCATATCCTTCTTTGGGTTCTTTTAACATTGCATCATCCAGTTGTCTTCTAATATATCTGACCTATTTTCTGTCTGGGCTTTTTCTTCTTCTTTTACTTCTTTTCCCCTACACTTACAAAATTGTGGTTATTTATATCATTCTTTCCTCAGACACTTTTCTTTCATATTAAATATTCACTCTCAAAGTAATCTCTTTATTTTAAGATCTATAAATGATCGCTTTGTAGATAAATTTTAAATAGAATCAATACAATCACAACTTTTGCAGTGAACTGTAATCTGTCATCTGTAGTATTGTTCTTGTATTAGTATCTCAAATAAAAAATCTGCACAATTTAACCAATAAGCAATCACTGCAATACATGGAGAAAGGGTTGAAGTTGTCAAGGATTTAATTTAACTTGGACCCACTATCAACACTTAGTCAAGAAATCACGTATCACATGGCATTGGGCAGATGTTTTGCAAACTATCGCTTTATAGTATTACGAAGCAAAGGTGCCCCTTTGAGGATTATGGTGAGTCTGACCTAAATCCTAATGGCACAGTCTTTTTAATTGCCTCAAGAAATAAAAAAAAAAAAACCCAAATTGCATTAGGAAAACTCTGCTATCAGAGACCTCTCCAGAGTGTTTAAGGGCAATGATGCTAATCTAGAGATTTAGGAGTGCCTAATCCAGGCCATGGTCTTTCCAATTAATTTTTATGCATTAGAGAGATGGAAAATAACAAAAGATGACATCAATGACTTTGAGTTGTGGTGCTGGAGAAGAATATCAAACATGCCATGAGTTGCCAAGAGAACAAATGGATCTATCTTAGGATGAAACCAAGTTGCACTTTGGAGGCAAGGATTTTAGAGCTCCTTCTCACATCTATTGGGCATGTTGCCTGGAGGGATCAGTTCTTAGAGAAGGACATCATGCTCGAAAGTATGGAGGGACAGTACAGGAGAGGAAGACCCTGGGTGAGATATATTGACAAAGTAACTAGGGTAATGGGAGTAGTGCATTGGAGACAGTGAGATTGGCTCAGGATAGGGAAGGATTCAAAGCTATTGTGCATAGGGCTGTTATGAGTTGAAGGTGACTTGACAGGAAGTTTTCAGAGGCAGTAAATTGCATGGGAGTAGATTGTCCATCTTTTTCTCATGTAGCCACTGGTGGATTTGAACCACATATCTTTGTGTTGGCAGTCTTTAGATATCTCCTTCTAAAATGCATATTAATATTTTTAACTCAGTAAGATATGTTAATTTAGTAAATATAGCAAAGAAAAAGTTATATAAGGCCATTTATAATAAAAAGATAACACAGGATCAGAAATGGGAAACTAGAAAAAAACAACTGTTAGTGATAAACAGAAAGCAGCACTAGAATATGGCCTCTGAAAGGCTATGATCATATTCCACAGGATACCTACTGTGATGTGGTGGATCTGTTGCTCAAAGTTTGGCTTCCCTAGACCATTATCTTTATTTGATCCAGCTGCCTCAATTCTGCCTGCCTAAAAACAAATGGCCACTACATCATTAACAGTTGTGTGAGCCATTTCTTTCTCATGCACATAGGCTGTGTTAGTCTATCCATAAGGGAGTTGGCTGGTCTCATCATGAAATTGAGCAGAGTCAGTAACTGAAGGTAAAATATCACCACCACAAGAAGAAAAAGAAGTAGAGAATGCGGCATGTGTCCTTCAGGGGCCGAGATTCCTGTGCCAACGATTATATCTTGCTGTTAACTGAGAAGCTCTCTGGACTAAGGGATTCAATTGTGCTGTGAACTGAGAGACTCTTTGGACTCTTTGGGATTGTATCCTGCTGTTAATTTAGAAACTCTCTTGGGAATTGTATCTTGCTTAGTTGTAGCCTGTGCATTTCCATAATAAACTTCCAAACTCTTAGTTCTGTGAGGGCTTTGTGGCCCCTGCAAGAGATTTTAGTCACACTAAGTAGGTGCAGGAGAATGAGAGGACATGTTTCACTTCATGGAAATTAATTTTGTGACATGGAGTCTGCAGAAAAGGGTAGTTTCCATTGTGGAGTTAATAGAGGTCAGCCTTTCCACTGCTTTTGCTCTAATTTCACCTACAGACTCACCCATGTGTAGAATGATGCTGAACGTGCTGAATACCATCCTTAGGTAAAGGATACCTAAAACTATCCAATTTCATTGGACTCTGTGCTATTTTCCATTTTGGTACCATTGAGCGTATTTCATGCCTAAATTAATTCAGAAATTGCCACTTTACCTTTCTCCCTAAGCTTTGTATTTGTATTTTTTGGCCTGTTTAACAACTTATAGCCTGCAATTGACTGACTGGTAAGGCTCAGAAATAGTTCACTAAAATTGAGAAATTTTTTTTTTCAAAGGTCATTATCAATGAACCAAAACCAGGGTGGAGGAAATATTCAAAACATGGTTAAATTCCATGGTTTTAAATAATGTGGCCTTATTCTCAACCTTTAGGATATTGTGAATTTTCATTTGGAAACTCTAAAATACCAATTGGAACTTTATTTTTTTTATTATAATTATTCTCTCATCACTTTCTTGACAATTCTTTCAAGCATCTCTACTTAGAAGTTCTTTCTTTTCTTCAATGACTCTTATTTTCATAAAATTTGCATCTGTCTTCTTAACCTCTATTTTACAAAGTGATGTTGCTATTGTTAATGTTATATGCTGTTGAATAGACTGTAACTAATAGCAATCCTATGAACAAAGGATCTGAGCTCTGTCCTATCCTTATCATCTCTGATACACGTGAGCCTATTGTATCAGTCACTGTGTCAATACATCTAGTTGAGGGTCTTCCTCTCCTATGTTGACACTCCACCTTTCTGAGCTTAATGTCCTTTTCCAAGACTAATCCCTCCTAACAACATGCACAAAGTATGTGACACAAAAGTTCACATCCTTGACTACAAGGCACACTCTGTTTACACTTTCTCCAAGATGTATTTGTTTGCTTTTTTTGATGTTACATGGGATATTCAGTACTCTTCCCCAACACCGCAGCTCAAAGACATGAATTCTTCTGTTATCCTTAATCATTGTCCAATTTTCATGATGAAAAGACTATTGAAAAGACTATAGTTTGGATCAGAGGCACCTTAGTCTTTTAACTGCTGTTATTGCTCTATAGCATTTTGGAGAGGTCCTTGACAGCTGGTTTCCCCAAGGCAACATGTCTTTTTATTTCTTGACTGCTGGTACCCAGGGTGTTAATTGATGATCCAAGAAAGATGAAATTATTGACAACCTCAAGCCTTTCTCTGTCTATCATGAATACAAATTCTGTGCTTGCTGTGGGGATAAAACAACACTGAGACACAGGAAAACAGGTAACTAGTATCAGTAAGATTGGCTCCTGGCTAATGAAAAACAGATTTACAGTAGGCTTCTGAGAAATACTGGTAGTAAAATTCTTGGAAAGATGTTCTCTTTTGACAAACATAGGAACAATGCAAAGAGAAAGATTATGAAATGCCTGCCTAACCACTACTTAGGATTCTCTTGTATTAAGTCAGATATCATTGATGGTAGTCATAACTGAGGCAACTGTTTTACAATCATTTGATTTAAGCAGGAAGAAGAAACCAATAGGTTGGTCATAGTGGAATAGACAGTTGGAAAGAATCTGGTTCTTTTGAATATCCTTGAGTGATTGAACTAATGTTACTGCCTCTATCTGAACACCTTACATGGACACATTTAATGTTCTTCCAGGTTAACTCTGTTTGATTTTCTGTCAATTGCATTCAAGGGCACTGTGACCGAAAAGTTTTCATATAAGCACTTAGAAGGCATTTACTTCTGTATTCTTGTAAAAAAATCTATGGTAGAGCCTAAAATTCTATTATGAAATTACTAATTAAAGAGAGATTAAGTATGAGTGGGAACAATGCTTCACAGACAAAGAATAGTAGATAGTGTGCCAGAATAAGAGGGTGATAGAAAAACAGAACAAAACAAAACAAAAACATCTCCACTTCTCCAATCACATCACTAAAACTCTTATTTTACTCTTCTTTCACTTTCACTCACTGTCATTTCTGGATAATAATCCTCTCTTTGATGTAGATAGCAGTTTTAGAGTAGATAAGAATATATGCAGTGAGTCAGTGAGGAGGCCACTGCAAAAATTAAGTAAGGAATTACTAAGATCTTTTTTATATTTTTTTATTAATGTCAATGGATATTTACAGAGATTTTGGATTTCCATTCATTCATTGTTGCACTTTTCTCCCCACTCACCCCATGCCCACTCCCAGTTCACTCTTCTGCTTGAAAAGCAAAAGAAAAACTTCTTCATCGGTATACAAATACTGTATGGTGGCACTGTTATAGAATGAGGCTGACATCAGGGTGGGGGTAAGACTAAGACCTTTTTTTTTAAATTTAAATTTTAATTAAAGTTTATAGAGAACATGGATTTCCATTCATTCATTCATTGTTGCACATTTTCCTCCCTGCCTAACCCTCCTGCCCAGTTCGCTTTCCTCTTTGAAAAAGAATTTTTTTTTCATTGTTATCCAATTCCCCTGCCCCTGCAGTCCACTTTACTATGTAGCTTTTATTCTGGACAATTGTCATGCAAATAATACCTAATCATATATTCCATTTAAGCAGTTCTCGCCCTCATCTGTTCCAGTGCAGTGTGCATTATTAATCCCCTCTTTACTTAGTTCCCCTCCAAACCCCACTCCATTCCTGTTTTATAACAGTGGCATTATGCTGTATTTGTGTTTTTGCTACTGATATATTTCACTCAGCATAATCTCCTCCAGGGTCACTCATTTTGTATAATATTTCATGAGTTCCTTGGTTTTCAGTGCTGCATAGTATTCCATTGTGTGACTATATCACAGCTTCTCTATCCACTCATTTGTTGATAGGAGGAATTATTAAGATCTTATAAATAAGTGACAAATGAAATAGAGGAAAATGTGCTTATTAAATACCTGATTAAGAAGGAAATTATAAATTACCTTGGTGTAAGATTAGACAAGGGTATGAAACAAAGAACAAATCATAAAAATCATTTCAAAATTGTGTCCTGGATATAATTTGTGAGAGTGATCACACTGTTGACCCAGGCTGCATACATCTGATAAACAAGTAAATTATTTTACTGGGTGCAGTATAACTGCAGTCGTAGAATCCGTCCCTCTGGAATGGAATGAAACTAGTGGATTAATATCCCTACCCTCCCTTGACCTCAGTCCAAAGTGACCTATACACTATAACCTTTACGATAGCTTATCTAGATTTCTGTTCCAAAGTAATATTACTTGAATAAAGATTGTATTTAATATAGATAATAGCAATAAAAAGACATATAGATGTCACTGAGTTAACTCTGGCTCATAGCAACCTCACATACAACAGAGAAAAATGTCACCCAGTTCTGTAGCATCTTAATGATCATTAAAATTCTTATCCATTGCGGCAATTCTTCTCACTGAAGGTTTTCCTTTCCTTTTTGGTCATTAATCTGCAAACTTAATGTGCTCTGCAGTGATTGATTCCTGCTGTTGATGTACCCAAAGCAAGAGTCAGACAGTCTCAACTGTGGTTGAAACATTTCCCTGGGCTACGTTTTGGAAGTAGATTGTCAGGTTTTTCTTCAAAGTCTTTCTTAGTCTCCATGCTGCACTGAGGTTGGTCCATAATGGGTGATCGTTTTGCTTTTTGGAAGACAAAAGACATAGCTTCCAGTATCATAGCAACATGCAAGTGACCACAGTATAATAAACTGGCAAATGAATAGTAGTTTTTAATATAAAGTTGAGAGTTTCTAACTATGTTATCTTTGTGAAAATAAAATTTTAGAAATACAAGCTCAACATTTTATAAAGGCAAAAACATTAAAAAAATAATTTGGGCCAGTGTATGTAGTTCTTTAGCAACCTGTTATGAACATAAAGCAGACTGAGATTAATTTGTTGTTTTCTTGCTACATCATTCTTTCTTTGTCCTGTTCATGTTGTCAGACACCTACATCTAATACTCAGCTAATAAAAAAGTAAAACAAAGTACATTTGAAAATGGTATGCTTTAGTTTTTTGTTATAGAAGTTTGTTTTTTAATCTCTCTACAAGTTAAGTTACGATAAAATCTCTTGGTAGAATTAAATAAACAAAAAAAAAGATCTTGATTTTCCTTTAAAAATAGGTTAGTATTTCCCCAGATCTAAGAAAAGTTGATGTCTTTAAATTGTTGTATTGATAAACAACATTGAATATGCCATGGACTACCTAAAGAACAAGAAGTGCAACCAGGCTTCTCTTTAGATACAAAGATGGTGAAATTTCATCTCATATATTTTGGACATGTTATCAGGAAGGTCCAGTTCTTGGAAAACTTCTTTGCAGGCACACATCCATACTTCTCATGCTTGGAAAAGTAGTAGATTTTATTATCTGACATTTAATCAGAACCAGCTCAGCTGACTCTGTAGCTGATTTTTAGAGGTTATAAATTACATGGGAGGAGATTGTCCATCTTTGTCCCACACAACAGCTATAGCATTTGAATCACAAACCTTTGGTTTGGCAGTATTACTTCTTACCAAAAGAGCAAGATCTTCAGTGAGATAGCTTGACACAATGGCTGACAATAATGGGAATAAGCCTAATAGTGATTGTGAAGATGGCACAGAATCAAACAGGAGTTAGATTTGCTGAATACAGTCTTGGCACGAGTTGGAGTCAATTCAATGGCAAAAAATAATAACTGCATCACCCACATATACATAAAATTTGAGACTGTCAAGTTTTATTTCAAGACTGTATTGGAAAGCAAAGTATTGTTTTTACTTAATAACAATCTTAAACACAACAGAAAATATCATAGACTGAATTTTTAGCCATTTCAAAGGCTAACTTGACCTTGGATGTTCTTACATCCACGTTTATTCACACAAACACAGGCACCCAATGGACCAATCTGTCAAGTGTCTGGAATCTTCTTGACTTCCCCTAAACCAAAAGAAGACACACAGAAGTTTATTATCTAAATTCTCACTTCTGGATAATCTACAAAACCTCTAAAAATCAAACCCATTGTTTCTAAATCTATTCTGACTCAAAATCCCACCACAGGACAGAGTGGAACTGCCTTAAAAGGTCTCCAAGACTGGAAATCTTTACTGAGCAGAGTGTTTTTGGTAACAATCATGCTACTAGGTTAATAATGGAAAAAATATATATTTTTTCACAGGTATGCACTGCTTAACATCCATTGGGGAAACATTTTACAGTATATCTGTCTGGATTCCTATAGGTTTTTCGGTTTTGTATTTTTTTAAGGGAAAGTGACTCTCCTTTTGTTTAGTATTTCCTCAAGGAATTTAAAATTTATTTCCCTCAAATAAACTTCCCTCCAAGAACTGAATCAAAACCAGTATCTTAATAAATGAAAAAATGGGTTGAATTTGCTTATGATTCCACTTGTATCTATAATCAGCATTCACAGAAGCAGCAGTCAAAGATTGATACCTTGAAATTGTGGTATTGGTAATGAATACTAGATATAGCATGGTCTGCTGAAGGAGGAAACACACATCTTAGAAAGAGTGTAGCTTTCTGGGAATGTTCTTTGGAAACAAAGATGGCAAAATTTTAATTTGCATATTTTTATTTCATATATATTATCAGGAATACAAAGACTTCATGAGGTAGGAATCAATGTTTGGTAATGAAAGTTCAGTGGAGAAAAGAAAGATCTTCAAGGAAATAAATTGACAAAGTGGGCACAATGATGGATTCAGTCATATCAGTGATGTGAGTATGGACCAGGATCAGAGAGTGTTCCCTTCTGTTGTATGTGGGTTGCTATGAGTGAGAGCTGTGAAATCACAAATTTACTTAATTTGGTGGGTGGAGGGATGGGGTAAGAGAAATGGGAAAGATCTGATAGGGACCTGAAAAGACAAGTAATTATGGACATTGTCCAATGGTGATTAATGTTACAATACATAATGACTGGGAATGATTGTATGAAACACACTGTGAATGAAAAATAGTGTGAAACACAATGGATACAAACTTCGTAAAAATTAAAACAAACAAACAAAACAACAAAAACAAATCCCCAGAGTGAAATGAGTAGCAGAGACCCAGGGTGCATCTTAACTTCTACAGTGCTTCTTCCTCTGTCTCCCAATCCAGGAAAATGACAGCACCTGCCACAGCTCCTCTACTATTGTTGGGGGCCCTGACAACACCGGATGATCAGGGTCTCTCATGACTCTACCACCTGCTCTGCTGAAGAAGGATGGACAATCCCATGTGATTAACTGCTTCTGAAAACCTGCTAGAGGGACAGCTCTGGTTGGTTTGTTTGTTTTGATCCTCCCCCCCGCCCCCACACACACACTCGATGGCAAAGAACAACAATCATCACTGGTAGCAGTATTAGTGATATACAGATGAGCACACCAATATGGCAGCAGCTAGGGCCACCACTGCCAATGAGGCTTCCAGCACCCACACACCTGGTCCCCTCAACCACCCCTCCATTCTGCCCATCACAACCTGACCCACCCTTCCCCTAGATACTTACAAAGTTCCAATCTAGTTGCCAGTGTAGCCTTCTCTCCTGGTGGAGCCACACAGGGCAATGCTGCCCTCTTTTATCCAACAGACACAGCTCTTGGACTTTTTTTGGTAGATTCCTATAACATTTTGATGTGATAGGCTTTGTGGGCATTTAAAGATTGTATGAACCTACCTGTATGTGATACAGTATTTTTATAACAATCATACTGCATCATGTCCAAAATCACAAAATGTGCCATGAATGTTAAGCGAAGTGTGCCTGTATTTTCTTAAGCTCTAACAGTGCTGTTACTCATCTCTCTCTTTCTTTCCCTTTTCTTTGCCCCCTCAAACAAAGGTGTTCCTTTCCTAGAACTACTTCTGCTACTGCTCTGGTGGCTCTTCTTGCTGTGCTTTGTGTAATGTATTGTGAAATGCCAGGTAAGATGACTCAGAGAGAAGAGGGGGAAAACATTTGCAAGGCTTTTGGTCTCTCAGTGTGTGTAATAGAATACTATTAAGGACAGATTATTTTGCCAAAGTAACAGGAACAACACACTGATAATATTTTCCACTCCTGAACACAATGCCATGAGGACCCATAAATGATGAATATGAGCATGAAAATGTCCTAAGTGGCTTAATTTGTGGAAGGAGCAGGGAAATGAATTGTCACTGTCTGACTAGCCTGGCCAAGCTATGGAGAGAAAGACAGAGAGAGAGAGAGAGAGAGAGGAATATGAATATTTTGGTCTAAGGAATGGAATCAAATGAGGAAATAAGCATTTCAGTGATATGTGCCTTTCACTTAGTGAAAATATGACCTTGAGTTCTGTCAATATAATTTGAAATGTAGTGTCTGGTTGTTTGAACTTTTGTCACTGTTGAAAAGAGCACTCAAGCATGGAAACTCAGCAATTCCAGAAATTTCTTGATCTCAGTCTCTTTCTCCTTATTTTCATGTTTCAGAAACATTTCCCGCCTGAGGGGTGACACAAAAGGGACCAAGATGAGGGGGAATGACAGGAGTTGCGGCTGGAAGAAGGGGTGAAGAAAGATGAGTCAAATAAGAATTTCCAAAAACAAGTCTCATTTTTGTAAAGTTTTTCAGTAGAAAACAAATAATTACTAGGAAATTATTTTTTATTTATTTGTCTGCTATATTATTGAAACTTACTTCATGGCTAGAGAAAAGTAATTAGATGATTGTTGTCGTTGTTTGCTGTTGAGTCAGAAACAACACACAGCTGAATATCCAGTGGGTTTACAGAGAGGAAGAAAATTCCATTGGAGGAAATGATCTCTCCTTCTCCTGTAAAGTATCTGATTAATTTGAACAAGTAAAAACTTTAAGTTCCTTTTGCTATAATAAACAACATTAGGGTTTAGGTTTGGGTTTGGTGTTTTGTTTTGTTTTGTTTTTCAAGGTAAACAGTTTGTTACTAATAGTATTACCTCAGATTGTCTGATTTAACTCTTCAAAGTACTTTTATTATTAACACTATTCCCTTTGTTACCTTTCATAAATGAGACATAATAACGTACATAAGATAAAAACCATAAAGAGTGAGTCCCTGGAATAATCAGTAACACCACAGAATAGTAGCCTGATTCCTTCCAAGGTCCATCTGGGAAACTACACATTGTGTTCAAAGTGAAAGCTGCTCCCTGGTTGGAGTCAAAGACAGTATATCTTAGAAACAATCTTTCAATAAAGTTTTACTTTGCTGTTAAGTGCCATCAAGTCAATTCCAACTCCTAGGGAAATGATGAGCAATGGATATGAACTCTCTTGTCCTGAGCCATCTTGATTATCTCTGACATACTAGAGCCCACCATTAAAGCTACGTGTGTAAATCCATCTTATTGAAAATCTTCTCCTTCACTGACCTTCCACCTTTCCAAGCGTGATGTCCTTTTCCAAGGACTGGCCTCTTCTAACAACATGCCCCAAGTACATGAGGCATAAAGACTTTAGTTTACTAATATATACAATTTTTAGAAGCAGGAGTGGCATCTACTTTCTAAATAACATGCCTCTGGAAACTCCATGAACTTTGAGAAATGACAATAGTATAGAAAGACTTCAGGTCTTTTGTTCATAGGGTTGCTATGAGTTGTGTTTGACTTAATGACAATGAATAACAACAACATTAACGACATACATAAAATTAGAAATGGACCAGATGTTTTCTAAGATGACTTGCCCTTTGAAATTTTATGACTATGTAACTATATGTCAACAGTCCTTATTCATTCTCTTTTTACAAGATATTGTGTCTCCTCTGTGGAAATGTCTTGCCTCTGGGAGTTGTCAGAATAGAATCAATGAACAATTCCATATAGAAGAGCCTATAAATAAGAAAAATGTTAATTTAATGTATATATTCTTGGAATTATTCTTTATGAGAAGTTGTGAGATAAAAAAGAAAAAAAAATCAGGTCATTTCCTTACCAGTTTTCTATGGGAATAACAACTTGGATTGTTGCTATAATAATTGACTGGAAAAGGAAGACCATTTCCAGAAAAGTTCAGTGAGTATATGAAATTACTAAAAGGAGAAAGTAGCTGGTGAACCTACCTGTGGCTCCTCAGAAGAAAGATGGTCAGTCTTTTACTGTGTGAATTACAGCCTCTGAAAACTCATTGGCGGGTTAGCCATGAGCTAGATCTGACTCAAGGGCAATGAGTTTAACTTTTGAGACTAAAACAAAAAATAGATTATTTTAAAACAAAAAAATATGGTAATATGTATTTTTATAACCCCAAATCATTGCCACTGAGTCTGAACAGACTCACAACTGACTTTCTAGTGGGTTTCTGACTCTTAAATCAGAAAAGGACTGCTCATTTTTTTCCTAAGGAGCCACTGTTGATTTAAAACATTAGAGAGATGCAGTCTTGGATTTCGCAGCACAATTCCCTGTGAACTATGCCACCAGAGCTTCTGATTAACCCATATTTGTTAATAGTTATTAGAGTTTTAGTTCTCTAAATGAATTATATCCAGAGTTAAAATGTATAGCAAATTGATTTGAACAGGTAATTTCCAAGTGTCTGGTTTGGTAGACAAACTTCATGAATCCACAATTGCTTGGGATGGCATTTATCACTTAATGCCTGTTAATCGCTTTGGGGTACTGAATTGCAAATGTAATCAGTAACTGTTCAAACCACATGCTAGGATAGGGTGTATCAGGAAAATCTGGGATTAAAAAGATCAGTTTACATGGCTTTTCACCACAGGCTGAAATATATGACTGAAGCACCACACATATTTTCCAGTTAAGCATCTTCAGAGATTTGAAGGTTTTTGACTGTACGTAAAATTTGGCACAACCCACCTTGCTGGAAAACATGAAGGCCTCAGATATTGGAAAGATGTAGTTGAATAGATAAAACTATACTAATCTTTCTGACTGAGTCCTATACAAAGCTTTTAACACCATTCTGGTTGTTTTGTTGTTTTTTGTTTTTTTTTTTTATAATCAGGTTGTCTTCTAATACTATTGGAAGGATGTAGGCTACTAACTATAATTTGATAGGATCTGTTCAAATCAATTTTACACATTCAGTCATAATGAACTAAAACATTAAAGTATGCTTACATATATCATTAATGGCCACTTTAACAAATTTGTTAAATGAGTACCTCATAGTCAATCGAGATTCATGGAATGCTAACTACAGCACTGAACTAACAGGGATCCTGTGTTTTAGATACCACTTTATTTCTCTACCTTAGAGTAGAATCTCATTGAGCCCTATGTTTCTGAGTTTTCTTGCCAGAGGCCATTCTCTCATTAAATAAATAAAATATTTCCTGTGTCTAACAGCAAGCTGACAAATAATCTTTTATAGATAAAACTTTTAGAAATCTCTAGTATCTCTACTTCATATTATGATCCCAAAAGTTTCATTTTTTCTTTTGTTATCTTTATATTATTTCAAAAGTCCAGATACCTGGTGATAGCTATTCTACTTTATTTTCATAAACATCTTAGGCATGGCAAACTAGAAGGAGAAAACTTTTATAATAGCTTACATGATGTAGCAGCATAAATGGACCATTATTTTGGTCCCTGTTGGAGTAGTAGTCTATGATTAATTGGAAACTTTATGAGCTGCTCTGGTGGTGTAGTCTAAAGTGTGTTGTGCTGATATACGAAAGGTCATGGAGTCCTGGAGGTTTGTTGAATATCTGAGATTTGATTACAGATTTGTTGCTTTGACACACATGGCAGGAGATTTTACCAGAGCTTACAGGAATTGAGCCTGGGAGATGATATGAACTAAAACTGTTATACATCACGTTCATGGAATATACCTGGAAACCCCTCAAATCATTCAGAGTAAGCATGGAAGATGATTTACTTTCTAAAGAATAAATTTTAAAGAGGCAACTACAAATTATGATTTCTTTTTCAACCTGCAGATTGGTGTGTAAGGAGTTTGTCTTTTAATGTGCATTTTCTAACTTTATTTGAGTGTGGATAACTGATCATGTGGGTAGGCAGAACTATACAAATGGTGCATTTTGGCTTATCCACAAATGGATTAGCTATCTAAAATTTCTCCAAAGGGCTGGACAGTTTCAATGATCTACAAATGGATTGGCTAGTCTCACCAATGAATTGAGCTCTAGCTGCACAGATTGGATCCTCACCTGCAAGTGAAGATGAAATATCCATTTCCTACCCTGGTGAAGAAGAAATAGGAAGACATAGATACACATCATTAGGCATGGCTAAACTAGAGATTTGACATGAGATAGTGATGTGAAATGAAACCTTGAGCAAGAAAGGGAAAGCCAATATTGGCATGCCTGAGGACTTTGTTGGGCAATTCAGGCCAGGAGGGGGAGAGTTACTATTGACGGGACTGAGAACTTTGTTGGACACTTGGCAGGGAGATGGTTAGCAGGACTGAGAACTGGGGAACTACTGGCCTGAAGTTTTGAGGCTGCAAGTGCCTGCTTGCACATTTCAGAACCTATCTTGACTGTATTCTGTTATTAATCTGGATTATAACCTTTTGGCTTCCCCAGTATGGTTCTGTG
This sequence comes from Elephantulus edwardii, assembly GCF_000299155.1. Lineage (NCBI taxonomy): Eukaryota > Metazoa > Chordata > Mammalia > Macroscelidea > Macroscelididae > Elephantulus > Elephantulus edwardii. The sequence goes on along the minus strand of NW_006399944.1, from coordinate 1,337,934 downwards.
TAGTCTCTGCGATATCACATTTGATTATTTTTCTTTTATATTGATTTATTTATAAAGTTTGAATACATTGTTTTTCACAAAAGATCCTTCGAATTTCCTTCACTCCCCCACCCATTGAGTTGTGCAGCCCTATGATTAACATTCCACACCACCCTGACCATCCTCATCCTTCTGCTTCCACTCTCCCCACCACCTTGGATCCTCATACTCATTCTACAATATTGGTTTTATTCAGTATTTGTCCTTGTGGGACTGAGTTAGTACCCTCAGCGTAATGCTCTCCAGTCCCTCCCAAGTGAGGTAATAATTTAAAAAATCATTGTTATAGTGTGCTGTGTAGTATTCCAGTGTATGAATGTACCACAATTTCTCAATCCACTCATTTGTGGTTGGATATCTGGGTTGTTTTCATGTTCTTGTAATGGTGAATAATGTTGCTATGAAAATTGGTATACAAGTCTCTGTTTGAGCCTCAGTTCTCCTTTTCTTGAGATATAGTCCAGTTAATGAAATAGCTGGGTCATATGGATTTTCTACGTTCAGCTTTTTGGGAAAGCACAAACTGCCTTCCAGAGTAGTTGTACCATTGTACAATCCCACCAACAATCACATTGAATTTTGCCCTCAAAATAACAGTAGTGTTGGTGTTGAGATTATGTGACCATTGATAGCATGCCTGACATCATGGGAATTAGTTTGGTGTTATTAATGATGTTGATGGGACATTTTCCCTTCGTGAAGCTGATAAAGGTCAGACATGACCATTGCTACTTGGCCCTTGTTCTTTTTGCAATATATTTTAATACATATGAGTTGTTAATTTTTTTATTCCCTCATAATTCTCTAATGAGATTTCTCAGTGTGCTTAAATAATGTGTTTGCAAAACATTAACAAAATGTATTTTCAATACATCTATTTAAAATATAAAAGAATAAAAGTAGGGCAACCTCAAATCTTTGGATGATTTAGTGCCTAATTTAGAATGCAATTGCAAAGAGTAAAGAAGGTATTTAATTGGGGAAAATCTATCAGAGCACTTAATAACATACCTATTTATTTTCTGTTATGGGTTCTGATGGTTTAGGGGCAAGAAGCTGTGCTGCAATCTCAAACGCATGTGGTTTGAGGCCACACTAGCTGACCCACAGGAGAAGGATGAGCAATCTCCTCCCATGCTATTATTGCCTCTGAAAATCTGCTGGAGGGTTAGCTATGGGTCAGTTCTGACTCTATGATATACAACTACAACAGTTAGAAATAAGAGCGTACCTTAAACCTTCAATCTTCAATTTAAGACTTCCATTCAGAAGAGTAATGAGGTCAGCTTAGAGACTTAAGAGCATCTAATTCAAGCCATGACCTTTGCAATAGCCTACTGTGCATCTGAGAGCTGGACAATGAACAAAGATTACAGAAGAAAGAGCAATGTCTTTGAGATGTGGTTGTAGGAGAGTGTGGAGAGTCCAATGGACTTCCCAAAGAACAAACAGGTATGTCTTGAAGAAGGTGCAGCCAGAGTGCTCCTTGGAGGCAAAGATGGTGAAGCTTCATACTTTGAGCATGTTGTTAAGAGAGGCTTTTCCTTGAGAAAAGGATATTATGCTTGGAAGGTGGAGAGTCTGTAAAAGCAAGGAAAATATTCAACTGGATGAATTGATGCAGTGACTGTAGCAATTGAATATAAGAGATGATAAGGATGGCACAGGCATGGTTAAGATCACAACAGTGTTCAGAGGGTTGCTATAAAACATACTCAATCTGATGGTGCTTAACAATAATGAATCATTCAATATTCTGCCCATAGCATATTTCAGCATTGCAACTCAGGCTTGAATTTGTTCTTTAGTTCCTTCATCTTAAGAAACGCCAATCCAGGAATGGCCCTTTTGAGTTTCTGACTCCAGCTCCTTGAACATTTCATTATAATACTTTCCTTTGTCTTATCGAGCTGTCCTTTGAAATCTTCTGTTCAGCTCCTTAACTTCTTGATTTTCCCCCTTTGCTTTGGCCTCTCAGTGCTCTAGTGTAATAATGCTAAGAATCTCTTCTGATAATCATTTTGGTCTTTTCTTCTTTTTCCTTCTTTGTAATGTCCTTTTGCTTTCTTCATGAACAATAATCTTGGTATCTTCTCAAAGGTAATCTGGTGTTAGTTCATTAGTGTTCAAGGCCTCAAACCTGTTTCTGAGTTGGTTTTTAAATATGAGGGGGAAGGAATAGACTCAAGATCAAATTTTTATTTCTGTGGACATGATTTAACCTTCTTAGCTTTAATTTGAACTTGCATATGAGTAGTTGATGGTCAGTTCCACAATCTATATTGGAGTGGGTAAAACAAATTTTTTCCTTGGTAAAACAAAGTTTCTCCTTGGAGTCCAGGATTTTGAAGCTGTATGTCACATACTTTGGGCAGATGGTCAGGAGAGCACATCATGCTTGGAAGGGTCAAGGGACAGTGCAGGAGAGAAAGACCCTGGATGAGATAGACTGATGCAGTAACTGGGGACATGGGGGTTGGTGTGTCAGAATTAGTGACACTGGCTCAAGACAGGGTAGGTTCAGACCTGCTGTGCATAGGGTCTCTACGGGTCATAGTTGACTTGAGGTCACATAGTAACTACAATGTCATGAAAACATAAGATAAACTATATAGACTTGACATTAAATTTTATAGTAAGTACTTTAAGATGAAGAAAATTTCAGGTTCATATTGCTTTAGAGATAAATGGTTGCTAAAAGTAATAATGAATGCCTGAGATTATTTACTCAAGATGTATATACTTTAAAAACTATTCACAGAAAGAGTTGCCAACACCAACCTCATTAAGTATTAGCTCAAACATCATCAAAGGATGAAACAATTTAGTATTCTTTACCAAAATGTTATTCATATGCTGACAATTTCTGCTTTTAGCTCTCACAGGCATTAAATGCACTAACATAGCTCACTGACAAAGACTTTGGAATAAAATCTCCTTTTCAAATTTCCATCCTAGTCAGCTAAATAATATGAAAGCTATTTGTCATGCCACATAGATCAAACATGAACTACTTGCAAAATAAATTACCTGTGAGGTCATTTATAGGACAAATATGATCCTGGAAAAACTGTGTAAATGGAAAGATAATATAAGGCATTGAAATAAATAGCTGATGCTTAGAGTGAAGAACAAGTACTGAAAATGTTTCCAAGTTAGGAAAAAAAATTAATATTTAAGACATCTTATATTGCTTAATTCCCCTTTACTGAATTTTGAAGCAATAGTTGTATGTGGATACCTTCAATGAAGCTGCTTATCATGGTCTAGCATTTGATTATGACATACAATAATGTGTGTGAGTGTGTGGTGTGTGTGTGTGAGTGAGCGTGCGCGCATGTGTAGGAGAGAGATTTTATGCATTCGTTTAAATAGAGGAATGCATGAAGCAAATGGATATAAAAAAGGCACGAATTTTGTATTCATAGCAATATAAAATTTAAAAAAATTAAAGCAGGTTATAGTATGATACTTTAGCTGGCAAGAATACATAAAATTTTCCCATAAATTGTTTCAATGTTTCTGCATGTGCTAGACAGAAATGGATCTTGGAGTAAGCAGAGAATAAGAGGTTTACTAGTATTTTATAAACTATACAAAGGTATTTTTTGAGTCTATGCAAAGGATCATAAAATATTATGGCTAACAATAAGTAGAAGGAAAGTCACAAAACACTTAATTGTATTCACACAAAACCTGTTGCCATTGTTAGATGTTGTTCAAAGACTCATAGTCGTTGTATGAACAATAGACCTAAACCATCTCCTATTCTGTGGCAACCTCATAATCTCTGACACACTTGATCCTATTGCTATAATCACTGTGTCAATGCATCTCATTTGGGGTCTTTTCCTCCTTCATTAACCCACCATCATTCCAAGCATGATGTCCCTTTCTAAGGAAAAGCCTTTCATAGCAACACCTTCCAAGAAAAGAAGACATCCTTGATACTTGTACATGACAGTTGTACTTAGAGACTTCAAATTGAAGTCATACTAGCTGCATCATAAGAGACTGACATGATGTGTTCAGAATCACAGAAATCCTGATTGCTTGAGACCTTAGGCCATCACATCAAGGACTGGTCAAGGGGAGAGGGGTGTTGAATGGTAATGGTGTAGGCCAAAGTAGGAAGGGATGGTGGTAGAGTAGGGAAAGGGAGGATTTAAAAAAAACCCCAAGACCATGTAGCAAGGGTAAGCAGCAACACTGAATCTATTGGCCATTTTTCTAATTGGGTAAATGTCTTTCATCTGCTCTTTTCTGTAAAATACTTGTCTGTCAGATACTATGATAAAAAATGCACACACACACACACACACAAATTGACACAGACTAGGAAGAAAGATTGACAATTCACTTCCGAAATCGAAATGACAGGACTTTGAAAACCCTATGTACAATAGAGCCCACTTAGACTAACACTTAGACTAGCAGGCATGGCAATTGAGACTGAGATCTGAGAAATGGAAACACAAAGAAGGAGGAACAGCTGTAAGCAGACACTAGCGATTGGTATGTGGAATGATGTGAAAAGAATGAGTATAGGAAAATTGGACATTGTTATGAAAGAAATGGAATGCATAAATATTGACATACTAGATATTGGCAAAATGAGATGGCTTGGCATAGACATTTTAATCAGATGATCTGATTGATGATAATATGATCTACTATGCTAGGGATGAAAACACGAGAAAAAATGGGGATAGTTCCATAATTAAAAAAGTAATTTCTACATCCACCCTGAAATACAATGTGGTGAGTGACAGGATAATATCCATATGCATACAAGAAACTCCAGTGAATACCACTATCATTCAAATATATGAACCAACAGCTACAGCCAAAGAGGAGGAAGTGGAAGTTTCTACCAGCTTTTGCAATCAGAAATTAATCAAACATGCAATCAAGCATGTCCAGGGCAGCATCTGTTAGCTGAAATATGTCAATTGATATACCATCTATACCTAGGGTGTTATTTTTTGCTATTTCCTTCAAATCGGCCTGAACTTCTTCCTTCATCACCATAGGCTCTTGCTCATATGTTGTTTCATGAAATTCTTCTGTGTCTGCCAATTCCATTCAATACAGTGACTCAGTATATTCTTTCCATCTTCTTTTAATACTTCCTGGATTATTTAATCTTCTGCCTAAAGTATCCTTGATTATAGCAATTCAAGGTTTGAATTTGTTCTTCAGTTCCTTGAGCTTAAGAAATGCTGAGCGAGTTTGGCCCTTTTGATTTTCTGACTCCAAGTCCTTGCACCATTCATTTTAATATTTTACTTTGTCATCCGGGGCTGCCTTTTGAAATCTTCTTCTTTTTTTCTTTTCTATAATTATATTTTATTAATTTTCATAAACATTTACAGAGATTTTGGGCTTCCACTCATTCAATCTTCTATTCAGCTCTTTAGTATCTTGAATTCTTCCTTCTGCTTTGGCTTCTCTGTGCTCCAGTGTAATATTCAGAGTTTCTTCTGACATCCATTTTGGTCTTCTCTAACTCTGTCATTTTAATAAATGTTTGCATTCTTCTGGATGATACCCTTGATATCCTCCCACAACTCATCTGGTTTTCGCTTATTCGTGTTCAAGGCCTCAAACCTGTTTTTGAGATGGTTGTGAAATTCAGGTGGGATAGGCTCAAAGATGCTGCTCTCGATGTGTTCACAAAGGTGTGCCAAGAGATCTGGAGAACAACTACTTGGCCAACTGACTGGAAGAGATCTATATTTGTTTCCATTCCAAAGAAAGGTGACCAAACAGAGTGTGAAAACCATAGAAAAATATCATTGATTTCACATGCAAGCAAGATTCTACTGAACTGCCAGAAGTCCAGGCTGCGTTTAGAAGGGGTCGTGGTACTAGGGATATTGTAGCTCATGTTAGATGGATATTGGCTGAAAGCAGGGAATACCAGAGGAATGTATATCTGTGCTTCATTGATTATGCAAAGGTGTTTTACTGTGCGGATTATAACAAACTATGGTTGACTCTGAGAAGAATAAGAATCCCAGAACACTTGATCATACTAATGCAAAGCCTATACTTGCGCCAAGAGGCAGTCATCAAAACAGAGCAAGTAAACACTGCATGGTTCAAAATTGGGAAGGGCGTGCACCAGAGATGTATCCTATCTCCATACCTTTTCAACCTATATGCAGAACAGATTATCTGCGAGTCTGGGCTCTATAGGAGAAACGCAGGACCAGGATTGGTGGAAGATCTATCAACAATCTACATTATGCAAATGACACAACCCTGCTTGTTGAAACCTAGGAGGACCTGAAGTGCTTGCTGCAGAGTCAAGGACTGCAGCCTTCAATATGGATTAAAGTCAATATCAAGAAGACAAAGATTCTCACCACTGGACCAATTGGTAGCATCAGGATGGGTGGTAAAAAGATTGAGATTGTTCACAGCTTTAGTTTGCTTGGCTCCACAGTCAACACTCTTGGCACTAGCATCCAGGAAATTAAAAGACGTATTGTGATGAGGAAGTCTGCTGATAGGGACCTCTCCAAAGTACTGAAGAGCAATGGTGTCTCTCTGGAGACTAAGGTAGGTCTGATACAGGCCATGGTCTTTGCAATCACTTGTTATGCTTCAGAGAGTTGGACAATGACTAGGGAGAATAGAAGGAGAATTGATGCCTTTGAGCTGTGGTGTTAGAAAAGAGTATTGAGGGTACCATGGACTGCTAAGAAAACAAACAGATTCATCCTGGAGTGGGTTAAACCAGGTGACTCCTTGGAGGCAAGGATTCTGAGGCTTTGTCTGACATAATTTGGTCATGCTGTAAGGATAGACCAGTCCTTGGAGAAGGACATCATGCTTGGGAGGGTGGAGGGCAAGTGTAGGAGGGGAAGACCCTCTAGAAGGTGGATTGATTTGGTGACTGGGGTAATCAAGATGGGTGTGTCCGAGACAGTGAGATTGGCACTGGACAGAGTAGAGTTTAGAACTTTTGTACATAGGATCTCTATGAGTCGCAAGCGACTCGATGGCACATAACAACAACAACAGCATACAGTCAAGATGTATAGATAATAATAGTCAACTGGAACGCAAAAGTTGGGAACAGGGAAGAAGGATCAGTAGCTGGAAAACATGGACTCAGAGAAATGAGGCTGGAGATAGATTGATAGAATTCTGGACATTCAATGATTTATTCATTGCAAATACCTTTTTCAAGAAACATAAACACTGGCTATACACATGTATTTCACCTGATGGCATGCATAGGAATCAAATAGATCACATTTGTGGCAAGACTCACCGGAGAAGTTGTGAAAACCAGGTCAGGTGTTGACTGTGAGACCAACTACTCATATGTAAGCTCTAATTGAAGTTGAGGAAAATGAAATTAAATCCACGGGAACCAAAATTTGACCTTAAGTTTGTTCCACTTGAATTTTAAAACCATCTCAGAAACAGGTTTGAGGCCTTGAGCACCAATGAGCATAGACCAAATGAGCTTTGGAAGGATATCAAGAAAATCATCCATGAAGAATGAATAAGATCCTTATAAAGATCATTACAAAGCCTGAAAAAGAAGAAAAGACCAAGATGGATGCCATATGAAACTCTGAATATTGCATTAGAGCACCTCAAAGCTAAAGCTAAGGGAAGAAACCAAGAAATCAAAGAGCTGAACAGAAAATTTCAAAGGGCAGCTCGGGATGACAAAACAAGATACTATAATGAAATGTGCAGAGAGCTGGAGTCAGAAAATCAAAAGGGCTGAACTTACTCAGTGTTTCTTAAGCTGAAGGAGTTGAAAAACAAATTCAAATACTTAAGGACACTTTGGGTAGAATGTTAAATGACCCAGGAAAAGAACATGGAAGAAGTACACAGAGTCACTATATCAGGAGGAATTGGTTAACATAGAAGAACTTAATGAAATAACATATGAGCAAGAGCCGGTGGTGATAAAGGAGGAAGTTCAAGTTGCTCTGAAGGAATTGGCAAAAAACAAGGCTCCAGAAGTTGACAGCATACCAACTGATATATTTCAAAAACAGATGCTGCCCTGGATAGGCTCACAAAGTTGTGCCAAGAAATCTGGAGGACACCCAGATGGTCAACTGGAAAAGTTTGATATTTGTTCCCATTTCAAAGAAAGATGATGCAACAGAGTGCGGAAATTATCGAACAATATCATTGATATCACATGCAAGCAAGATTCTGCTGAAAATGATCTAAAAACTATTGGAGCGATATATCAACAGAGAACTACCAGATGTGCAGACTGGATTTAGAAGACGTCGTGGTACTAGGGATATTACAGCTAAAGTTAGATAGATCTTGGCAGAAAGCAGAGAGTACCAGAGGAATATCTATCTGTGCTTTATTGACTACACAAAGGCTTTTGACAGTGTGGATCAAAACAAGCTATGGCTGACTCTAAGAAGAATGGGAATTCCAGAACATTTGATTGTGCTTATGTGAAACTTATACTTGGACCAATAGGAAGTCATCAGAACAGAGCAAAGAGACATTACATGGCTCAAAATCTAAAGGGGGTCCATCAGGAATGTATTTTGTCTCCATACCTTTTCAATCTGTATGCAGAACAGATCATCTGAGATGCAGGGCTGTACAAGGAGGAATGTGGCATCAGGATTGGTGGAAGAGTCCTCAACAATCTGCATTATGCAGATGACACAACCTTGCATGCCGAAACAGAGGAGGACCTAAAGCGCTTGCTGCAGAAGGTCAAGGACTGCAGCCTTCAATACAGATTGAAGTTCAACATCAAGAAAACAAAGATTCTCAACACTGGGCCTATTGGCAGCATTAGTACGGATGGTAAAGAGATTGAGATAATTAATAGTTGTACTTTGCTGACTCCACAGTTAACACTCTTATTACCAGCATCCAGGAAATCAAGAGTCCAGTTGCATTGGGAAAGTCAGCTGTCATAGTTCTCAAGAGTACTGAAGAGCAACAACGTCAGGCTGGAGACAGGTGCGCCTGATCTGGGCTGTAGTCTTCTCAACTATGTGCTATACATCAGAGAGTTGGACAGTGAATAGGGATTATAGAAAGAGAATTGATACCTTTGAGCTGTGGTTCTGGAGAAGAATGTTGAACATATACCATGGACTGCTAGGAAAATATGTTTTTCCTGGAGGGGGTGAAGCTGGAATGGTCCTTGGAGTGAAGGATTCTGAAGCTTCGTCTGACATAATTTGGGCATGTTGCAAGGAGGGACTGGTGAGAGGGACATCATGTTTGGGAAAGTGGAAGGACAGCACAAGTGAGGAAGACCCTTGATGAGATGGATCAATTTCATGATTGGGGTGGTGGGAATGAGTGTGTGAGAGACAGCGAGGTTGGCGCAGGATAGAGCAGTGTTTAGGGCTCTTATATTTAGGGTCACTATGAGTTGCAAATGACTAGATGGTACATAACAACAATAGCAACACATCAAAAGTAAGAAAGAAGAAGCTTCATCATCTGTGCCTCTAAGGAGTATTCTGGATATCCCCAGACCAACAAGCTGTTGTCCCATGCCAAACAAACAGGGGAATATGGCGACTCTATGTACAACTGCCCTAAACTCCGCTCTGTCCTGTGCCAATCGCACCATCTCCGATGCACCCATCCCAATTGCGCCAGTCACTGAATCAATCCACCTCATAGAGAGCCTTCCCCTCCTATGCTTTCTCTCCACCTTACCAAGCATGAGGTCCCTCTCCAAGGACCGGTCCCTCCTTACAAGGACCAGTCCCTCCTTACAACATGTCCAAAGTATGTTAGATGGAGCCTCAGAATCTTTGCCTCCAAGGAGCTGCCCGGTTTGCCATTTTCCAGGATGAATCTGTTTGTTTTCCTAGCAGTCCATGGTACCCTCAATACTCTTTTCCAGCACCACAGCTCAAAGGCATCAATTCTCCTTCTATCCTCCTTGGTCATTGTCCAACTCTCTGATGCATAACAAGTGATTGCAAAGACC
>NW_006399944.1:1325432-1326790 GCF_000299155.1 Elephantulus edwardii | reverse complement strand
CTTCTGTGTCTTCCAATTCCTTTCGATACAGTGACTCAGTATATTCCTTCCATCTTCTTTTAATACTTCCTGGATCATTTAATATTCTGCCGAAAGCATCCTTGATTATAGAAACTCAAGGTTTGAATTTGTTCTTCAGTTCCTTGAGCTTAAGAAATGCTGAGCTATTTCGGCCTATTTGATTTTCTGACTCCAAGTCCTTGCACATTTCATTGTAATGTTTTACTTTGTCATCCCGGGATGTCTTTTGAAATTTTCTATTCAACTCTTTGGTATCTTGAGTTCTTTCTTGTGCTTTGGCTTCTCTGCACTCTACTGCAAATTTCAGAGTCTTCTGACATAGAATTTTCGTCTTCTACTCCTCTTCTGTCTTTTCCTTTTTCTATTATTGGCACAATTTCTATGATGAAAAAAAAAGGGAAACTGGACCCTATGAAGAATGTAGCATCAATATTGGAGGAAGACGCATCAACTACCTGTTATACAAATGATACCACCTTACTTGCAAAAAGTGCGAAGTACTTGAATCAGTTGCCGCAGAAGATTGAACTCTACAACTTTCAACATGTGCTACACTTCAACATCATGAAAACAAAGATCTTCACCACTAGACCAATAGGCAATATCATGATAGATGGAGGAATGATAGATGTTGTCAACAGTTTCATTTTACTTGGCTCCACAATCAACATCTGTGGTAATGACAGCCAGGAAATAAAAAGATATGTTGCATTGAGATAAAAATAGGATGTCAAGGAACTCTCCAAAATACTAAAGAACAGTAATGCATCTGAAATTTGGATAACAAATGAGGATGACAGAAACGAAAGCAGTGTCTTTGAGTTATAGGATTGGAGAAGAGTATCCCATAGACTGCCAAAATAACAAAGAAGCCTGTCTTGGAAGTATTACAGCTAAGATGCTCCTCAGAGGCCAGAATGGTGAAAATTTGTCTCAAATACTTACCATAAGGAGGACCCAGTCCTTTGAAAAGGACATAATGCTTAAAGATGAAAAAGAAATATTGGGAAAGGTAAAAGGTTACAGAAAGAGAGGAAGACCTTCAAGAAGACCAACTGACACAGTGACTGTAACAATGGAACTAAGCAAATCAGAGATTCTTAGGGTGATGTAGGAGAGAGAATGTTTCCAATCGGTTTTCCGTAGGGTTGTGATGAGTCATAGTTGACTCAATAGTACCTCACAACAACACAACAGATTGTTCTTTGAACACAAGGGCAATATCTTATTTGTCATTAGATCACACACATCAGAAAGTTCATAAAAGTTTTTAATAAATATTCCTGATAAAGAAAATTTATGGCCAAATTCTGCTAAGGGGAGTATTTGTTTATATA
>NW_006399944.1:1297282-1325332 GCF_000299155.1 Elephantulus edwardii | reverse complement strand
ATATAGCATGATTATCAACACAAACAAGTTTGTTGCACATTCATATCAAGAATTGCTTATAGTCAATTATGCAACTTTTGTTGTTGTTGTTGTTCTGAGTACATTCCTGCATCCTCTGCATCTGGCTCAGAGATTAGAGAAGTAAGACAACCAGAAGAAAATTTTGGGGAAGATTTTAGAGACTATTCACTATACCAAATATATTCAATTGGAAACAGCTAGGCATATGGCTTCAACTAATTTGCACCTATAATTAAACTGTGAAAATTCCAATGATATTCATTTAAAACATACCAATAATATACCTCAAAATGTATTTATGGAAATTATTTTTTTCTTTAGAAGCAGACTTAAAACTTTCCCATATTATATGTTTCTATAAGGTTGCCTTGTAGTAGTCAATTCACAGATCTGGTTGAAGATCTTCATTAACATTCCTGGCTAGGGAGTGGAACATCCAAAGAATCACATCTTCCTTCTGTTAAATGCTCAATTGTTTCAGAGCTAGTTATGGTTCACTGGTTCGCTGTTGAGCATAACACTTTCTGTCTTCTAATTTATAAACTCCAATCCAGCACAGAGTAGTGAAAATTTTTTCCAGATCTTTATGAAAATGGGATGTTTTCAAAGCATTCTTCTAAGACTAAAAAAAACTCCAAACAAACAAACCCCCAAACCAAAGCAAAACCCAAAAACAAAACCACCCAAGAAACCCTCTGCAACAAAAATCACCCCCACCACTAAATAAAACCCCTTAAATTAATTGCTACTAAGTCAGAATCTATTCATAACTGACTATCCAGCAGGTTTCAAGAAATTGTCAATTTCATGGGAGGAGGCTGCTTGTTTTTCTCCTATGGAGAAGTGGAAAAATCCAGTTTCCTGCATTTGAGTTGGGAGTGTGACTTCCTAGCCCCTAGGTCACCAGAGCTCTCTTATAAGAAATGATCTAGCTAAAGATTTGATGTATGGGAAATAGCACCTTCCTTTGCAACTTTTGTTTTTGAAAAGCAAATACATTTTAGTTACCATGCCCCCGGGTAGAAATTGTTCCCAAATATTCTTTAAGAATATAGTAAATTTTTACCTGATTGTGCTCATCCAAAACCTTATTTGGAACAGGAGGCAGTCTTAAGAGCAAGAAAACACTGCCTGTTTCAAAATCAAAAAAGGAGTGCATCAGGGATGCATCCTCTCTCCATATCTTTTCAATCTATATGTGGAACAGATCACTGGGGAGGCTGGTATTTAAGAGGAGGAATGTGGCATTAGAATTGGAAGAAGACTCATCAACAGCTTGCATTATGCAGACCATACAACTTTGTTCCCTGAAACTGAGGAGTACCTGAAGTGTCTGCTGCAGAAAGTCAAGAACTGCAGTATTCAATATGTATTGAAGCTCAACATCAAGTAAACAAAGATTCTCACCACTCAGCTAATTGGTAAACACCATGATAGATGGAGAAGATTGTTAACAATTTCGGCTTGCTTGGTTCAACAATCAACACTCTTGTAATTAGCAGCTAGGAAATCAGAAGACAAATTGTATTAGAAAAATGTGCTTTCAGGGATCTCTCCAGAGTGCTAAAGAGCAATCATAACAGTTTAGTAACCGAAGTGTGCCTAATAAAAGCCATTATCTTTGCAATTAACTTGCTCTGCCTCAGAGAACTAGACAATGAGTAAGAATGACAGAAGAACTGAAGCTGAAGAGTATTGAACATACATACCATGGAACGGCAAGAGAAAAAACAGGAGTGTCTTGTAAAGAGTGAAAACAAGCTGCTCTCTGGAGGCAAGGATTTTGAACCTCAGTCTCACCTACTTTGGGCATGTTGTCAGAAGGGACCAGTCCTAGGAGAAGGACATCATGTTTGGAAGGGTGGAGGAACAGTACAGGAAAGGAAACCCCTGGATGAGATGGATTTACACAGTGACTGTCATAATGGGGTTAGGTCCGTCAGAGACAGTAAGATTGGCTCAAGATAGGACAGTATTCAGAACTATTGTGCATAGGGTTGCTATCTGTCACAAATGACTAGACAGCACATAACAAAAGTAACAATATAGTAAAAGTCAGTGAGAACTGAAGGGCTAATATTTTCCTAGACAATTGTATAAATTAAAATTTGGAAAACTCTTAGAATTTATATATTATTTTGATTCTCAGAAAGATCATATAGTTTAGCATCCCACTGGCTTAGAAACATGTTCATCAAAATTGTTATTGTCCGTTATCATCAAACACATGCTAACTCATGTGTCCTCTTGCACAACAGAATGAGTACCCAATACTCTGTCACCAATAGGATCATTGACAGATGGGTAGATAATGCAGAAACCTCCACGCCAACAGAAAAAAAGCTTGAATTTTATTTTGTTATTAAACAACTCATTGCTGTTATGTCAAAATCAATTCATACATGACTCTCCAAGAGGTTTTCATATCTCTGGACAGCTGATTGGCTGATTGGCTGGAAGAAATCCATATATATTCCTATTCCCATAAAATGTGATCCAACAGAATGTGGAAATTATCTAATAATATCATTAATATATATGCAAACAAAATATTGCTGAAGATCATCCAAAACTTACTATAACACTACATTGACAGGGAATTACCAGAAGTTTAAATTGGGTTAAAAGAGGCCATAGCACAAGGGATACCATTGCCGATGTCAAATGCATCCTGGCTGAAAACAGAGAATATCAGAAGAATGTCTATCTCTGTATTATTGACTTTGCAAGGGCTTTTAACTGCGTGGATCACAAAAAACTATGGCTAAAATTGAGACAAATGGAAATATCAGATGTCTAAGTAGAAGCATCACTCTGAAAGGGTCAATAAGAATTAGAATAGCATAGCCCATTACTGCCTTAGAGTAGAAGGCAGATAAGCCAGCTCCATGGTGTCTCTACAGCCCCAGTAACAGAGGTTCACTTATTCATTGCTGACATATAGTCTCAGTTATGGAACCAAAATGGAGTTTATTAGTGGAAGGGGCAAAGAATACCTCACAATGTAAGTACAAGATTTAGCCCAACAGTTCCAAGGTACAATTCTTCAATAAGCCCAGGCTCTGTCCAGGCTCTGGTTTCAATTTAGCAGTCAAATACAAATCGTCCAGCAAGATTTACATCAAGGAAGTTAAAACCAAATTATCCAGCAAGTTTGCCTCAGAGCAATTAAAAGGCAACTTCTCCTTCCAACATATGACAAGAACAGCCAAACCTTTAACTGTGGCCAGCACAAATGCAAGAAACATCAGGTCACACCTTGCCACTTGTTTGTCCAGAGCAGTGTCACATTCTCTCTGCCACCAGAGTCTCACTCTTGCCAGGGTCTTGCTGCCTTAAGCCTTGCTAATCTTAGATCTTGCGATAAGTTTCTCTTGCCTCAAGTCTTGCTACCCAGTGTGGGAAGTATCCTTTATCCTAGTCCTACAGCTGATGCTGATTTGCAAGGCCATGCTGATTTGCAAGTCCATGTGTCTTCAGTTAAGGTAGCTGGGGACCAGAGGCTAAATAGCTTAAAAAAAAGGTCAAAGTCAATTTTAGTCTAATACCACAGTCCATACTCTGGCTTTTTTAGCCATTATTTTTCATTATTTTAAGGATCAGCCTTCCCTTCACCATGATGTATATTTAGGAAAATATGTAAGCAAGATGCTTTTCTCCTTATGCAATAATCCCTCTATTTTATACATACAGCCAATTTTTAATTTGCCCTGTCTTATCAAACTAGTACTCTGAGGAATAATGCATACCTTTTTCTCTGAAGAATCTTGCATTACAGTTGAATCTGCATCTATAAACAAGGGTCCAGTCCAGAACAAGTTATCAGGTCATAGCAATTAGCACTAGCTCTCAGAATGAAACATCTTCTCTTCATCAGGCTGGATTCTTCATTCATCTTCATTCATCTAGCCTCAGAGGCTAGATTCAAATGAGGATCAGATGCCAACACAGGAGTCCATGTATCTTACTGTTTCAGATAGGCTGGTCCCCTTACTCACCTTTAGGACCACATAGGCCAACTCAGAACCTCAGGGATTCCCAAGATTCCCTGCTCCACAAAACAATAACTCTTCTTCATTTACCCAGTATCATCCTAGGTGGACAGTGTTGAAGGAACAAGTCCAAACTCAGCCTGTCTTTTCATTACTGTGTATCTCTCACTCCCACTCATCAAGTGGACACCGGTGGTCACCATGAGTTAAGCAAACTCATCAGCTTTTTCTTGCCTCAATTTCTTTGGAAAAATTTCTTTTTTCCCCCACTTGTCTGTTATCAAAGGTAACTGTCATCAGAGCACTTGATGGGGCTTAATTTTTCTTAGGCTAAGCTCCACAGTGTGTCAAATTCTACTATGATAAAGATTATTTTAGGGCAAATTCATTCCCTCTTTGAATACTCAGTTGGCTTACATTTTTCCTTATATTACAATAAGGTTCATTAACAAAAACTTTAATCATCTTTTCATTAACAAAAACCTTAATCATCTTTTCAATATAACAGCATTAAATGAATAAAGATCTTAATTCTTTTTTTACAATACTTCTTAACATTGTTGTTGTTGTTAAGTGCCGTAGAATCGTAGGTGACTCATAGTGAACCTATGAAAGAAAGATTTGAACACTTATATAACTTTCATCATTTCTCCAGAGGCAAGCTATTTTGCAAGTGGATGTCACTCCTGCTTCCAAGCTTGTTTTAATTAGGGAACTCCACCAAACACTGTCCACCATGGGTAACCATTACCACATTTGACACATCAGTGTCACAGTGGTCAGCATCACAGCAACTGCGAGTGACCTCTGTACAGCAAATGGACAGACCATTGCTATACCACTTAGAAGAATGTTTGACCAAAACCAATTAAATCCAGGCCTTCGGGTCGCAGATTAAAATCACCCATCTTTGGATGGTAGCATAACTTTCTGTCCATTAGGCCAACAGAGTTCTCTCGTTGTTGTTGTTGTTAAGTGCCGTCGAGTTGTAGACAACTCGTAGAAACCTTATTACTGAAAGACCTAAACACTTGTTTAATTTTCATCACTTCTCCAAGTTCGTAAAGTTTCTGGAGGCAAATTATTTTGTTTAGTTTTGTTTTTTCAATACATCGTAGTATTATGAAACCTTAATAATTTCTCAATGTATCTTAGCATCAAATAAACAGAAAGCTTAATCATTTTATAATATAGTTCAAAATAGCATTATGACATATAAAGGGGGAAAACATCATATATAAACTTTTAAAGAAATTCTTGGAATCGTCTCCCCTCATTTTCATACCCTTTCGTGTCAGGCCATAATGTAACTTCTCAGCTTTTCTTTCCCCCTCAGTAACAGCAACATTAACCTTGTGCATTTTCTCTTCATCTTCATAAAAAGAAATAATAACCATTTTATCTGTATACTTCCCCAAGGTACACATTCACAAAAATAAAGCATGTGTCTGTGATTCTGAAACAAAAAATTGCACTCTTTCTGACACCAAATGTCTAAATAGGAGAAAACTGGACAAGTGGGTATAGGACTGTGACCATCTCTTCGAAAGGGCCAAAGGGAGTAAGAATAACGTAGTCCCTCACTGCCTCAGAGTATAAAGTAGATAAAGAGTTCATAATCCCGCCCCATTGTGCTTCAGGAAGCTCAGAAACAGAGGTTCACTTATTCATTGTCAACACGAAACTCACAGTTATGATACCAAAATGGGGTTTATTAGGGAAGTGAGTGGGGAAGGCAAAGAATATCTCTCACTATAAGTTCGGGATTTAGCCCAACATTCCAAGATACAATACCTCAATAACTCCAGGCTCTGATTTCAGTTTACTAGTCAAATCCAAATCATCCAGCAAGGTTTACACCAGAGAAGTTATAACCAAGTCATAAAGCAAGGTTTGCCTCAGAGCAGTTAAAAGGTGGCTTCTCCTTCCAACATCTAGAAGAATAGCCAAACCTTTAACTGTGGTCAGCACAAATGCAAGAAGCCTCAGGTCCCACAGTGGCCCTGTATGTCCAGAGTAGTGTCACATTCTCTCCACCACCAGGGTTTCACTGTCATCAGGGTCTTATTGCCTTAAGCCTTGCTTGCCTCAAGTCTCCCTTCCCAGTGTGGGAAGCCTTCTTTCTCTTGTCCTCTTCCTACAGCTGATGTTCAGTTAAGGGAGCTGAGATCAGAGGCTAAATGGCTAAAAAAAAAAAAAAGGCACCAAATTTTAGTCTAACACCACACTAGAACACTTAATTTTGTTCATATGAAATTTATATCTAGAACAAGAAGTTATTGTTTGAATGGAACAAGGGAACACTTTATGGTTTAAAAATCAGGAAGGGTGTGTCTCAGAAGTGTATTCTTTTCTATACCTATTGTATCTGAATGCTGAGCAATAATTCATGAAACCAGACTCTGTGAAGAAAAACGTGGCATCAGGATCACAGAAAGACTTATTGAGAACCTGTGCTATGCAGATGATACAACTTGCTTGCCAAAAGTAAGGGGAACCTAAATCACTTGTTACAGAAGACCAAAGATTACAGCCTTCATTTTGAATTGCATCTTAACATCAAGAAGACAAAGGTCTTTACCACTAGGCCAGTGGGCAACATCTTGACAGATGGATAACACACTGAAACGATTAATGATTTTTCGCTTGGATGTTGATCCTTGGCATCGGCAGTCAGGAGTTACAGACATGTATTGCTTTGGGCAAGTCCACTGTCAGGGATCTCTCCAGTGTACTGAAGAACAATGCTGTCAGTTTTAAAACTGAAGTGCACTTACCTGATTCAGACCATGGCCTTTTAAGTTACTTTCAGTTATGTATCTAAAAGAAGGACAATGAATGCTGTTGTTTGCTGGTAAGTGCCGTCAAGTCGCAGTCGACTCATAGCGACCCTATGAAGGATAGTCCTCAATGCTTCGGTGCCTTTCATCCTCTCTCCAGGTTCATAGGGTTTCCAGAGGCAAACTATTACAGAAGTGGATGCCACTCCTCCTTCCAAGGACAATGAATAAGGATGACCAAACAAGAATCGATGCCTTTGAGCTGTGGTGTTGGAGAAGAGAAATGAATATCCAATGCACTGCCAAAAGAACAAGCAGTGTATCTTGGGGGGGGGGGGGGGGGAAGCAACCAGTGGGCCCCTTGAAGACAACAATGGCAAAATTTTGTCTATCATTTTGGATTTCCTGCTGTGAGAGGACAGTCCTTAGAAAAGGATATCATACTTGGAATGGTAGAGGGTCAGCAAAAGAGAAGAAGACCCCCATTGAGATAAATTGACATGGTGATTTCAGCAATGGACTGAAGTGTATGAGAGATGGTGAAGATGGTACAGGATAGGCACAGGATTCAGATCTGCTGTTCATAGAGTTGCTATGAATTGTACTTGACTCTATGGCACTTAAAAACAAACAACAGTGGCCTAGTGGTAAGAACCTGCATTATAATCCCAATCTCAAATGCATTTACTGCTCAGAGGACAAAGGTAATCAACCTCTTCCCATGTGATTGACTGCATTTGGAAACCTGCTGGAAGGTCAACTATGAGTCAGTTCCTACACCACAGCATATAACAATAAGAACAAATTGCCCACCTTTCTTCTATGAAACAACCAATCTATTTGAACTGCCTGCATGTGGTTTGACAGCACAATTTCTTACCCAATAGGCCACATAGAACTCTCTTCCAGGAGAGCTTTAACCAGAACTGATATTCAGAAAAACAAAACGTTATTCAGGTTTCTTTTGGGAAACAGATTACAGGAAATCAGAAATGGAAACAGAAAACCAAGGTGGTTACTACAGTGTTTTTAATATTTTGATTAAGATGGCAAAACCAAATTCACTGCCTTAAAGTCAATTCCAAATCACAGCATCCTCTAAGAGTTTTATGGAGATGAAAATATTTAAAAAGACTGTTCATATTTCCCTCAGAACAACAGGTAGATTCAAACTACTGACATTTTGGTTAACAGTCTCACATGTGCCCTAGAGTTCCTTAGAGAATAATGATGTTGATAGGTGCTGTTGAGTTAACTAGGGTTCATAAAGACTCTAAAAACAGCATATTTAACTATTTCCTGTCCTGTACAATGCCCATGATCTTGTTATTATGCTCCAGTTACTTATTACACTGTGTCAATTCATCTTATTGAAGGTCTGGTACATATTTTAAAAAGATGACAGTGGGATTTGGAAAATTTTGGCCAAATTATGCATTTATGCAGAGAAGCTACAGCCAACTGTCCTTCTGTTGATTATATCAGGCTATAACAACAGTATCAAATATGTAAGGACATATATAGTAAACACAATAGAACTGGTGGCCTAGCGGCAAGAAGCTGTATTGCAATTTCGAAGGCACACAGTTCGAATCCAATAGTTATTCTGTGGAAAAAGGATGATCATTCTCCTTCCATGCTATTCAGTGCCTCTGAAAATCCGCCAGAGGGTCAGCTACGAGTCGTTTCTGACTCGATGATACAGAAAAATAATAATAAACAATTCCAATGATGAACAGCTTACACCTGATAACATTTTCAGGATCTCAGGTTTTTTTCAGAATCTGCTATCCCAATTATAATTAGTGTTGCCTCCTAGTAGGGATATGAATCTGAAGAAATGGATCATCCACAAATCCTATCACTAGAGTTAACCTGAGGCATATGTATACAGTTCATTTGTCTAAAATATCTACATTATCTCAAAACCAAATTTCAATTAATTTTATCATGTCTGTTATTATTAAAGTGAATGTTATCAACAAAATATTCAAACAGAAAATAATTTAGGCATGGAAAAAGTAAATTTCTTTGTCATATCATCCAACAAACTCATATGATATTGAAATTAAGATTTTATTGTCTTTAGGAAATCATTATTGTGCAGATCACAAGGGTCAAAATATACATTAAATTAAATAATCTGACTTAATTTTAACTGTGGAAAACTTTAGGGGAGACAAAGACTCATGCATCTGGATTATCTAAACAAGGATATGTATTTATTGAAAAGCTAAAGTATAAACTCTTAAAGCACACAAAAATTATTTCTAATTATGGTTTCATTTAATTCTGAGCTCTGAAACTGGAGAGCTTGCATTCAAATCCCAACATCACTATAAACTGGGTTTTTTGTTCTTGGAAAAATTACTTAGTCCTATGTTTCAGTGTTTGTTCTTCTATTGTTTATTGTTGAAAAATTGAAATTATGAAAAGTCTGCTTTTTTGTAGAGTTGTTGAGAGGATTAGATGAGTTAGCAATACCTTAGTTATGCAGTGCTACTATAACATGTTTTGTTGTTATGTGCCATCACATTGTGTATGACTCATAGCGACCCTATGCACAATAGCTCTGAAGCCTACCCTGTCCTGAGCTGGTCTCACTGACTCTTATACATCTAACCCCATTACCTCAATTACTATATCAATCCATCTCATCCAGGATTTTCTTCTCCTGCGCTGTCCCTCCACTCTTCTGAGCATGATGTCCTTCTT
Organism: Elephantulus edwardii; assembly: GCF_000299155.1. Lineage (NCBI taxonomy): Eukaryota > Metazoa > Chordata > Mammalia > Macroscelidea > Macroscelididae > Elephantulus > Elephantulus edwardii. The sequence goes on along the minus strand of NW_006399944.1, from coordinate 1,315,824 downwards.
CAAGAACGAGTGTCTCTTGGCCACATGTCTTAAGTATGTGAGGTAGAACTTGAAAATCTTAGCCTCGAAGCAGAAACTTGGTTTCACCCTCTCTAAGATAGACCTATTTGCTTTCTTGGTGGGTCCACGGTATGTTCAAGCCTCTTCTCCAGCATCACTACTCAAAGGCATCAATTCTTCTTCTGTCATCTTTAGTTACTATCCTGCTATCTAATGCATTGCAAATAATTGCAAAGACCAAGGCCTGAATCAGACTTACTTTAGTCTCTTGAATGACATCATTGCTACGTACTCTGTATTCAGGAGAGATCTCTGACAGCAGATTTTCCCAATTCAGTTAGTCTTTTGATTTCCTGACTGTTGGTGCCAAGAATAGAGTGGAACAAGTCGTGATTGTTAACAACCTCAATCTCTTCTCCATCTATTATGGTGCTTCCAACTGGCCCACTGGGGAGAATCTTTGTCTTTTTGACATTGAACCTCAAGCCATTTTGAAGACTGTAGTCCTTGACCTTCTGCAGGAAGCATTTCAGGTCCTTCTTAGTTTCAGCAAGCAGGGTTGTGTCATCTGCATAACTCAAGTTGTTTTATGAGTCTTCCTCCAATCTTGATGCCACATTCTTCCTCATAAAGTCCAGCTTCCCTCATAAAGCCTAAATAATCTACTCTGCATATAAATTGAAAAGTTATGGAGACAGGACACATACCTGATGCACTCCTTTCCTGATTTTAAACAGTGTTTCCTTCCTCTGTTTTTGAGGACTGCTTCCTGGTCCATGTATAGGTGTTGCATGATTAAATGGAAGAATATTAAATGATCCAGGAAGCATTAAAAGAATATGGAAGGAGTGGTACCAAAAAGAACTGGCTGACACAGAATTTAAAAAAATAACATATGATCAAGAGGCAATGGGGATGAAGGAGGAAGTTCCTGTTACTCTGAGGGATTTGTCAAGAAAATAAGGCCACAGGAGTTGATGGAATACAAATTGTCATATTTCAACAAATAGATGCTGTGTTGGACGTGCTCATCAGGTTATGTCCAGAAATCTGAAGGACAACTACGTGGTCAACTGACTGGAAGAAATTAATATTTATTCCCATTTGAAAAAAAATAGTGACACAAGTGAGAGTGCAAATTATCAAACAATATCATTAATATCACATGAAAGCAATATCTTGCTGAAGATTATCCAAAAATGACTAGAACAGTACTTCGACAGAGAACTAAAAAAAAAATACAAGCTGGGTTTAGAAGAGGTTGTGTTACTAGAGACATTATTGTCAATGACAGATGGATCTTGGCAGAACGCAAAGAGTACCAGAGAAATGTCTATCTGTATTTCATTGGCTATGCAAAGGCATTTGACTGTGTGAATCCCTGTAAGTTGTAGCTAACCTTGAGAAAAATGGTTAGTCCAGAACATTTAACTGGATTATACTTAAAACACACTACAAAATAAATAGCACTACAGAGTGGCTTTGTTGTTGTTGTTGTTATGTGCCTTCGAGTCGTTTCCGACTCATAGCAACCCTATGCACAACAGCCCTAAACCCTGCTCTATCCTGCGCCAACCGCACCGCCTCTGACACACCCATCCCGATTACCCCAGTCACCGAATCAATCCATCTCATAGAGGGTCTTCCCCTCCTGCGTTGTCCCTCAACCCTCCCAAGCATGATGTCCCTCTCCAAGGACCCGTCCCTCCTGGCAACATGTCCAAAGTATGTCAGACGAAGCCCCAGAATCCTTGCCTCCAAGGAGTAGCTTGGTTTAATCCTCTCCAAGATAAATCTGTTTTCCTGGCAGTCCAGGGTACATTCAGTACCCTTCTCCAGCACCACAGCTCAAAAGCATCCACTCTCCTTCTGTCCTCCCTAGTCATTGTCCAACTCTCTGATGCATAACAAGCGATTGCAAATACCATGGCCTGTATCAGGCGAACCTTAGTCTCCAGAGAGACACTGTTGCTCCTGAGTACCTTAGAGAGGTCCCTAACAGCAGACTTTCCCATCGCGATACGCTTTTTGATTTCCTGACTGCTGGTGCCAAGAGTGTTGACTGTGGAGCCGAGCAAACTGAAGCTGTGAACACTCTCAATCTCTTCGTCATCCATCCTGATGCTGCCAATTGGTCCAGTGGCGAGAATCTTTGTCTTCTTGACATTGAGCCTTAGTCCATACTGAAGGCTGCAGTCCTTGACCCTTCGCAGCAAGTGCATGAAGTCCTCCTCAGCTTTAAAAAACAAAAAAATAATCCCTTACAGTTCAGAGGGACAGAAGTATGAATTCAAGGCACACTTTTTGTGTTTCTTTTGACTCTAAGGAAAGATGTTATCTTCTTTTTTACATCTGTGAGCTCGACATCAATCTTCCCATGGATCTAGGAGGTTCTCATTCAAAAACTCCTGGCTGTCTCTGAGTTTTTCTTTTATGGTGACATTAAAGTTCTACTAGTATATGTGCTCTTGGTTAATCTTTTTTATATCTCAAAAGAATTTGACCTAAGATATAGTCTAACCTAATAAATTGTATCCTGATTCATTAAAATACTGCCACTGCAGTGTAGTAGGTCTGTTGCTTAACATTTGGCTTCTTTAGACCATTGTCTTTGATTTGATCCAGTTGTATCAACTCCGTATGATCTGCAAACATGTGTCCCACCAGTATCATCAACAGCTGCATGAGTCATTTTTTTCCTTGTGCAAATGAGGTGTGTTAGTCTATCTACAAGGGAATCACCATTAATAGAGCAGATTCAGTAACAGAAAATGAGAAAGTTGCCACCAAAAGAAGAAGAGGACGGATAGACTCCTCCTTTGGGGCCAGAGATTACTGAGTCTGCAATTGTATCCTGCTATTAACAGAGAAATTCTTTGGATTGAGGAATTATGTCTTGCTGTTCATTGAGAAGATCTCTGGTTTTGAGGGATTGTATTTTGTTGTTAACTTGAATTATAGTCTTTAGGAATTGTATTTGAGAAAACGTTTGAACCGAGAGGTTATATCTTGTTGTTAATTGAGAGGCTGTCTGGACTGAAGAGCTGTATCTTGCTGTTAATCTGAATTATAGCCTATTAACTTCCTTAATAAACTCTGTAACCATAAGAACAGTTCTGAGAAGTCTATATGGTCACTACAAGGTATTTTTGACCCAGTAGGTAGGTGTAAGTATGTAGGAGGACATGTCTATCCTCAAGGGGATTAGTTTTATTCTTATGGTGGATGGCATTGATGGGGTCAATTTATAACTATGGAGTTAGTAAAGGAGAGACTTGGTCATCTGCATTTAGCTTTTGTTCCAATCTCAGGCACTAAATCAGCCTTATTAACAAGATAGCTGTTAATATGTACAAAACATATGATACTTGGATCAGAACACAAAATCAAGGATAATTTCATAACACAATGACTACATTCCTAGCCAGGTTGGCACGTGTCTTAGTATGACACAAATCAGTCCTTAGTAAGCGCTAAGAGTTACAGTAAGATGGGCACAGTCTCTCTCTCTCTCTCACACACACACATCCATCCGATTTCTGACTTATTTTATTTACCTTTATTTACTTTATCTATTAAAATTACTTTATTTACCTGAAGGATAAAGAGAAAGAGATAAAGAATTGACTATAACAAATTTTCTAACTTTGATCTGGTGTTATTGTTTTTGAGAGCTAGCAACTGGAGTCTTTCCAATTTTGACAGTTCAAATAAAACTCTGAACACATTCCTTAAAGAAAAGGAAGGTGAAAATGGCCCACGAAAGTATTTCATCTTGACACAGTTTTCATTTTCTCATTTGGTACAGTTAAGTATAAAAAGTCTAATATCCAAAAAAGAATTGCAGATAAGAGAAGCTATGGACCACTCTGACACTCTTGAAAAATCTCAAGTTGTTCTGTTGTTCTTAACATATTTAATTCAAACTCCATCTTTCTCTTAGGCAGTTACAATTGTATGTGTAGGATCAGCATCTATGATGATAGACATAAATATTTCTATATGTATATTTTTAAATAGCTTCATTATTATTGCATAAAATCAGAACCGAGCAAGGAAACACTGCATGGTTCAAAATCACAAAAGTATATGCCCAGGATGTATCCCATCTCCATACTTTTTCAATCTGTTTGCAGAACATCTGGGAAGCTGGCCACTAGGAGGAAGAATGTGGCATCAGGATTAGAGGAAGACATATCAACAATTTGAGTTATTCATATAACACGACCATGCTTGCTGAAACTGAGGAAGGCCTGAGGAGTTTGCTGTGATAGGTCAAGGGCTGCAGCCTTCAATTTGAATTGAAGCTCAACATCAAGAAGACAAAGAAACTCACCACTGGGCTAATTGACATCATCATTTTAGATTGTGAAGAGATTAAGATTCAGCTTCAGCTTGCTTAGGTTCACAATTAATGTTTTTGGTACCAACAGCCAAGAAATTAAAAGATAAATGGCATTAGAAAAATCTGCTCTTAAGGATCTCTCCAGAGTACTGAAGAGCAATGTCAGTCTAGAGGCTAATGTGCGCCTGATCAAGGCTATGGACTTAACAACTACTTGCTATACATCTGAGAGCTGGACAATGACTAAGAATGAAAGAAAAGGAATTTATGCCTTTGAGTAAGAGAGTTGGAGAAGAGTACTGAATATACCGTGGACTGCTAGAAGAACAAACAGGTTCATCCGTGAGAGGATGAAACCAGGCTGCTCCTTGGAGGCAAAGGTTTTGAAGCTTCAACTGACATACTTCAGGCATATTGCAGGAAGTGAACAGTTCTTGGAGAGGGATATCATGCTTGAAACGGTGGAGGAAAAACACAAGAGATAAAGAGCCTAGATGAGATGAATTGGCTCAGTTTCTGTGGTAACAGGGGTAGGTGTGTCAGAGACTATGATGTTGGCTCAAGATAGAGCAGAGTTCAGAGCTGTTGTACATAAGGTCACTATAAGTTGAAAGTAACTGGATGGCAGATAAAAACAACAGTGCATAAAGTATCCAAAATTTAAGAAATAGACCTAGAAAATTCCCAAATGAATTTGTCTTTAAATTTAATAGAAAAATGAGAAGACTGCAAATCAGTGGTTCTCCTTTAAACTCATTTCTGTCTTGCTGGTCAAGTTTCAGATGGCAAACCAATTACAAATCAAAAGTAATTTGGATTTTCATAATAAGTTTTATTTATTTACCATAGCCACTATATGAAAATTACTAAATTATTAAAAGAATGTACATATTGTGTTACTTGCTCTATCTATTAATGAATCTGTTACCATGCCTGCATTTCTATTGTTGTTTGAGTAAAAGCACTGATTTGAAAGATGATGGGAAGCTAATGTTGGTCTTTCACTACTAGTCGTAGCAATATTTAAGAATCATAGCAGCATCACCATTTAATACTCTTACTATAAGTATATTGAAAGAAGTAACCAAAAAATTGAGGTCATATTTCATAATGAAATTGTCTCAAAATGGACAAGAAAATAAGAGTTAATGAGCAGATAATATCACCTAGACAATTTATTTAATCACAAAAATCACTCTAAATACACTTACTCTCCTCACTAGCAATCTTTTTAAAATGAGAACAAGAGGTTAACAACTAACCCAATTAGGATAGCTGGTAAGCAATGCATGAGTGTAGGAATCCTTTGTGGAACTGTTGTGGACTCTAAGAAAAGTTTCTGGTCATTATTATACATCTCTGCCTTTTTCAGACCTTTTTTGTCAAGCTAAATATACTAGTCAGAATGATGTTACCTGAAAAGTATTAAATGTTGAAATAAAAATTATATTTTAATTTCTCTTTGAGGTTTTCAGAGCCTTCATTTAACATGGTAGTACAGTATTAGAAAACACGGCATGCTGGAAATAACAGCAATTCCTTTAGTCTCACTTCTACTGATTCAAAATGTCACATGAATTTATATAGTGGAAATGACTGGATTATATATGTGTGTATGAGAAAGTACAAAGAATGTAATAAAATATTCATTTACTTATGAAAAGAAACTAAATCCTTATAGAATTCAAAACTAAAGGTTACTTAAAATGATAGATATTTACCAGGTTCATGGTACATCCTACCAAGAAAGGTTTCAAATGGAAGAAATCTAGTATTTTTATTTGGCCAAAACTCATCTAGTGACCATTTGCACTCATCAAAATGTCCTAAAATAGATATGGAAAAATTAAAGTTAGCCTATTTCTACTTGGAATTTTATATGCTAACCAAATAAACAGTTTCTCTTGCATGATATTATTTCCATTCTACTAAGCTTTAAAGTCACTCTGCTTTTGATTATCTTATTTTATTGAGCAAGTGCTTATTCCTTTTCCTTAGAAAAGAATTCTCGTTTTCCACTTCAATAGTCATACACAATCTTCCATAGTTGCTTATATTCTAACATCTGGTATTTCTAAATAAAACACCAGAAAAACTTTGAATCATAGTCTGAAAAACTAACAAAAATAGCAAGTGTTGTATAAATGATATACTTTACTGAAGGGAAAAAATAACAAAAATTCCCCTTTCTGTTCAATGTTAATAGTTTTCAGAGATTGAACTAATGCTAATATTTTATCTGTTTGGAGTGAATTCTTTCTGCTATTAAGATACTTAGTCATTCCTGGCCTAGTTTTCACAGCTGATATGGAGCGTCTGTAGCGGTTCTTTCCGCAGATGTAATCAGTCTGGTTCCTATGCATACCATCAGGTGAAATCCATGTATATAACCTGCATTTATCTCTTTAAAAATGTGTTTGCAATAAATAAGTAATTGATTGTGCAAAATTCAATCATTCTCTCTCCAGCTGTGAAAACTAGGCCAGGAACTGATTGTGGTAGAGACCACCAACTACTCATATGCAAGTTCAAATGTAACCTGAGGAAATTTGAACTAAATCCATGGGAACAAAAAATATGACTTTAAGTCTATCCCACCTGAATTTCAGAACCATCTCAGGAACTGGTTGGAGGCCTTGAACACTAATGAGAAAAGACTACATGAGTTGCGGTAAGATATCAAGGGTATCATCCAAGAAGAGTGCAAATGGTCATTACAAAGAGAGAAGAGGAAGAGATGACCAAAATGGATGTCAGAAGAGACTCTGAAAATTGCACTGGAGAGCAGAGAAGCCAAAGCACAAGGAAGAATTCAAGATACTAAAGAGCTGAATAGAAGATTTCAAAAGGCAGCACAGGATGATAAAGTAAAATATTACAATGAAATGTGCAAGGAGCTGGAGTCAGAAAATCAAAAGGGCCAAACTCTCTCAGCATTTCTTAAGATCAAGGAACTGAAGAACAAATTCAAACCTTGAGTTGCTATAATCAAGGATGCTTTAGGCAGAATGTTAAATGATCCAGGAGGTATCAAAAGAAGATGGAAGGAATATACTGAGTCACTGTATCGAAAGGAATTGGCAGACACAGAAGAATTTCATGAAACAACATATGAGCAAGAGCCTATGGTGATGAAGGAAGAAGTTCAGGCCACTTTGAAGAAAATAGCAAAAAATATGGCCCCAGGAATAGATGGTATACCAATTGACATATTTCAGCTGAAAGATACTGCCTTGGACATGCTCACCAAGTTGTGTCAAGAAATCTGGAGAATAACAACTTGGCAAACTTACTGGAAGAGGTATATATATTTGTTCCCATCCCAAAGAAGGGTGACCCGACTGAGTGTGGAAATTATAGAACAATATGATTATTTTCATACATAAGCACGATTCTACTGAAGATCATCCAAAAACAACTGGAACAGCACATCAGCAGAGAATTGCCAGAAGTCCAGGCTGGGTTTAGAAGGGGTCATGGTACTAGGGATATTGCAGCTAATGTTAGATGGATCTTAACTGAAAGCTGCGAATACCAGAGGAACGTATATCTGTGTTTTGTTGATTATGCAAAGGCGTTTGACTGTGTGGATCATAACAAACTGTGGCTGACTCTGAGAAGAATGGGAATCCCAGAACACTTGACTATGCTAATGTGAAACCTATTCTTAGACCAAGAAGCAGTTGTCAGAACAGAGCAGGGAAACACTGCATGGTTAAAAATTGGGAAGGGCATATGCCTCGGATGTGTCCTGTCTCCATACCTTCTCAACCTGTATGCAGAACAGATTATTCGGGAGGCTGGGTTTCATGAGGAGATGTGTGTGTGGCGTCAGGATCTGTGGAAGATTCATCAACAATCTGCGTTATGCACATGAAACAACCCTGCTTGCTAAAACTGAGGAGGACCCGAAGCGCCTGCTGCAGAGGGTCAAGGACTGCAGCCTCCAATATGGATTGAGGCTCAATGTCAAGATGACAAAGATTCTCACCACTGGACCAATTGGCAGCATCAGGATGAATGGTGAAGAGATTGAGATTGTTAACAAGTTCAGTTTGCTTGGCTCCACAGTCAACACTCTCAGTAGCCAGGAAATTAAAAGACATATTGCGATGGGAAAGTCTGCTGTTAGGGACCGCTCTGAAGTACTGAAGAGCAATGGTGCTGGAGACTAAGGTGCATCTGATACAGGCCATGGTATTTGCAATCACTTGTTATGCATCAGAGAGCTGGACAATGACTAGGGAGGATAGGAGGAAAATTCATGCCTGTGAGCTATGGTGCTGGAGAAGAGTATTGAATGTACCATGAACTGCTCGGAAAACAAACTGATGCATCCTAGAAAGGGTTAAACCAGGCTGCTCCTTGGAGGTAAGGATTCTGAGGCTCCATCTAACATACTTTGGACATGTTGTAAGGAGAGACTGGTCCTTGGAGAGGGACATCATGCTGTGGAGGGACAGTGCAGGAGGGGAAGGCCCTCTATGAGGTGGATTGATTCAGTGACTGGGGCAATCGAGATGGGAGTGTCAGAGACAGTGAGATTGGCACAGGACAGAGCAGAGTTTAGGGCTGTTATAGATAGGGTCGCTATGAGTCACAAGCAACTCGATGGCACACAACAACAACACCAACAACTAAGTCATTGACATCATGCCAGAATAAAACACACAGCTGGCGTTCCATTAGGTTTTCAGAGGCTGTAAATATTCTAATGTTATTTATAGCCTCTAAAAACTCATTGGAGGATCCGCTATGTGTCAGTTTGATTCAACAGGATGTAAGAATTACAACAAATCACATGGGAAGAGATTGCCCATCTTTCTCCTGAAGGGTTGGTTCCAATTTGATGAGAATGAGTGAGTATGTTAATACCTAAAAGGATTCGTTCTCCACAGATAACATAATGTCTTTCTTGTTTCCAGTCTCTGAAATGCTTTGCATTGCACAGAAACAACACAGACAATGGCTAGTTACATGGGTCTTACCTGATGGACTGTACAGAAATGAGATTAATTACATCAATGGAAAAGATTATTGTAGGAGGTCAATATCAACAGTGAAAATCAGAGTAGGTAGTTAACTGTGGAACAGACTATCAATTACCCATGTGCAAGTTAATATTGAAGTTGTGAAAAATTTAAAATGTCCCTAAGAACCAAAATATGGTGTTCATATTAAATTAATTTCACCTCAGATGAAAAAATCATGCCACGAGGTTTTGAGGCATTGGATACTCATCAAGGAAGGCCAGATCACGTGTGATATGACATCAAAGATGTGATCCATAAAGAGAGATAGATGAAGAAGAGAGAAAAGACCAAATTGAATGTCAGAGGAGACTAAAAATCCCAATAGAGCATGGAAAAGTTAAAACAAACAAAAGAGATGTTGATGTAAAAGAGCTGATTAGAAGATTTTAAAGGGTAGCTTGAGAAGACAAAGTAACGTATTACAACAGAATTACAAAGAGTTGCCATTGGAAAATAAAAGGAAAGATTTCACTCTGCATTTCTCAAGCTGAAAGAACTGAAAAATTCAAACCTTGAGTTGTGATACTGGAGAGTTTACAGGAAAAGTCGGGAATGATTCAAGAGGCCTCCAAAGAAAATGAAGGGAATGCATAGAGTTACTATGTAAAAAAAAATGGTTGACATTGAAATATTTAAAAACCTAGCATACTATAAAGACCCAAAGGTGATGAGGGAAGAAGGTCAAGCTGCATTAAAGATATTGGCAAACATATAAGGTTTTAGGAATTGATAGACTACCAATTGACATGTTTCAAGTAATAGATAAAGCACTGGATAGAGTTACCAGTCTGTGCTAGGAAATTTGGAAAACAGCTACTTGAACAAATGACTCGAAGAGATACATATTTGTTCCTATTTACAAGAAGGGAGATCAACAGAATGCAGAAATTATCTGACAATATCATTAATATCACATGCAAGCAAAATATTAGTGAAGAATATTTAAAAATTACTGGAACAGTACATAGAGAACTTGCAGAAGTTCAAGTTGAGATTAGAAGAGACTATGGAACTAGGGATATCCTTGCTGATGTCAGATGGATCTTGAGAAAACCAGAAAAATGTCTAATTGTGTTTGATTGACTATGCAAAGAAATTTGACTGTGTGGATCACAATCAGCTATGGCTAACATTGAGAAGACTGCGAATCCCAGAACACTTAATTGTGCTCGTACAGAAACTATACCTAGTACATCAATGGGACACTGCATGGTTTAAAATAAAGGTGTACGTAAAGTATCCTTTCTCCATATCTATTCAACTTGTATACTAAACAAATTATTTGAGAAACTGTTCAACAAAATCAAGCCTCAATTTGCAATTCTTCAAGATGCTAGGGGCATAATATTGAATGATCTAGGAAAAGTCAAAAGAAGATGGAAGGACTATACAGAAACATTGTACAAAAGCAAACAAACCCAACCAACCAAACAACAACAACAACAATAACAAAACAACCAAAACAAAACAAGACAAAATACTGGCTGACAAGGAAGAGTTTAATGGAAAAAAAGCACATGATCAAGAAGCAATGATTATAGAAGAGGAAATTCAAGCTGCTCTGATGGAATTGGCAGAAAATAATGACCCAGGAATTAATGGAATACTATTGACATCTTTCAAAAAACAGGTGCAGCCCTGGATGTGCTCACCAGGTTGTGACAAGTAGTTTGGAGAACAGCTACATGGCCAACTGACTGGAAGAGATCCATATTTATCCTCATTCCCCAAAAAGGTGATCCAACAGAGTATGGAAATTATCGAATAGTAACACTTCTGTCACACACAATAAAATCTTTCTGAAGATTATTTAAAAACTGTGGGAATTATAGAGAATGCCAGAAATTCAAACTGGGTTTGGAAGAGACCATCTGTACTAGGGATATCATTGCCAGTTTCAGATGCAAAGGTATTTGACTGCATGGATCATAACAAGCTATGGCTAAATTGCGAAGAATAGGAATCCCAAAACACTTGGGTGTGCTCATTCGAAATTTATACTTAGACAAGGAAACAGTTGTCCAAATAGAGCATGGTTCAAAATCAAGAAATAAGTGTGGCAAGTTGTGTCCTTTCTCTGTACACTTTCTTTCTTTCTTATATATATGATTTTTTTGTTTTATGCTTGTTTACTTATGAAGTTTGTGTACATTGGTTTTCACATCAAATCTTTCCCCTTCCTTTACGTGCCCCTCCCTCCAACCATCAGATTGCGCAGTCCTATAATTAAGCACTTCTTCCACCCATCCAAACCCCTCTGCACCACACTGCCCCTTGGATCCCTGTATACGTTCTACAATAATGGTCTTATACAATACTTGTCCTTATGAAACTGAGCTATTTCACTTAGCATAATGCTCTCCAGTCCTTACCAAATTAGGTAGTAATTTACAAAATCATTGCTTCTGCATATTGTATAGTATTACGTCATATGAATGTACCATAATTAATCCATTTAATTGTCGTTGGACATTTGGGCTATGTCCATGTTCTTGCGATAGTGAATAATGTTGCTATGAACATTGGTGTACAAGTCTCTGTTTGTGCCTCACTTCTCATTTACCTCTCACATACTTCTCAGGGTATATTCCAAGCAGTGGAAGAGCTGGGTCATATGCATTTCTATGTTTAACTCTCTGAGGAAGCACTAACCTGCCTTCCAGGGTGGTTATAGCATTTTATAATCCCAACAACAATGTAGAAGAGTTCCTATCTCACCACATCCTTTCCAACATCTATTACTTGCTGCCTGGCTAAACTTTGCCACTGATACTATAGTGATATTGTGGAATTAATTTGCGTCTGTCTTATGGCCAGTGATTTTGAGCATTACTTCATGTTTCTGTTGGCCATTAGAATATTTTCCTCTGTGAAAAGTCTGCCCATTTCTTTTGCCTATTTTGTAATTGCGTTACCAGTCTTTTTCTTGTGGAGGCCCTGTAGGATTCCGTACTGTAGTTTTCAATATGGATTGCATCTCAACATCAAGAAAACGAAGATTCCCACCAACATACTATTTGGCACGATCATGATAGATGCAAAAGAGATTGAGTTTGTTAAGAATTTTACTTAGCTCTGGTCTGCAATCAACATTCTTGGCACCAGCAGTCAGGAAATCAAAAGACAAATTCCTTTGGGAAAGTCTCCTATCAGAGACCTCTCCAGAGTGCCAAGGAGTAACAACATTCATTTAGAGACTAAGATGTGCCTGATCCAAGCCATTGACTTCACAATTGCTTGTTGTACAACTGAGAGCTGGGCAAAGAATGACAGAGGAACAAATGATGCTTTTGAGTTTTGCGAGAGAGAAGAGTATTTAACATAACATGGACTGCTAAGAGAATAAAAAAGTCTGTCTTTGAGAAGATGAAACAAGATTGCTCTTTGGAGGCAAATATTTTAAAACTCCGTGTCACATATTTTGGGCATGTTGCCAGCAGGGACCAGGCTTTAGAGAAGGACATTGTGTTTTAAAGGGTAGAGGATCAATGTAGCAGTAGAAGACTCTGGATGAGAAGGATTGACATAATGATTGTGACAATGTGGTCGGATGTGTCAGAGACAGTGAGATAGTCTCAAGATAGGGCAGGGTTCCAAATTACTGTTAGTAGGTTCACAATGAATTATAGTTGACCTGATGACACATAACAACAACAAAAACAATGTGCTATCAGGATTGGAGGAAGACACATCAATATCCTGAGTTAAACAGATGGCACAATCTTCTTTGCTAAAAGTGAGTAGCAGTATCTAAAGCATTTTACTACAGATAAATTACCACAGCCTTCAGTATGAATTACATTCCAATATCAAGAAAACAAAAATTCAAGGAATCTTGGTGGCCTAGAGGCATGAAGCTGTACTGCAATTCCAAAAGCGAGTGGTTTGAATCCACCAGATGCTCCTCCAGGAGAAAGAGGGATCATTTCCTCCTGTGCTAGTCGGATCTGACTCATTGGTATACAAGAAAAAAATTTTAAAAAAGAAAAATTAAGAAAGAGAATAGAAATTCTTACCACTAAACCAAACCACAACATCATAATAGACAGAGAAAACATTCAAATTGTCAATGATCTCATCTTACTTGGATCCACTGTCTACACCCCTGGTACCAGCAGTTAGAAGATCAGGAGATGTATTTCACTGGGAAAGTCTGCTGTCAGCGACCTCTGTAAAGTCTTGAAGTGGAATTATTTCACTTTGAAGACCAAGATGTACTTGATTCAAGTCATGATCTTTTCAATCATCTGCTATGAATCTGAGAACTAAATAATGCATAAAGATGACAAAAGAACAATTGAAGACTTTGAGTTGGGTGTTGGAGAAGAGTACAAATATTCCATGGATAGCCAAGAGAACAACAGATATATCTTGGAGAAAGTACAGCCAGAGTGTTTCTTAGAAGCAAGAAGGGTGAATCTTTGTCTCACATACTTTTGGTATGTTTTTAGGGTGGGCTATTTCTTTTAAAAAGGGCAACATACTTGGAATGGTGGAGGGGTGACATAAGAGAGGATGCCACTCAATGAGATGGATTGATAAAGTGACAGTGGCAAGGGTCTCAAGTATGTCGGAGATGTTAAAGATGGCATAGCATAGGACAGGGTTCATATCTAGTGTTCAAAAGGTTGCAATGAGTCATAGTCAACTTGACTCAAGGACACATAACAATAGCAACAGCCTTTAGATTGACAAGGCAACTCCTTATCACAAGGCTGCCAGAGCTCCATTTCTGATTTTAGAAGACCAATATTTCTTTCATTGATGCTCATGTGCCTTTGAAAAAATTCTAAATTCCCTTTGGAGAAATTAAAAATTATTCCCTTCACAGTCTTTCTTAATCCCATAATTCTCTGTAAAGACAGATAAATATGACTTCTTGAGCCACCTACCAGTATCAGGTGATTCTGATCAATATCTGGTAGCCTACAAAAATCTTAATATTTTGAGGAAAGAGCAGACTTCTGGGTCCTCCTGACCCTTTGCATTCTCTTGGACAAAACAGACAAGGTTTGAATTTTTGTTTTGTCTTTGTTTTTTTTCTCCCCAAACTTGTGCCAACACATTGCATATTATTATCTTGTAACACTTGACACAAAAACCAATCATTGAAGATCCACAGAATTCCTATATTTTTAGATGAGAACCATTTCAAATATAAATAAAGAACAAAAATTATTCATGCAATAACTTCTTGTCTCATAAGCCAGCAGAGTTAACTATATGTCTTTCTACTTTATGTATAATGGCACAGTATCATTAATAATTAAACACCACGTGCCCCACAAAATTACCTGCTTACCCTCCACTTTTCCCCAGGTAGTTCTCCTGGTCCTCAAAGGCCCATTGCTATTCTTCCATGTCCCTTTATCTGACCAACACATCATACCTCCTCTGATGCTGCTTTTGCCCAGTTGTGAGGATTTTGCTTTCTTTGTGATTGAGGTACAGTCCATCCCAAAGGCTGTAGTCTTCAATTTTTCTCACTAATTACTTTAAGTCCTCTTCACTTTCAGCCGGCAAGATTCCGTCATCTGTATGAAGAAGTTTGTTAATGAGTTTTCTTTAAACTTGATGGCTCTTTATGTTCATACAGTCAATTTCTTGAAATATTCACTCAGCATACAGTTTGGGTAAAGATGGTTAAATAATGCAAGCCCGCTGCAAGCGTTCATTTTAAACCACTAGTATCCTCTTGTTATGCATCAGAGATTTGTACAATGAGTAGGGAGGATAGAAGGAGAATTGATGCCTTTGAGCTGTGGTGCTGGAGAAGAGTATTGAATGTACCACGGACTGCCAAGAAAACAAACAGATTCATCCTGGAGAGGGATAAACCAGGTTGCTCTTTGCAAGCAAGGATTCTGGAGCTTCTTCTGACATACTTTGGGCATATTATAAGGAGGGACAGGTCCTTGGAGAAGGACATCATGCTTGGGAAGACCCTCTATGAGGTGGATTGAGTCAGTGACTGGGATAACCGGGATGGGTGTGTCAGAGGCAGTGCAATTGGCACAGGATAGAGGTTTAGGGCTGTTGTACATAGGGTCGCTATGAGTCCAAACGACTCGACGGCACATAACAATAACAACATCCTCTTGTCCTATTCAAACAAATATGTAACATTTTCTATGGGCACAATTAAGTATTCTGCAATATATATTCTTCATAAAGTTATTCATAGTTTTTTATGATATATGCAGTGAAATATCTTTGTATAATCAATAGAGCACATGTAAACATCTTTCTGGAACTCTCTGATTTCAACCAAGGTTCACCTGACATTAGAAATGGTATCCCTCATTCCATAGCTTCTTCTGAATACAGCTTGAATTTCTAGAAATCTCTGCGGTGTGCTTTGCAACTGATTTTGAAGAACCTTTATTATTATTTTGCTTATGCATGAGAGTATTAATAGTGTTGAATAATTTCCTCATTCCATTAGATCACCTTTCTTTGGGAATGAAACAAATATGGATCTCCTCCAGTTGACTAGCTAGGTAGCTATTATCCACATTTCTTGTTATAAAGAGATGATTGCTTCCCATGTTACATACATGTATTGAAACATATCACTTAGTATTTCACTAGTTCCTGGAGCCTTGTTTTTAATTAGTACTGCGAACAAAGCTTAGAGGGTTTGTTTTTCTAATATTATTGGGGTTTTTTTACCAAATGTCATCTCCTGAAATAATTAAACCTTTGATACAGTGACTTTGTGTATTATTTCCATATTCCCTTAATGATTCTTATGCCATTAATTGGTTTGTTGTTTGTTTTTTTTTTTTTCTCATAGAATATTTCAGTGTTGCTCAATAGTTGAATATTTTTAGTTTTTCCAGCTTGAGGAAGGTAAACCATGTTCTTCTCCCTTTTTCTGTTTTCTAAATCTAGAACTTTATATATTTCATTAAAATACTTTTTCTTCTTCAGTGCACTTTGAACTGTTCAGCTCTTTTACTTCACTCTTTCTTCCGTTTGCTTTAGCTACTCTAGATTTAATGTCAAAGTTCAGAGTCTCATTTGACACAGTTTGATCTCTTATCTTTCTTTTAATGACAATTTTCTTTCTTCCTTTTAAATGCTTTTGACATCATTCCACAATTATTCTGCTCTTCAGTCATTATCTTCAATTTACCCAATCTCATTTTTATAGGGTCTTTAATTTCAGGTAAGATATACTCAACATTATACTCTGGACTTGTAGATGTGTTTCATTTTCTTCAACTTCAACTTGAACTCTCATATGAATAATTGATAGTCTGTTCTACACTCAATCCATGGACTTATTCTTACTGGTAATATTGAGCCTTTTCTTGTCTTTCCGTATTATTGTTAGGTACTGTTGAGTTGAATATGACTTATAGTGACCCCCTGAACAACAGATGTGTCAGTCTATAAATACAGTAATTTTGATCGTTGTATAAGCCAACTGCCTAGGTCAATGTATATAGTTCTTGTTTGTTGCTTAGAAGTAGCATTTCCAATTAATCAATATTGACTTGTAAAAAATCTATCATTCCATCTTTAGAGCCATTTCCATCATCAAGAGCATGTTGTCTAACTACTGATATTTATTCCCCCCCTTTAGATAGTTTCTTTCAATAACTATTGCTATTGCTGTTACCATGTCATTGAATTGACTATGACTAATAGTGACTCTATGAACAACAGCTCTAAAACTTGCCATATCTTGAACCAATTTCACATCTTCAAAACACCTAACCACACAGGAATAGTCATTGTGTAAATTTATCTCTTTCAGGTTCTTTCTTGCACTGACTTTCTACCCTTCAGGACATGATATCCTTCTCCAAGGACTGGTCTCTCTTGACAACATGCTCAAAGGATGTGAGACAGAGTTTCAAAAATATTGCTTTGAAGGAGCAATCTGATTTCATTTTCTCCAAGACACATACTTGTTCTCTTGACAGTTCAGGGAATGTTCAGTGCACTTCTCCAGCACCCCAACTCAAAGGAATCAATTCTTTTTCTGTCATCTTAGTCATTATCCATCTATCAGATTCATAGCAAGCACTTGAGAAGACCATGGCTTGAATGAGGCTTATCTTGGTCTTTAGACTGATACAATTGCTCTTTTGCACTCTACCGATGTCCTTCAGAGCAGATTTTCCCAAGGCAACTATTTTTTTTTCTTTCTTACTGCTGGTGCGAAGGGTGTTGAGTGTGGATCTGAGCAAGATGATATTGTTAACAACTTCTATTTTTTTTTCTCTTTCTATCCTGATGCTGTCCATTGGCCTGATGGTGAGGAGTTTTGCCTTCTTGATGTTGAGATGCAATCCATCCCGAAGACTGCAGTCCTTGATCTTTTGTGGCTAATGTTTCAAGTTCTCCTCAGGTTTGGTGGGTAAAATTGTCTCATCTGCATAACTTAGGTTGTTGATGAATCTGATCCTGAAGCCTCACTCTTCTTCATAAAGTCCAAGTTCTCAAATGATCTATTCTACAAAAAGATTGAAAAGTATGGAGAAAGGATACATGTTTGATGCACTTCTTTCTTGATTTTGAACCATGAAGTGTTCTCTTTTAGCTATTTGGACAAGAATATCTGGTAATTATTAAATTATCTGGATTGTATGTTTGATTAATTTCAGACTTTATATATTGGTTCAAAACATCAACATCTTAACATTTGGTAATAATTATTGTTGAGTTAATCTAAGTAACAGTCACTGATTAGTCTTCCTTGTAGTATATAAATATTATCCTATCAATGTCATTGTTGGACTTCAGGAGAGGTCTTAAAATATTCTTTTTAACAATGACTATAGCACCATTTCTCCTAGATGTGCTCTTCTCAGTATTGTATGCCTTATATTTATCAGATTCATAAAAGCCAATATCATTCCATTTCAGCTTCCCAATACCTAGGATATCTTCTTCAAGGATTCTAGTTTTATTTAGACAATGTCCAATTTTCCCAGACTTATACATCGCATATTCCATGTGCTGATTACCAATGGATGCTTGTAGCTGTTTCTTTTCATTTTATGTCATGCTACATTGTTGTTGTTGTTGTTTTTGTTGTTGTTATGAACCGTCGAGTCCATTGTGACTCATAGCGACCCTATGTACAACACACATAAAACCTGCACTATCCTGTGCCAATCGCAATGCCTCTGACACACCCATGCTGATTA
>NW_006399944.1:1266373-1290872 GCF_000299155.1 Elephantulus edwardii | reverse complement strand
GATTCTCTGACATACTTTAGACATGTTGTAAAGAGAGACAGGTCCTTGGAGAGGGACATCATGCTTGGTAGGATAGAGGGACAGCGCAGGAGAGGAAGACCCTCTATGAGGTGGATCGATTCCGTGACTGGGGTACTCAGGATGGGTTTGTCAGAGGCAATGTGATTGGCACAGAACAGAGCAGGGTTTAGAGCTGTTGTACATAGGGTCGCTATGAGTCACAAATGACTCATCGGCACCTAACAACAACAACAACAACAACAACCATTGAGAAAAAAGATTTGCATAGTGCAGGAAATCTTCTTTCCCAGAGATTTCAATTTGAGATGGACATGAGATCCTAGACTGGCAGCAAAAGCAGAAGAGATGGTAGAGAACTAGAGACTGGTGTAAGACAAAGCTGAAGTAAAAATATTATATCATAGAATCATATGCCAGTGTTTTAGCATAATATTGGTGGCAGAGTGGGTGGAGGGCACCTCCATAATTCATAATACTAAAAGAACTTTGTAACACTGGTATGGAGTCATGAGGCAGGGCCTAGAGCCTCAAAGAATTGTATCTTGAGTGCTTTTGACCTGAGTTCTAGCCTGTTATTTTCCTGGAAAACGTCATCATTATGGGTATTACCTGTGAGTTTTGTGTGGTTATTGCAATGGATTAAGAAACTCAATAATGGGTGTTAGAACTAATAAAAGTATTAGAGTATGGGACAGGTCTGACTGGGAAGCAATCTACTTGATGTTGTTGATACGGATTCTTTTCTCTTGTGGAGTAAGTGGAGGTTAGATACTATCATTCCCATGCACATCACACTGTTTTCACAATGGGTGACCCAACTACATTTTAAATACTGGACTTGTCTTTCCAATATCACAGTAAAACTCAGGCTACCACAGTATGACATTGTTGTTGTTATGTGCTATTGAATCATTTGTGACCCTTAGCGACCCTATGTATAACAGTCCTAAACCCTGCTCTATCCTGTACCAATTGCACTGCCTCTGACACCACCCATCCCGATTACCCCAGTCACTGAATCAATCCACCTCATAGAGGGTCTTCCTCTCCTGTGCTGTCTCTCTACTGTACCCAGCATGATGTCCCTCTCCAAGGACCTGTCTCTCCTTACAACATGTCTAAAGTATGTCAGACGGAGCCCCAGAATCTTTGTCTCCAATGAGTAGCCTGGTTTAACCCTCTCCAGGATTAATCTCTTTGTTTTCTTGACAGTCCATGGCACATTTAGTACTCTTCTCCAACACCACAGCTTAAAGGCATTAATTCTCCTTTTATCCTCCCTGGTCATTGTCCAACTCTCTGATGACATACTGACATAAAAATAGTTATAAAAAGGCTTTAATTGTTTCTTTTCCTAATCTCTCTATTGTTGATTACGTTTCACCTCTATTTCTCTTAATAAATGACTCTGGTTTATTATTTTTGTTGTTTTTATGTGCTATCGAGTCAATTGTGATTCATAGCCACCCTATGCACAACAGCCTTACACCCTGCTCTTTCCTGTGCCAATCTCACTGTCTCCAACACACCCACCCTGATTACCCCAGTCACTGAATCAATCCACCTGATAGTGGATCTTATCCTCCTGCTCTGTCCCTCCACACTCCCAAGCGTGACACGTCTCTATAAGAACCGAACCCTCCTTGCAATATGTACAAAGTATGTCAGAAGAAGCCTCAAAATCCTTGCCTCCAAGGAGCAGCCCAGTTTAACCCTCTCCAGCACGAACCTGTTTGTTTTCGTAGCATACCATGGTACATTCAATACTCCTCTCCAGCACCACAGCCCAAAGGCATCAATTCCCCTTCTATCCTCCGTAGTAATTGTCCAACTCTGTGATGCATAAGAAAATGTATTACAATAGCAAAGAGAATATTTACATTACGAGCTTCATCAACAACCTGTGTTATGCAGATGACATAATCCTGCTTGCTTAAACTGAAGAGGACCTGGTCGAGGACTGCAGCCTTGAATGTATATTGAAGTTCAAGATCAAGAAAACAAAGATTTTCACTACTGGGCCAACTGATAGCATCTTCATAGATGGTGAAGAGGTTGAGATGGTTAACAGCTTCAAGTTTGCTTGGCTTCACGATCAACACTCTTGGAACAGCATCCAGGAAATCAAAAGATTAATTGTATTGGGAAAATCTGCCATCAGGGACCGCTCCAGAGTATTGAAGAGAAATGATGTCAGTCTAGAGACTAAGGTGTGCCTGATACAGATCATGGTTTTCATAATTACTTGCTATACATCAGAAAGTTGGACAATGAATAGGGATGATAGAAAAACAATTAATGCCTTTGAGCTGTGTTTCTGGAGAAGATTACTGAATAGACCATGGACTGCTAGGAGAACAAATATGTTTGTACTAAAGAGGGTGGAGCCATGCTACTCCTTGGAGGCAGTGATTCTGAAGCTTTATATGACATACTTTGGGTATGTTGCAAGGAGGGACCTGTCCTTGGACAGGGGCATCATGCTTGGGTAGGTGGAAGAACAGAACAAGACAGGAAGATGCTTGATGAGATGGATTGATTCAGTAACTAGGGTAATGAGGGTAGGTGTGTCAGAGACAATAAGGTTGGCTCAGGATAGAACAGGCAGGGTTCAGAACTATTGTACATAGAATCTCTATGAGTTGCACGTGACTTGACAACACATAACAATAACAAATTTAAATACTTGTTAGATCAAAATATAGAAATTCTTTGACTCTTTACTAATCAGTGCAAAGCTAACTTTGGAATTAGAGGCTTTATTATGTCCACCATTGCATTAACATATACAATAGACTTTTAAGGCAACATAAAATCATGTTTATAAAACATGCATATTTTTGATTATCCAGTCAACTCACAAAAGGGATTAAAAATTCTAGTTACTAACAATACAGTATTTCCCCCTGTATAATACTAAGTTTAATAACCTTGAATAAAATATATCTATATTTCCATCAGACTAGCTTTTTACAATCAGCAGGTTTATTTCTGTTATATTTATTCAGGGTACTGTAAACCTGTCTTCCTTTATAACTTCTTTCATTTCTTTTTGTGTCTTTTACAAAAAGATTTAGTATAACTTAGATGTTATGTTCTCATCTCTTCTCTAGATCTTCATTCCCTTAAGAAATGTTTGCATTTATTTTTTTATTCACCTAAATTCCACATGTGTCCCAGCTCCTAGACTGTTATGGTTTTGGTTTGGGTTTTTGGTTTTTTTTTAAATTTTTTCTTTTTATTCCCACCCTGAGATAAACTATCTGAATGCCTGTATGAATTTGAATGGGACCTGGGTGGTCTAGAAAAATTATTTGCTGTTGTTGAAGTAAATCCTTTAAAGGAATTTGTTAGCAAGAGGTTCAAACATCATTCTGACAGTTAGGTTAGAGTAAAAAAAAATCAAACATGATTCTAAGACTTGGGCTAGAGTAAAAAAATATAACCACAAGTAAGGGACTATATGAGAAGTTGACATTTTATATGAGGTTTCTGGAATTTGGGAAAGCCATATATTTTTGTTCAATATAATCTGTGTTCTGGTTCTATAAATATACTATTTTATTTTTGTTTGAAATTTCACCTTAAATTTAACTGTCTTAGAAAGGAAATTATAAACAAACTCTTTTTCCTCAAAAGTTTTGCATTTAGAGCCAGAATTTTATCTAAAACATAAGCAGAAAAATAGTTGTTTGTTTGTTGTTACTAAGTTTTTACTAACTGAACATTGAAATGTACTTTCCAAAGGGATTGATAAGTTCTTTTTCGAGCATTTTATTAAATAATTGAGTCAGTGGTGGAAAAAAAATAACTGTTCATCCATTTGAGCATTCTTAGAACTTCAAAAATTGTAATAACGGTTGTGAGTTTTTCCTTCCAATATGTTTTTTGAAGGAATTTTTAATATATACTCTGACTTTATACATGATTAGATGTTTCTATGTGGTTTAAAATGGGAAGAAACAAGAAGAGTTGTGGTAATATGTTGCAGACCAAGGGTAAAGTATTTTTATAATTTTATAATTATTAATAATGAGACTGTCAGTCAGGAATGAGATAGAATAGAAAGCATAAAAAAAGGGACAGCAGTTCTAGACTGAAGATCTCCATCCCAGCTTCTCTGCATCTTTATTGAAAATTATCAGGAAGTAAATCACAAAGAGAATTCGATGCAAATGAAGCCAAGCTCTTTCTATTGAAAACCTTCCCTTTGACTCAGGAAGTAGGGGCTAGCAAATGCAGGAATTTGGTATACCTTTAAGGATGGCCTTGGTGCCTCAGGGTGAACTCTAGCATAGGAAGTAACACTCCCTCTGTCAGGGAGCCCTTGCTGTCTCCTTTCTGCAGAGAACAAACAGTTCATTTTCTGTGATCTGCCACAAAAGAAATCCTAACTTATAAATTTGTAATTCCTTCAATTCCTGAACAAGGGTTTTCATATAAAATTTGGTATAAAGTATGGCTTCCCAAAGTAATATACTGAGAAACAATACAGTGGTAGAATGTAACCCAAATTTGAATTTCTATTTTACTTGGGTAAAAAGTGAAAGATATTGTTTGGTATACCATTTTTCTCTTTATAGAATTTCATACTTAGCTCATTTCATCCTTCTAATCAAGGGAGCTCTGGTAGCTGTGTGCTGATAACTGTGCTGCAATTCCAAAGGCACATGATTCAAATTCACCAGCTCCTCCAATGAGGGAAGCCTGGGCAGTCTCGTCCCATACAGTTTACTCTCTGAAAAAAGGTTTGTCAGAAATGAGTTGTTCCAACTTGACTGCACACAACAGTAACAAAAGTAAGATAGACTGGTTATGCTTGT
Organism: Elephantulus edwardii; assembly: GCF_000299155.1. NCBI lineage: Eukaryota > Metazoa > Chordata > Mammalia > Macroscelidea > Macroscelididae > Elephantulus > Elephantulus edwardii. The sequence continues at coordinate 1,286,028 of NW_006399944.1, read as the reverse complement.
TAATCTTGTTATTGATGGGAAAAGTTATCAAGTTGAGTAGGACTCATAGCAACCCATAGGTGAGCAACAGATCTGAACCCTGTCCTATACTGTACCATCTTCTCTATTTCTGACACCCTTGAGCCCATTGCTACAGTCACTATGTCAATCCATCTTGCCAAAGATTTTCCTCTCTTTCACATACCCTCAATATTTCCAAGTATGGTTTCCCTTTCCAAGGAATAGCCTCTCCTAACAACATTCCCAAAGCATGTGAGACAAAGCTTTGTCATCTTTACCTTCAAGGAGCACTCACTCTGGCTTCACTTTTCTCCAAGACATATTTGCTTGTTCTATGGGATTGATTCAGTGACTGGGATAATTGGTTTGGGAGTGTCAGAGACAGTGTGATTGTCACAGGACAGAGCAGAGTTTAGGGCTGTTGTACATAGGGTCGCTATGAGTCCCAAGCTACTCGATGGCACATAACAACTGAAGGACCCCCGAACCGCTGGTCCTGTTCTGTCCCGAGTGGACGGCGAAGACCCAAGACTCCAAGACACCGGCTTGATGCAACAGCAAGAGATAAGAGGTTTATTGCGGAGCTCTGGACCGACTCTTATTTCTCGCAGGAGACAGAGGAGCTGACCGCGAGCAGACAAAGTTGGGTTTTTTTATACACTTTAGGGGGATACAACTGAGTATCAGCTTCTCATTGGGTGATGAAAGCACAATTTGAATTCATTGGTTCAGTGTTCGCTCAGGGTTTACACAGCATTTTTGCACGTAGCACTTGCGGCAGTCACGTAGCACATGTAGCAGTTAGATAGATCTTTAACTATAGGGTGGTGTCATAAATTCTTAAGTATACAATGAGTTCAAACTCCAGGGCAGTGGAAAAGCACAAGATACATTGGTTATCAGTCGGGAAACAAAGGCACATGGGTTATCAGTTGAGAAACAATCTTTGCTTGTTTGCTCTGCCTTTCTGCTAGCCATTCTTGAAATGCTGTTGCCCTGGATACCTGGGTGTGGGGCTCTACTAGGGACAATGGAAAAATTCCTGAGTTTAACTTAGCTGAGAACTATAGAAACCTGAGTTTAATTCAGCTGAGAACTATAGGGACTATTTTAATTTCAATCTTTTCACAACAAACAACATGGGATATTAAATACTCTTCTCCAGCATCACAGCTCAAAAGTTATTAATTCTTCTTCCACTCTGCTTATTCATTGTCCAGATCTCAGATGAATAACAGGTGATTGAAAAGACCATGGCTTGCATTAGATGCACCTGAGTCTTCAAACTGATATCATTACTTCCCAATCATTTGGGGAGAGGTCCCTGACTATAGACTCTCCCATTGCAATACAACTCCTGACCTCCTGACTGCTATTACCAAGAGTGTTGATTGTAGATCCAAGTTTAATGAAATCATTGACAATTTCTTCTTTTCTCATAATTTTGCCTATCAGTCCAGTGGTAAGAATTTTTTTTTCTTAATATTGAGATAAAATCCATATTGATAACTGTAAAACTGATCTTCTGTATCAAGTGATTCAAATCTCCCTTACTTTCAGCATGTAGCATAGTGTCACCTGCAAAATACAGGTTGTTAATGAACTTCCTCTAATCCTGATACCATACTCTTCTTCATAGAGCCCAACTTCTAAATGATTTGCTCAATATGTAGATTGAATAGGTATAGAGAAAGGATAAAACGTCAACGCACACATTATTCTTTTTTTAATTTTATTTTATTGAACATTTACAGAGATTTTAGATTTCCATTTATTCATTGTTGCACTTTTCTCCCTGCCCAGCCCTCCCCCCACCAAGCCCAGTTCATTCCTCTCTTTGAAAAGTAAAAGAAAAATTCTTTCTTTGGTATACAATCCCCCCACAATTTTAAACCATGCAGTGTTTCCTTGATTTCTTTGAATATCAGCTTCTTGGTCTAGGTCTAAGTTAAATGCTGTGTCTGTCAAATTTTCCCATATAGACTTGTAAATATGTCCAGAGATAGCATCTGTTATTTGAAATATATCAATTGGTATTCCACATCAATTAATTAGAAAATGTCAAGTGATATTTCACAGATTCTTAGAGCCTGATTTTATGTGAACACCTTCAGTAAAATTTGAACTTCTTCCTTCATTACAATATGATACTTTCTGAAATACTTCAAAATTTCAGTTTCATTGATTATGCAAAGGCATTTGACTGTGTGGATCATAACAAACTGTGGCTGACTCTGAGAAGAATGGGAATCCCAGAACACTTCATCGTTCTAATGCAAAACCTATACTTGGACCAAGAGGCAGTTGTCAGAAACAGACCAGGGAAACACTGCTTGGTTCAAAATTGGGAAAGGTGTATGCCAGGGATGTGTCCTGACTCCATACCTTTTCAACCTGCATGCAGAACAGATTATCCAAGAGGCTGGGCTCCGTGAGAAGTGTGGTATCAGAACTGGTGGAAGATCTATTAACAATCTGCATTATGCAGATGACACAATTCTGCTTGCTGAAACTGAGAAGGACCTGATGCACTTGCTGCAGAGGTACAAGGACTGCAGCCTTCAGTAAGGATTGAGACTCAATGTCAAGAAGACAAAGATTCTCACCATTGGACCAATTGGCAGCATCGGGATGGATGATGAAGAGATTGATATTGTCAACAACTTTAGTCTGCTTGGCTCCATGGTCAACACTCTTGACACCAGCAGCCAGGAAATAAAAAAACATATTGTGATGGGAAAGTTGGCTGTTAGGGAACTTTACAGGGTACTGAAGAGCAATGGTGTCACTTTGGAGACTAAGATGCATCTGATACAGGCTATGGTCTTTGCAATCGCTTGTTATGCATCAGAGGGCTGGACAATGACAAGGATACAAGGAGAATTGATGCCTTTGAGTGTTGATGCTGGAGAAAAGTATTGAATGTACCATGGACTGCCAAGAAAACAAACAGAGTCATCCTGGAGATGGTTAAACCAGGCTTCTCTTTGAAGGCAAGAATTCTGGGGCTTCATCTGACATACTTTGGACATCTTGTAAGGAGGGATATGTCCTTGGAGAGGGACAACATGCTTGGGATGGCGGCGGGAGGGTGCAAGAGGGGAAGGCCCTCTATGAGGTGGATTGATTCAGTGACTGGGGTAATAGGGATGGGTGTGTCAGAGGTAGATTGGCACAGGACAGAACAGGATTTAGGGCTGTTGTACATGTAGTTGTTATGAGTCACAAGCGACTCAACGGCACATAATAACAACAACAACAATACTTTCAAGTATTCCAATTATTTTTGGTACAATGACACTGTATTCTCTCCATCTTCTTTTTTTATTATTTTTAGTGTGTGTACCGTCAAATCAGATCTGACTGGTACAGGAGGAGATTGCCCCTCCTTCTTCAACAAAGCATTTGGTGGATTCGAACCGTATACCTCTGGGATTGCAGTGCAGCTTCTTGCCACTAGCCCACCAGAGCTTCCTTCTCTCCATCTTCTTTAGATGCTTCTTGGATCATTCAAAATTTTTTAAACAGCATCTCTCAGTATTGCAACTGGAAATTAGAATTTGTTTTTCAGTTCTTTCGGCTTGAGAAATATGAACTAAATTCTTCCCTTCTTATTCTCCAATTTGAGCCCTCTGTACATTACATTATAATACTTTGCTTTGTCTTTTCAAGCTGCTATCTATACACATAAAAGCGTTGTTGTTAGGTGCCGTCGCGTCGTAGACAACTCATAGCGACCCTATGAATGAGAGGCCTAAGCACTGTTCATACGTAGAGTTTCTGGAGGCAAGACATTTCAGAACTGGATGCCGCTCCTGCTTCCAGGCTTGTTTTATTCTGGAAGATCCAGCAAACACTGTCCACCATGGGTAACTATTACCATGTTTGGCACATCAGTGTCACTGTGCTCAGCATCACAGCAACCACGAGTTACCTCTTTACAGCAATGTGCAGACCAGTGATATACCACCTAGAAGAATGTTTGACAGGAAAACAATTTGAACCCAGCCTGAGGGCTGCAGATTAAAATCATCCACCTTCGGCTTGGTAGCATAACTTTCTGTCCACTAGGCCGACGTAGCTCTCTCTATATTGTAAACATAAAAGTAAGACCTGTTATTAAGACTATAATTCAAATATACCGACACAGTTACTGTGGTAACGAGGGCACATGTATCAGAGACAGTGAGATTGGCTCAGGATGGGGTAGGGTTTAGAACTTTTGTTCATAGGATCTTTGGAAGTTTTAGTCGGCTCGACAACATATAACAATGGCCTGTAACAATAACAACAACATTAACAATAATACCAGGAAGGTACTCAGCCTAAAACGTTAAATCATACAGGGTAACAACAATACTAACAATAATACCAGGAAGGTACTCAGCCTAAAACGTTAAATCATACAGGGTGATTAGGGCAACATTTGTCCAGAATAAAACTCAAAAGGTAGGGATAGGATGGAGGGACAAAGAAATACAAGGCAGTGAGAGAGGTAATAGGAAGACTATAACCAATGTATCAAATAAAAGATGAATATTCCTATTTTACATATTACATTTTAAATGGAATATTAATCTTCTTTGAGGGTAAACTTACCCTCAAACAAGTAATAAAAAGTTTAAAGCAAGAAAATTATCTATCTATCTATCTATCTATCTCTCTCTCTATCTATCTATATCTATCTATCTCTACCAACAGCAAAAACTAAAAAAAGGAGGTCATTGAGGATTTTTATCAAATTTTAAAGTCTGAAATTTAGCAAAAGTACAATCAAGATGGAATAATGATAATTGGTGACTGGAATAATGAAAAAGTGGGAAACAAAGAAAAAGCAATAGTAGCTGTAAAACAAAGACTTGGTGACAGAAATGAGGTAGGAAATTGACTGAATTTTCTATGTTCACTGATTTACTTACTGCAAATACCATGAAGACGTTACCCACCCACTTACCTGACGCAACAGTATTGCAAAATGAAGCTTGGTTTTTTTTTTCTCCTCTAGTTTTTTCAGCTTGCAAAAAGTTGAGTGTGTTCTTCTTTGTTTGGTTTTTGGGTTTTTTGTTTATTTTTCAGTTTATTTTTACAAATCTAAGGAGCTTTTATTTTATTTTAAGAATGTAAATATAATTTGTTGTAGAGAAATATACCACATTTATAAATTAAAAAAAAAGAAAAGGTCGATGACATTGAAGGACCCCCGAACCGGTGGTCCTGTCCTGTCCCGAGTGGACGGCGAAGACCCAAGACTCCAAGACACCGGCTTGATGCAACAGCAAGAGGAGAGGTTTATTGCGGAGCTCCGGGCCGACCCGTATCTCTGGCAGGAGATAGAGGAGTCGACCCTGAGCAGACAAAGTTGGCTCTTTTTATACACTTTAGGGGGATACAACTGGGTATCAGCTTCTCATTGGGTGATGAAAGCACAGTTTGAATTCATTGGTTCGGTGTCCGCTCATGGTTTACACAGCATATTTGCACGTAGCACATGTGGCAGTCATGTAGCACATGTAGCAGTTAGACAGATCTTTAACTATAGGGTGGTTTCACAAATTCTTAAGTATACAATGAGTTCAAACTCCAGGGCAGTGCAAAAGCACAAGACACATGGGTTATCAGTCGGGAAACAAAGGCACATGGGTTATCAGTCGAGAAACATCTGCTTGTTTGCCCTGCCTTGTAGTTAGCCATTCTTGAAATACTGTTGCCCTGGGTACAACTGGGTGTGGGGCTCTACCAGGGACAATGGAAAAATTCCTGAGTTTAACTTAGCTGAGAACTATAGAAACCTGAGTTTAATTCAGCTAAAAACTATAGGGACTATTTTAATTTTAATCTTTCAACATCACTTCCAAAAATGAACTTAGTATAATTTAACAGAAATTTCTAATTAAATAGTGTATTGTGATACAAAGATTATACCAGAATCCAAAAGCAACCCAGGTATTTGCACATTTTAATACTTCACTTTGTTTTTTATGCTATCTTTCAAATCTTCTGTTCAGCTCTCTTCATAATTTTTTACCTTGGTTTTTGGTGGTCTAATGGTAAGGAGCTTTAGTGCCAAACTGAAGACATATTATTCAAATACATTAGCATTCACAGGAGAAAGGTGGGCAATCTCCTCCTGCTCTGTTTATTGCTTATGAAAACCTACTGGATGATCAGTCACCTGCGGTCAGTTCCAATTCAATAGTACCTAACAGCAAATACAACATTGGATAGCAAGTTTCTGAGTGTATTTTAACATCCGTTTTAATATTTTTTTTTAATTTTTAATTTATTATCTCTTTTTTTTAAAAAAAGGGTTTTTTTGGGTAGTGAGGGGGTTTTTTTGTTTATTTTTTACAAAATTCTTATACATTGTTTTCCACACTTTCTTTCATTGACGTAATGTTTCATAAAATAATTCCCATGCATTGTGTTTATAAAATTAGCCATCATTTAACTATGCCAAAAATTATCCCCACCTTTCAGGCCCCTGCAGATCTTTCATATCTTTTTAACGACATTTTGCTTCCTTCATAGATGTCATCCATAATTCATTTTGTCTCAGTCAGTAGTGCTCAATGCATAAAATATATTCTTATGATAAACTTTAAATTCGAATGGGATGAACTCAAGTAAAGATTTTGGTTCTTGTGGACTTGTTTTAATAAAAAACTTCAGTTTTGATCAGAAGTTGCACGTAAATAACTGATGAGCTGTTTCACTGTAGACCACGTTCCTTGTTTTAACATCTAATATTAAGCTTCTTCACAGTCTCATTTATAAGATATTGCCAGTTTCACTCCCATGTTTTTAATCAGGTAAGATCTATACGTTTGCACTACTTAGGGACTTTTAATCAGGTAAGATCTATAGATAGTGATCTAGATAGATAGATAAATAGATGATTGATTTCACAGTTTATGCTTCTTTAAAAATAGTTATTTAATGAGCAAATGTACAAATCTATTATGGAATTTCTAGCCTCAATTCTGTAGTAAGTATATATTTTCTAACTACTATTTCTTCTTTGTTTTCAATCTTTCCAGTCACCAAATACTATTAATGCCTTTTGATTATGTGTTAGCTCAGTTTCACATTGCAAAAGTTAGTGGAAAACCTAAATTTCTTCATCTTTGGCTTTACTAGTTGGTGAATACATTTGAATAATAGTTGCATTAACAGGTCTTCTTTGCATGTGTAGGGGTAGTATACTATCACTAACAACATTGTACTTCAATGTACATCACTCCTTCTCACTTTTACATTCTCAGTATAGTAAATCTATTTTCTGGCTCAATGTGGCCCAAACCAATTCATCCCAATTCGTTAATGCCTAGGACGTTGATCTTATGCATTCCATTTCACTTTTCTTAGCTTTGCAATTTGTACATTTCATGTTTTCTTTAGTAAAGGATATTTGTAGCTGTTTCTGATTATTTTGATTCTTGCCATATCAGTAGATAAGGTCCTTCATTGGATGAAGCTTTACTGTATTTGAGTCATTAATACAGACTCTAGTTTGAAGAGACAGATCTTTGCCAGTTGCATTTTGAGTGAACCAACCTGTGAGGCTCAGCCTTTGGTTTTATGCCAAATAATGTTCTAATACTATTCTTAAGGTTTTTGAGAGTCTATAATTTAAAAAGTGTATAGCAGTCCTGCCTGTGAGTCAGACTTAGTCTGGAAGCGCCACAGAAACCTGTCAATTGTGAATGACCCTGTTGGCATTGTACATAGCAGTGGTATAACTTCCAGAAATCACCATCACAACAAGATGCAAGTCACTACAGTATGGTGAACTGAGAGATGAGAGCTAATATTTGCTGTATTTCCATTTTTTTTTAAAAAATGACCTAATCTGTTTGCCATAGTGGCAAAAAGCTGCACTGCAATCCTGAAATCACATGGTTCAATATCACCAGCTATTCTGTAGCATGGTGTATCATACGAGTAACTGATTCAAAGTGGCCAAAGTTAGTCCATCTCATCTCACTAAAGTCAATGTTATGTCAATGTTCGTGAATTCCATTTCATTTTTCACAATTTCTAGATTTTCAGTATTTAAGCTACATACATTTCATGTTCTACTTGTTAAAGGATATCTGCCATTTTTCTTCCTCATTTTGACTGACTTCCAATTTGGGCTCTACTACTGCTAGTATAACTATCTGTGACTCTCTACTATTCATAGGATTTCAGAGGCCTGGTATTTAAGAAGTGGATATTGTTGTTGTTATATGCTGTTGAGTTGCCTGTAACTCATAGTGACCGTATGTACAACAACCCTAAATCCTGATATATTCTGTATCAATCTTGTTGTCTCTAATACACCTACTTCTATTACCCCAGTCACTGGATCAATCCATCTCATTAAGGGTCTTCCTCTCCTGTTCTGTCCCTGCACCCTCCCAAGCATGACGTCCCACTCCAAGGACTGATCCCGCCTTGCAATATGTCCAAATGGCATTACCAAATGTTTGTTCCTAGTTGGTAGGTTTTCTTTTCACCCTGTTGGAAAAAGTTTTTGATGCACACATGGATTAAATGTTTGGAAAGTCCCATTCATCAATTTTATATTCTTCAGATTATGCATTTCTGGCTGTATTTGACAGTCTCTTTAGACCTTGGGCTAGCACTTCTAAACTTAATCCCAGTTTGTCTCTTATGAACTTTATGGTTTTGGGCCTCTGATCCACCTTGAGCTGATTTTTGTGTATTGTGTGACAAGAGCCTCATAACAAAAATTTACAGAATACTTCTGGGCATCGACAAGAAAAAGACTGATAACCCAAATACAAAATGGGCAAAATACACATAAAAAAATTTTCACAGAAGGAGATACCTGAGTGACAGACACATGAAGAAATGCTCAAAATCACTGGCAATAAAAGAGATGCAAATCAAAATCACAATGAGGTACCATCTCACTCCAGTAACAGAGGCAAAGTATAACAAGGCAGCAAGTAATAAATGTTGGAGAGGATGTGGCAAGAAAGGAACTCATATACATTGTTGGTGGCATTGTAAAATGGTACAACCATTCTGGAAGGCTCAAAAAGCTGAACATAGAAATTCTGTATGATCCAGTTATTTCACTGCTTTGAATATACCGTGAAAAAATTATAACTGAGGCACAGAGAGCTATACACCAATATTCATAGCATCATTATTCACCATTGCAAGAACATGGAAACAGCCCAGATATCCAACCACAAACGCATAGATTGAGAATATGACTCAGCACACAGTAGCAATGATTTTGTAAATTATTACCTAACTTGGGAGAGACTGGAGAGCATTATGCTGAGTGAACTAACTCAGTCCCACAAGGACAAATACTGTATAAAACCATTATTGTAGAATTAATATAAGGATCCAAGGCAGGGGATCGGGGGAGGTTGGAAGCAGAGGGACGAGTATATGCAAAGGTAGGGGGGGTTGTATAATTTGTATAATTTGATGAGGGGGTTAGGAAAATTGGAAGAATCTGTTCTAGGGAAAAAGTGGATGGCAATCTTTCTTTCTTTTCTGTCTTAATCTGGCAGCTCTACTAAACCATGGATAATCTTTGTGGCATTAGACACAATAAGGACAAAGCTTTCAGTATCACAGCAACCCATAAGTTATCTCAGAATAGCAAATGGACAGACAAGTGCTGTATCAATTATAACAAAGTTTTCCCCAAATGAAACAAACTGACTATTTATAACTCTCAAACCAGATCAGCACCCCTCCTGCCCAACTAATTTATAATTACAAAGGCCCTACCACTGGGTCCTAATTGGTTTTAACAAGAGTCTTCTAGCCCACAACTGATTGCTAATTAAATCAAAATGACCAAATAGCTCAGATCTGATTGTTAACTAAATTAAAACAACCAAATAACTCACATCTGATGGTTAATTAAATTGAAAAGACCAAAAGCTCTCATTTGATTGTTAATGAAATAAAAATAACTTACCTTTCAGAATTCAACTGCCTCAAATAAGAGGTTCTTAATTAGGTCTCGTCTCAACCAACTTTTAATACGTTATTACCCTTATGCTCACAAGAAGATCCATTAATATGACTATTATTCAAATATATGCTCCTACATTTAGGGCCAAAGAAATTGAAAATTTTTACTAAAACGTAAGAGTCCAAAATTGAGTGAACATGCAATCAAGACTCATTGATATCTTTTGTGACTGATATGCAAAAGATGGAAACAGTGAAGGAGGAATAGTAGTTGGAAAATGGCTTGGTGATAAAAATGAGGCTGGAATAGAATGATTTGTTCATTGCAAATACCTTTTATAAAAAATACAAACAGCAACTTTACACATGGGCCTCACCTGATGGTCTGCATAGAAATCCAACTGACTACATCTATGGAAGAAATTATTGGAGAAACTCAATGTTGACAATTATCCGAAGTAGGCCAGGGCTAGATTATTGGTTAGACCATCAATTACTCATGTGAAAGTTCAAATTGAGGCTGAAGAAAATTAAAATAAGTCCACAAGAACCAAAATATGATATTGTATCTATTTTATCTGAATTTCAAAGTCGTCTTAAGAATAGGTTTGAAGCACTCAACACCAATAATTGAAAACCAAATGAGTTGTGGGATGATATCAAGGATATCATCCATGAGGAATGCAAAAGGTTATCACAAAGACAGAGGAGAAAGAAAAAACAAAATGGATGCCAGAAGACATTCTAGAATTTGCATTTGAGAATTGAGGTTAAAAGAGCTAAACAGAAGATTTCAAAGGGCAGCTCAAGAAGACAAAATAAGGTATAATGGAATGTGCAGACTGCTGGAATTGAAGTATGAAAAGAAAATAATTCACTCTGCATTTCTCTGAGATATGAGCTGACAGAACTGAAAAAAAATTAAACCTTGAGTTGCAATATTGAAAGATGCTATGAAAAAGATATATAATGTCCCAGAATGCATTAAAAAATGGAGAATCACTGTACCCAAAAAAAACCCAAACAAACAATCAAAACAAAAACCCTGACTGACATTGATAAATATTAAGTTGTACCATATGAACAGAAGCCAATGATAATGGAGAAAGAAGAAGCAGCATTGAAGGCACTGGCAAAATATAAAAAAACCCCAGGAATAGATGGGATACTAATTGTCTTGTTTCAATTAACAGATGCAGCCCTGGATACACTCACCAGTCTATGCCAGGAAATTTGGAGGACAGTTGTTTGACTGATGAATTGGAAGAGATCCATATTTGTTCTCATTTCCAAGAATCGTGATCCAATAAAATGTGAGGAAACTATCAAACAATGTCATTAATATCACCTGCAAGCAAAGTACTACTGAGCATTATTTTTAAATGGCTAGAACAGTACATACATAGGGACTTGCCAGAAGTTCAAGCAAGATTTAGAAGAAGTTGTGGCACCAGGAATATCATTGTTGTTGTTGTTGTCAGATCAATCCTGGCTGAAAGCAAAGAATACCAAAATAATGCCTATTTATGCTTTATTGACTGTGCAAAGGCATCTGAGTGTTTGCATCATAATAAGCTATGGTTTACATTGAAAATAATAGGAATCTCAAAGCACTTAACTGTACTCGTGAAACCATTACCTAGACCAGAAGACTGTTGTAAGAACAAAACAAGGGAACACTGCATGATTTAAAATTAAGAAGAGAATGTGTTGGAATTGTATTCTTTCTTCATAACCGATTCAATCTATATGCTGAGCATATATTGAAAAGGTGGACTCTATTTTGAAGAATGTGGCATTAGAATCAGAGGGAGACTCATTAATAACTTGAGTCATGCAGATGACACAATCTTGCTTGGTGAAAGCGAGGACTTGAAACACTTGTTGCAGAAAATCAGAATATAGCCTTTAATATGGATTGCATCTCAATGTCAAGAAAATCAAGATTCTTACTACTGGACTTATAGGCAACATCATGAGAGATGGTGAAAAGATTGAAACTATAAATGGAAGAAGTGATGCTCCATTACTTTTCCAGTTTATCTAATCTTTGCTACTTTCTCAGATTGTTCTTTTTCTTCTTCAAACCAAAACAGGATTGTAGCTCTTTCAACTTGGAACTAGTTGTGTTAGGAAATAGAATTGTTGCAGATATCACGATTTAAATTTAAACAAGGTGATACTGGAATATGAAAGGTCATTAATTTAATAAGACTAATCTTCTTCTGAGAAGAGATGCAAAGGCAGATACAGGATGAATGGCACGTGTCAAAGGAAGCATAGACTGAAGTAATGAAGCTACAAGCTCAAGACTTTAAGGATTATTTCTAACACCAGCAACTGAGAGGCATAAAGCAGGTTTATCTCTCAGAGCCTCTAGTAGAAGCTAATTCCTATGATGCATTCCTTATAGCCTCTAACATTGTAGGATAACTACCTTCTACTGTTTTAAGACACACACACACACACACACACACACACACACACACAGAGCAAGACATTGGAGCTTTAGTGTCGTGGTACATTATGTTGCTAAGCAAAAGATTAGTGGTTTGTTTTGGATTTTGTTTTCAATTTCTACTTTTATTATTTTATATTTTAATTGGTTTGCATACATTTATATACAGTGTATTTCATTTATATAAATTGAGTTTTATACAGTTTTCCTTTGCACTGTGCTCCTTTCATGTACGTTGTGTTTTATACTATAATTCATATTGTTGTTGTTGTTAAGTGCCATCGAGTCGCAGACGACTCATAGTGACCCTCTGAAGGAGAGTCCTCGACGCTTGGGTGCTTTCATCCTTTCTCCAGGTTCATAAGGTTTCCGGAGGCAAGCCATTACAGAAGTGGATGCCACTCCTCCTTCCAAGCTTGTTTTAATCAGGGAGCTCCACCCCACTCTCTGTCCGCATTGGGTAGCCAAACCATTAAAGCATTTAACACATCAGTGTCACAATGTTCAGCCTCACAGCAACCACAAGTGACTGCAATACACGGCAGGCAACTTGTACACCAGGGCTATACGACCTAGAGGAATGTCTGAACAAAAACATTGAAAGACAGGCCCAAGGGCCGCGGATTAAGTCACCCACCTTTGGCTTGGTAGCATCACTCTCTGTCCACTGGGCCAGCTGATCTCTACCTCTATGTTGATGTTATTGTTCTTAAATGCCTTAGAGTCACAGGCGACTCATAGGGACCCTATGAAGGAGAGTCCTCAAAGCTATATAATTCATATATGTTGGGTTTTACATAATTAATTACGATTAATCTAAGCCTATTATCACCCTGTTTTTTTTCAAGTCCTCATAAAACTTTTCTTATTCTTTACCCACATCTGTCCACTAACTTCTGATATAATAGTGATTTTCTCCATTTATCTTTTTTCATCTTTCTTTTCCCCCTTCCCTTTATAAATATTTATGTATCTTCCTTAGTTATCCTTCTATTTCACAATAACGGTTTTATGAAGCATTTGTCATTACACGACTGAGTTATTTACCTCGGCATAACTCTTTCTAGACTCTTCCATATTGTACAGTATTTTACAAATTTGTTGTTACTTAGTGATGCAAGGTATTCTGTTACAGGAATGTACCACAATTTCTCAGTCCATTCATTTGTTGATGGGCATTTGGTCTGTTTCCATTTTATCACTACTGTGAATAATGCCGCTATGAACTTGGGTGTTCATATCTCCATTAATGTCTCAGTTCTTAATCCTTTGTGACATATTCCTGCCAGTGCAATAGATTTCTATGCTCAGGGTTTTGTTTTGATTTTAGGAAATGCCTAACTGCTTTCCAGAGTGGTTGCATCATCTTACAATCTCACCATCAGTGCATGAGAGTTCCAATCTCCCTGCATTCTTTCCAAAATTTATTCCTTTCTGTCTTCTTGAACTTTGTTCCTGCTTCTAGGATGAGATGTTATCTCATTGTTTTGACTTGCATCTCCATAGTTGTAAATGATTTTGAACATTTGTTAATGTTTGTGTTGACTATCCAATGTCCTCATTTATGAAGAGTCATTTCATATTTTTGCTCATTTTGTTACTGGGTTATCAGTCTTTTTTTGGTGAAGGTGCTATAGTATTCAATAAAATTTAGTTATGAGACTGTTATTAGTTATTAGTCTGAGATGTCGTTAACAATTTTCCCCCCCAGTCTGTAGGCTTTTTTGACTTGATGGCACATGACAATAATGACAACAATGGAAAAAATAGTTTTATTTACACAGGGATTTGATTTTAGAAGATCCCAGTCATCCATCTTATTCTCTCCTAATTCTGAATTTTTTGCTATTATTTGTCAGCCTATTTATGCTATTGAAAGGCTTCATGGATGCTGGTGATGGTCTAGTGGTAAGGAGCTGTGTCGCCATCCAACTGTTCTGTAAGAAAAAGGTAGAGGATCTCCTCCCATGTGATTCAAATGCCTCTGAATAGCTGCTGGGTGGTCAGCTTCACACTCAAAAACAACATAAATGTTTTTATCTTGTTGTTTACCTTCAAGTCAGAATCTACCCATAACTCAACCTCCAGTGGGTTTTTAGAGGCAGTAAGTTGAACTGGAAAAGATTGTTCATCTTTCTCCCATGGAGCAGTGGGAAAATTCAAACTGTACACCTTTTCATGAGAAGTGCAATTCCTTACCATTGCAGTGACCACAATATCAAGGAAACATGGTATGAATCTACCAACTGCTTTGCAGGAAGATGAGCAATCTTTTCCCATGCAATTTACTGCCTCTAAAAACCTACTGGATGGTCAGCTGTAGGTTGGTTCCAACTCAAAGGCACATAACAACAACAACATTTATGCCATAAATAATATCTTGCATAACAGTAATCAGGAGACACCTTGCTTTTGGCAAGTCTGCTCAGGGACTTTGCCAAAATAATCAAGAGCAATGATGTCAGTTTGAAGAGTAAGGTGGGCCTGATTCAGGCCATGGTCTTTTCAGTCAATTGCTATGCATCTGAGAGCCGGACAATGAGTAAGCATGACAGAAGAAGAAGGGATGTCTTTGAATAGTGGTGTTGTAGAAAAGCAGTGACTATCCAATGGATTGGCAAAAACCAAACATATATGTCTTGTAAATTGTAAAGATATATGTCAACACTCTTGATGCCAGCAGCCAGGAAATTAAAAGACAAATTGCATTGGGAAAGTCTTCTGTCAGAGACCTTGCCAAAGTACTAAAGAGCAACGATGTCAGTTTAGAGACTAAAGTGCGCCTGATACAGGACATGGTCTTTGCAATTATTCGCTATGCATTGAAAATTTGGATAATGACTAGGGATGATAGAAGAAGAATTGATGGCTTTGAACTGTGGTGCTAGAGAATAATATTGAATATACCATAGATAGCTAAGAGAACAAACAAGTTCATCCTGGAGAGGGTGAAGCCAGACTGTTTCTTGGAGGCAAGGATTCTGAAGCTTTGTCTGGCATACTTTGGACGTATTGCAAGGAGGGGCAAGTCCTTGGAAAGGGATGTCATGTTTGGGAGGGTGGAGGAACAGTGCAAGAGAGGAAGACTCTTGATGAGACGGATTGATTCAGAGACTGAGGTAATGGGGGTAGGTGTATCAGAGATAATAAGATTGGGATAGAATAAATCAGGTTTTAGGGCTGTTGTACATAGGGTGACTCGATGGCACATAACAAAACAACTTGTCTTGTAAAAAGTGCAGCCAGAGTGCTCCTTGAAGGAAAGGATGGTGAGGCTCCAGATCACATATTTTGGTGAGGAGAGGCTATTCTCTGGAAAGGTATATAATTTTTGCTAAAGCAAAGGTTCAAGTAAAGAGAGGAAGACACCCCTCCCCCCAATAAGGTGGATTAACACAGTGGCTGCAGTAATGGGCTCAAGTATATCAGAAATTATGCGAAGGACACAGTGTAGGAATGGATTAAGATCTATTGATCATAGGGTTGCTGAGAGCTGTAGTTGATCTGATGGAATTTGACATGAGAATGATTTCTGTTTGGTCCTATTTTGTCTCTTATGATCCTTATGTTTGGGATTTTACTCCTAGATCTCTGATCTACTTTGAGTTGATTTTTTTTTTATGGTATGTAGATCTTGTTTTGGATTTCTACAGGTGGAAGTCCAGTTTTGGCCAGCAAAAGTGTTGGAGAGGTTAGCATTTCTCCATTTGATAGGCTTTACTTCCTTGGTAGATACCTACTGATCATGGGTTGTTGGATTGATTTCTGAATTCTTGGTCCTATCCCATTAGCTTATGGGTCAGTTTTACCCATATCATACTGTTTTGCTCATAACACTTGTGTATTAGGTTTTGCGATCAGGGAGTGCTATGTTTCCTGTTTTTTTTTTCTTTCAGAAGAGCTTTGTTTATTCAGAGTCTGTTTCTTTTCCAAGTAAAAATTGCCAATTGCTTTTCCTTTAAAGAAAGCGTTTGGTATCTGTATGAGATCATGTTGAACATGTGAATTGTTTTTGATAGAATTGTAATTTTCACAATGTTGAATCTTTCTATCCATGAGTAGGAAATATTTTTCTATTTCGTTAGGATTTTTTGTAGTGGTTTTTGGTCATTGTTTTTATAAATACCTTTTGTGTCTCTAGTTAGATTTATTCCCAAATATTTCCCCTTGTGATTGGCTATTATAAATGGCATTGCTGTCTTAATTTCCTTTTCCATATTTTCCTTTGTTTTCTGTGGAGGAATCCCTCTGGTTTTTGTATATTTATATTATATCCTGACACTCTAATAAATTGCTTCACTAGGCCTACTAGGGTTTTTGTTGTTGTTGTTGAGTGTTTGTGCTTTACTTCATGAACTATCATATTGTTTGCATATAGCAAAAGTTTATACTTCTTTGCCAATTTGGGTGGATCTTATTTACTTCTCTTATTTTCTAGCAGGTACTTCCAATACAATATTAAATATGGGTGGTTAGTAATAGTGGACATCATTACCTAGTCTGTGTTTGCAGATGTATTTAGCCTTTCTCCACTGTGAATGTTGTAGGCTCTTGGTTTTACATATATACTTCTCATTAAGTTGAGGACATTATCCTTTTTCAATTTTGTTGAGTGTTTTAAGTAGAAAAGGATGCTGGAATTTGTCAAAGACTTTTTTTTTTTTTGCCAATTGAAAGGATCATGAGCATCTTGTTCTTTGCTTTTTTATCATGATAAATTACAGCATTTTTTTTAAGTTAAACAGTCTTGCATACTAGTTATTAATCCCACTTGTATCTATCCTATTCTGGCATGCTTTCACTAATACAATAAAAGAAAATTATCTATTCCTGAATAAGATTATATCTGTAAATACAGAGACTAGGATTTCAACACATAGTTTTGAGGAGTTTGATTCAATCCATAACAAGCTATGTAAAACAGACATTTGTATTTATATATTACTTTAATATACAATAATACATAGTACAATAATGTAAAATAATTTTAGTAAATAATATTTCCTTCTTGTTATTTTTGCTAAATACTATCAAGTCAGGACTGACTCACACCTGACCCTCCAGCAAGTTTACGAAGCAATAAATCACATGGGAGGAGATTGTCCATCTTTATCCCATGGAGTAATTGGAAGATTTGAGCCATGTGTTTTTGGGTTGGCAATGCAGCTCCTTACCAGTAAGTCACCAGAGCTCCCCTATATTGTATATACTAAGAAATAAATCAATATAAATTAAAGTTATGTCAAATAATAAAATATAGTTTGTATGGTAATTACTATGATAGAGCTATATGTGATATAATATTTTAAGACAAAGGAAATGTCTCCAATTCATTATACTTATATAAGTGAAATTCTTTTTGAGAAAGGTCTCTGATAGCATAAAATACAGAGAGCTGCACTGAGAGCTCACAGGATACACTTCCCCAGCAGTTTAAATTCATCATTTGCTCCATGAGAGAAAGATAAGAAATCTCCTCTGCCTCTGAAAACACATTGACGTTTCACCTATGAGTTTATTCTGATTCAGTAACAGACTTTTCTTTTGACTCTTTGAACCATTTGGGAAGCGAACTTTTGTGATACAGTCTGTAGGGGGTTACATTGCAAACACAAAGCCCATACTTCTCTAGGAGTTCAAATATGTCAGCAGTACCTTGAGAGAAAGATGTGTACCTTCGTTCCATTCACCTTTCAGTTTCATAAACCCAGTGAAGACTAAGCTATAAGGTAGTTTCAACTTGATGAAGATGAAATGAGTTGTACCATTTGGAAAATGAGTCAGAGCGAGGTAGCGAAATTAGTCAAGAAATCTCTATAGGTGAAAGACACTGATGTTAAGTAGAGAGTAAGGTACTGATAGTGTTGTTATGTGCTGTTGAGTTGACTGTGATTCATAGTGACTCTATGAACAATAGCTCTGAAGCTTGCCCTATCCTGAGCCAATGTCACCATTTCCAACATATCTGACACTATTACCACAGTTACTGTGTCAATCCATTTATCCAGGGTCTTCCTCTCCTGTTCTGACCCTATACTCTTCCAAGTATGATATCCTTCCGCAAGGACTGGTCCCTCCAGGCAACATGCTCAAAGTATGTGAGACAAAATTTAAAAACCCACGCTGCCAAGGAGCAACTTGATTTCATGATCTCTAAGACAGATATGCTTATTCTCTTGGCAGTCCATGGTATGTTAATTACTCTAGCATTACAACTCAAAGGCATCCATTCTTTTTCTGTTACCCTTAGTAATTACCTAACTCTCACGGGTACAGTAAATAATAACGAAGACTATGGCTTGGATCAGGTGTTCTTGGTCTTTATTGCCCTTTAGAGTGATATCAAATACCCTAGAGAGGTCCTGATCCCATTTTCCCAATATAACTCATCTCTTTGATTTCCTAACTGCTAATGCCAAAGATATTGACTGTAAATCCATGCAAGATGAGATCATTAACAATTTCAGTCTTTTCTCTGTCTATCATCATGCTGCCTATTGGCCAAGTTATGAGGAATTTAATAGGAATAAATTTTTGTTGTTGTTATGTGCCGTCGAGTCGCTTGCCACTCATAGTGACCCTATGTACAACAGCCCCTAAACAATGCTCTGTCCTGTGCCAATTGCATTGTCTCTGACACTCCCATCCTGATTACCCCAGTCACTGAATCAATCCACCTCATAGAGGGCGTTCTCCTCCTGCGCTGTCACTCCACTCTCCCAAGCATGATGTCCCTCTCCAAGGACGGGTATCTCCTTACGACATGTCCAAAGTATGTTAGATGGAGCTTCAGAATCCTTGCGTCCAAGGAGCCACCCAGTTTAACCCTCTCCAGGAGGAATCTGTTTGTTTTCTTGGCAGTCCATGGTACCCTCAATACTCTTCTCCAGCGCCACAGCTCAAAGGCATCAATTCTCCTTCTATCCTCCTTAGTAATTTTCCAAATCTCTGATGCATAACAAGTGATAGCAAAGACCATGGCCTGTATCAGACTCACCTTTGTTTCCAGAAACACACCATTGCTCTTCAGTACTTTGGAGAGATCCCTAACAGTTGACTTTCCCATGGAAATATGTCATTTAATTTCCTGGCTACTAGTGCCAAGAGTGTTGACTGTGGAGCCAGGCAAACTAAAGCTGTGAATAATCTCAATCTCTTCATCAGCCATCCTGATGCTACCAATTGGTCCAGTGGTGAGAATCTTTGTCTTCTTGACATTGAGCCTCAATCCATATTGGAGGCTGCAGTC
>NW_006399944.1:1250202-1266030 GCF_000299155.1 Elephantulus edwardii | reverse complement strand
CCCCTCCTGCGCTGTCCCTCCACCCTCCCAAGCATGATGTCCTTCTCCAAGGAATGGTCTCTCCTCACAACATGTCCAAAGTATGTCAGACGGAGCCTGAGAATCCTTGCCTCCAAGGAGCCACCCAGTTTAACCCTTTCCAGGATGAATCTGTTTGTTTTCCTAGCAGTCTGTGGTATTCTCAATACTCTTTTCCAGCACCACAGCTCAAAGACATCAATTCTCCTTTTATCCTCCTTGGTCATTGTCCAACTCTCTGATGCATAACAAGTGATGGCCTGTATCAAACGCACCTTAGTCTCTAGGGAGACACCATTGCTCTTCAGTACTTTGGAGAGGTCCCTATCAGCAGACTTTCCCATGGCAATGCGCCTTTTAATTTCCTGGCTGCTGGTGCCAAGACTGTTGACTGTGGAGCGAAGCAGACTAAAGCTGTGTACCATCTCAATTTCTTGACCATCCATCCTGATGCTGCCAATTGTTCCAGTGGTGAGAATCTTTGTCTTCTACGTATGCCCTTATAGAGACGGTAAAAAAATTGAATGCCTAGGTGGTGCAACAGGTAATTGTTTGCCTACCGCCAAACGACTGGTAGTTCATTCATTCACAGGCTCCCGAGACAACTGACTTCCAAAAGCTCATGGTCGTGAAAATTCTGTGTAGCAATCAGTTCTACCCTTTACACATTGCAGTTCTGTAAATTAAGATCAACAAAAATAATGAAAAAAGAGAAACTTAAGTAGATGAGTTAGATGAACCTAGAATGACAGCAGTATATGTGATTCAGATAACTGACAAGATGGTGCCATCTATGGAGACTGCAAAATAAATGAGGATAAGGGAGGAGAAGATGAATTTCTGATATGTCTAACTTGACAAGTTGCTATTTTCTTAATCAATACCCATTTTCCTCAATTGTCAGTTGTTTCCCCTTAATAGTTCATTTAGTCATGAACTAAATGATACAAAGTTGAATGCAAATCTGAAATTAAAGAGAGAGATTGGAGATATTAATTTGAATCATTCTATCAGAAGGAGAGGAAGAATCCACATGAAAAGAATTGACACAATAACTAGGGCAATGCAATTAGGTGTGCTGTGGTCAGTGAAACTTCCTCAGGATAGGGAAGGGTTTAGAGCTGTTGTACAAAGGGTCACCATGAGTGACAGGCAACTTGACAGTGTATAATAACACCAACAACAACATATTAGAAGATAGAAATACTACATTTCAGTATAAGTTAACATTTATTTAGTGACCGGGTTGTACAATTTGATGGGATGGGTGAGGGAAATTAAAAGAATTTGTTCTTGAAAACAATGTACTCAAATTTTGTAAATAAACTAGAAGGAAATAAAAGAAAATTTAATGAAGATATATGAAGTTACACAGTTTAAAGAATACTGACTAAAACTAGTCTTGGTCATCAAAACCTTAGTGCATTACAGGAGTAAAGGTATCTTTCATCTCACATACTTCAGACATATTGTCAGGAGGGATCAGCTCTTGGGAAAAAACAACATACTAGGGAAAACAGGGAGACTGAGAAAGAAAAAAAAGACCCTGAATAAGATGGATCGACACGGTTACTTTAAAAATGGCTAAAAAATATTAGAGATAATTAAGATGGTGTAGGTAGAGCAAAGTTCAGATTTATTGCTCATAGAGTCTCTGTGAGTTATATTTGTTTCAATGGCACCTAGCAACAATAACAATTAAGAAAGCAATAATTCAACTATCATTATGAAGGTTCATATTATAGGGTGTACAGAGGAATAAACAAAGCAGTTTTCAAAGACAGAAGAAACATTTCAATAGAAGGAGTGTGTGGATTTCAGATGAAAGTGTCATGTGAGATATGACTTAAAGGATATGCCCATTTTCAACTGAATATTGTACAAAATGCTGAGTATTTCAGGTAGAAAAAAATGGTTTGATTGATGTGTGGGATTCTGGGAGTGTAGCCAATTATCCAAGACTTTTCAATTTGGTTATTTTGGGGTTTTATTTGTTTACTCAGAAAGAAAAAGTCTCACATTAATTTTCAGAACTTATTGCAAATACCAGAAAATTAAATCTTTAATTATATAGGATTAGTGAAATGTCACTTTTATTTAAATAGAAAATGGTTAGACTTTTATCTTTACTGATTTGAGTTTAATTCTATCTTTTCCTTCTATTTAACCTTAAGAGCTTACTATTTGATATCTTCTGAACACACTATAGTTTTTATGGAGGAGAATCACCAATAATCCCAAATGTAAAATTTATAAATAAATAATATTAATAGGGAGTTCTAGTGGCGCTGTGGTAAGAAGTTGTGCTACAATCCCAAAGGCATGTGGATCAAATCCATCAGCTGCTCCATGAAAGAAAGATGGGTAATCTTCTCCTACGGACTTCAAAGCATCTGAAAACCCATTGGAGATCCAGCCATGAATCAGGTCTGTGATGACAGCAATAAATGACAATTTTATTTAGTGCTTGTCTGCACACTGGTTTATAAGTCTATAAAATCTAAAGCAATGTGTTTCTTAGTTACATATGGTTAATTATTTCATGCAGTAGACAGCTCTCTGAATTTTAGAACTAGAAATTTCATATTAATTCGTTGTGAATTTCAAAGAAAAGTAGAGGTAAAATATGCTGAGACAGAATTGTAAATTTGATATGAAACCATTTTACAGGAGAAATTAAGATAAAATTTAACTACTAATTTTAGTCTATTCTTTCCCTCATTTAGAATCTGAATGAGTTGTGTCAGACCTGAACATTACATGAATTCTTTGGAATAGAAGACAGAGGGAGACAGTGACATTAGGAAGATTTGATAGCTTGTGGATATAGTGCCTAAACTAAAACAAAATTGGACACCCTTTTTAATGCCAGTAATTTCTAATTTAGTGCCATATTTGGTAATGTAGTAATGGAATGTACGTATGTGTACTAACATTTTAGTATATAGCTGATATTATTTGTTGAGTTAAAAGTATCTTTCCTTTTCATTGGAAATTTACTGGGAGATTTCACAGGGAACAAGCCAGTTTTTCAAACTTCTACAACTCTTTCTATTACAATATAAAATCTGTTGATTTTTCGTTTTGTTTTAATTTGGTTTTAAGACCTCTAATCAGTAACAAAAAATCAGAAAATATTGAAAACCTATGGGAATTTCTCAGTAGAAATGTTGAGTTATCAGGGAAAGATGGTAATTATCTTATTTTTCATTATCAGAAAGGTAGTTCTACAATTTCTGTTAAATCTACTTCTATAAGAACCAGCATCAAGAACTTTACAGTATCAGGTTGATCATTTAAGAGCAAGCTACTGTTCAAAAACAGATGAAATGCCACAAACACAAGACAACTTAATCCATTTCTCTGAATCAGCAGCCCTCAAAATTCCTGATCACTAACCTATTTGCAAGGTTCCTCCAGACATGACAGCAATTTAGGAAAACCCAAACCCAAACCAACTTGGATACGATAGCTAGGTCAACCCCTGAATTAATTCCTTATTTATTCCCTGCCATCATACAGTCCACCAAAAATGTCTGGGGCTCTTTATGATAGAAGCATAGAACCATTTCCAAGCTACCCTAAACGGCAGCTCACATGGTAACTTGAGCAGGCTGAAAGAGATGGCAGAGAAATTATTCATGCCTCAAGCAGCAAACGAAAGACCATCCACCCTACAATTTGGGGTTTACTCAAGGACCCAATGAAAGAATTGCATTCAGGATCTTGGGTGGTCCCACATTGGCAAGGATCAGGGGAAAAGTAAAGCAATTCATGAGGCACACAGACAGTCTTATTGGACTAAACACAACTGTGACACTAACATATCAACCATCATCCATCCCTCTGTTGTAATGCATGACTTTATAAATTTAGTGATTTTTTTTTCTCAGAAAAAATGACACATGGTATGTGTTTTCATTCTTGAGTTTTCCATTCAGAACACTATGTTCTAAAAAACACTAGATTTCACCATGAACTGTAATTGGTAAGGCCATGTGAATGGAAGGAAAATAATTTCAATCTTTTTTTTTCTTCAACTCATTTACTACTAACATGGTTCAAATGTAAAGCATGAAAAAGTCACTAACTGAAAGATTAAGGACAATTAATGTTCAAAGGAAGACATACAAATAAATAGCCAGACATGAGTTAAAATTGACTAGACAGCAGCTAACAATGACAGCAGTTAATAGCCAAAATATGCAAATCATATCAATAATCAGACACTACTTTAAACTATTAAACTGGAGAGAATTAAAATTATCTATCTCATAAAGTTCTAAAACTAAATTTTAAAATATCTGGTGTTGTTTAGGATCATAGGAAACAGACTCTGATCACAAGTGGGTAAGTTGAGAAAATCTTTCAAGGCAATATGAAACTTTATCCAAAGGCTTTAGCATTTGTCACATAGTAGAAAGTCTTTTTAGCAATTATTCACCAAGAAGTTTATAATAATTCATGTTTTGATTATAACAAACAAGTTTAGAACTACTTTGTGGATGTCTGTTCCAAATAAACAACAACATACTTCACCAATTATAACATGTTTTGACAATCACCTTTGGATGGATGCCAGTACTTGTCCAAACATACCTCCTACAGTAGGTTCTCTCACTTATTTACTCATTGCTGCTGAGTCAGAATTAACTTATTGTTTACTATCCAGCAACTTATCGAGTTTACAAATCATATAGGAGGAAATTGCCCACCTTTGACCTTCAGAAATGCTAGTGGATTCCAACCTCAAAAAAGTCATGACCTTTGGGTTTGCAGCACAACTCTCCATGGACTATCCCACCAGAGCTTCTCATAGTAGGTGTGAGGTGTTAGCCTAGAAGTTGACATTTTTTAGCTATTAGCTAACCCCTCTTGTCTCCAGTTACTTTAACTCCAGACATGGTCTTGCAAATCAACATAGTCTTGCTAATCAACAACAACTGAATAACACTATAAAGGGAGCTCTTTCCATACTAAAGGGTATGTGAAAACACCAACATCAGAATGCAGAGTGACTGTGTTTAAGCTTCCTGCTGCTTCCAGCCTGGCCCACTGTTCACCAATTTGACAAAAAGAAAGGTCTGCATTCCTACAGGCATGTGAATCACTCCTCTGAGGGGTCTGAGTCCCTGGAGGACCTTCTCTAGGAAATATTCAAACCCACAAGACATAGAGGAATTGAGAATTTAGAAGCAGAAAGAACTGTTAATACAAAGTATGGACTTATAAAACTGGTTAGGAATTTTAGAGTCTGCTGACCTGAGGTTTCTCATAAATAATGTGATATTAATCTTACCAGTACAAATTATAAAAACAAGGTAGTGTATTTAAGTAATAATCATGATTTGTAAAGAGACAATGATAAAACAATACCTTCTTGATTTGATTTTTGTTTATACAAATATTGGTAGGATTAAACATGCTTCCGTAAATTGACTTCATATTTAAACTTTTATTATAAATTGCCTGATATTTAAGCTCACTTTTCAGTTGGAAAGTTTACCCTTAGTGATTCATGGCTGATGTTATGTGCCACCAGCTATGACTCACAGTGACCCTATGAGTAATTTCTCTGAACCGTACTGTATCCTGAGCCAATCTTACTGTCTTTGACATATCTCACACCTTTGCAATACTCACTGTGTCAACCCACTTCATATATTATAATGATATTTGTTAGAACCAAATTTAATTTGAAACAATTGATTTTTTTAATACTACTTTATTTATAAAATTCAGATGCATTGTTTTCACACCAGATCCTTCCCATTTCCCTCACCTCCCACCCATCAAATTGTATGACTCCATGATTAATCCCACCACAAATCCTCAACCATCTGCTTCCACCTTCTGCCCCCTCTTGGATATTCATTCTACATTAATAGTTTTATATAGTATTTGTCCTTGAGGGACTGAATGAGTTCACTCAGCATAATGCTCTCAATCTTCTCAAGTTAGATAATCATTTTATACTGGTTTACATACAAAGTTCATGAAGTTCATATACATTGTTTTTCACACTGGACCTTTTACTTTACCAATCCCTCCTTCCACCCCAAAAATTGTGAGACCCTGTGGTTAAGCGCTCCCTCCCCGTCCTTGGATCCTTATACATGCTATACAGTAAAAGTCC
Source organism: Elephantulus edwardii (assembly GCF_000299155.1). NCBI lineage: Eukaryota > Metazoa > Chordata > Mammalia > Macroscelidea > Macroscelididae > Elephantulus > Elephantulus edwardii. The sequence goes on along the minus strand of NW_006399944.1, from coordinate 1,259,876 downwards.
TATACAGTATTTCTCTTTATGAGACTGAGCTAGTTCACTCAGCATAATGCTTTCTAGTCCCTCCCGTGGTAGGTAGTAATTTACGAAGTCATTACTCCTACATGCTACATAGCATTCTATTGCGTGAGTGTACCATAATTTCTTAATCCTTTAAGTTGTGGTTGGGCATTTGGGCTATTTCCATGTTCTTGCTATGGTGAATAATACTGCTATGAACATTGGTGTACAAGTCTCTGTTCTTCAGTTTTCATTTTTTCAGGGTGTATTCTATGCAGTGGAATAGCTGGGTCATATGAAATTTCTATGTCCAGCTTTTTTGAGGAAACACCAAATTGTCTTCCAGAGTGGTTGTGCCATTTTACAATCCCACCAACAATGTAGAAAAGTTCCTATCTCACCATATCCTCTCCAACATTTATTACTTGATACCCTGCTAAACCTTGCTACAGCTACTGGGGTAAGATGGTATCTCATTATGGTTTTAATTTGTATCTCTCTTATTGTCAGTGATATGGAGAATTTCTTCATGTGTCTGTTGGTCATCTGAATGTCCTCTTCTGTGAAAAGTCTTTCCATGTCTTTTACCCATTTTGTAATTGAATTATCAGTCTTTTTCTTCTGGAGAAACTGTATGATTTTATAAACTTTCACTATGAGACCATTGGCTGAGACAATATTGACAAATGTTTGTTTCCAGTCAGTAGGTTTTCTGTTCACCCTGGTGGAAAACGGTTTTGTTAAGCACAAAGATTTAATCTTTTCAAGATCTCAGTCATCAGTTTCATCCTCTTTAGCTTGTGTATTTCTGGCTGTATTTGGCAGTCCTTTTATAATGTAGACTGGCCTTCTAAGCTTGGTCCCAGTTCGTCTCTTATAAAGTTTATATTTTTGGGTTTAATTCTGAAGTCTATGATCCACCTTGAGTTGATTTTTGTGTACAGTGTGAGATGTGAATCCTGTTTCAACTTTCTGCAGGTAGCAGTCTATTTTGCCAGCACCATTTGTTGAAGAGGTTATCATTTCCCCATTTGATAGGTTTTATTTCCTTGTTGAATATCAGTTGAGCGTAAATAGATGGGTTCATTTTAAGGTTCTTAATTCATCAATTGAATTTTTATATTTATAAATTTTTAAAATAGTATCTACAGCCATAAATAATTATTTCTTTATATATATGTTTGATAATTTCTGCACTCTTTTAGGTTATCTTTCTTTGTAATGTGAACAAATATATATCTCTTCCAGTTAGTTGGCCGTGTGGTTGTCCTCCAGACTTCTTTGAACAACTTGGTGAGCACATCCAGAGAAGCATCTGTTTGTTGTAATATGTCATTTTGTATGTCATCAGTTCCTGGGGCCTTTTTTTTTGTCAATTCTTTCACAGCAGTTTTGACTTCTTCCTTCATCACCATAGGCTTTTACTCATAAATTGTTTCATGTCAATTCCTTTCAGTAAAATGACTCTATATAACCTTTCCATCTTCTTGTAATAATTTCTGGATTATTTAATATTCTGACCAAAGCATCCTTAGTATTGCAACTGGAGGCTTGAATTTGTTCTTTGGTTCTTTCAGCTTAAGATATGCTGAGCAAGTTCAGTCCCTTTGATTTTCTGACTCCAGCTTTTTGCACATTTCGTGGTAATACTTTGTTTCCAGTGCTGCCCTTTGAAATCTTCTGTTCAGCTCCTTAATATCTTTATTTTTTTCTTTTTTGTTGGCTTTTCTAGTGCAATATTCAGAGTCTCTTCTAAAATCTACCTTGGTATTTTCTTTCTTCTCTATCTTTGTAATGACCTTTTTCCATTCTTTTTGGATTTTCAGCAGAATGCTGAAAATTATCCAAATATTACTGGAACCGCACATGAACAGAGAACTGCTTGAAGTTCAGGCTGGGTTTAGAATACACCATGGTACTAGGGATATTATAGCTAATGTTAGATGGATCTTGGCTAAAAGCAGGGAGCACCAGAGGAATGTTTGTATTTCATTGACTATGCAAAGGCATTTGAGCGTATGGATCAGAATGGGAATTCCAGAACACTTGATTGTTCGTAAGTGAAGCTTATGCTTGGACCAAGAGGCAGTCGCCAGAACAAAGCAAGGAAACACTGCATGATTCAAAACTGGAAATGATGTATGTCAGAAATGTGTTCTATATCCATGCCATTTTAACCTATGCAGAACAGATTATCCAGGACCCTGGGCTCTATGAGGAGAAATGTGGCATCAGGATTGGAGGAAGATTCATCGACAATCTGTCTTATGCAGGTGACACAACCTTGCTTGCTGAAACTGAGGAAGACCTGAAGCACTTGTTACAGAAAGTCAAGGACTGCAGCCTTTAATATGAATTGAAGGTCCACATCAAGAAAACAATTCTTACCACTAGGCTAGTTGGTAGCATCATAATAGATGGTGAAGAGATTGAGATTATTAACAGCTTTAGTTTGCTGCTGGTGCCAAGAGTGTTGATTGTGGAGTCAATCAAACTAACAGCTCAGAATCCTGCTCTATCCTCAGCTAATTTTATTGTCTTTGACCCACCTAACCTCTGTTAGCCCAGTCATTGAGTCAATCTATCTCATCCAGGGTCTTCTTCTTTTGTGTTTTTACTCCATCCTTCCAAGCACATTGTTCCTATCCAAGGACTGGTCCCTCAATGCAACACACCCAAAGTAGGTGAGACAGAGCTTAGGAACCAGGTTTCACTCTCTCTAGGTTGAACTTGTTTTACCTCTTAGCCAGCATGGAAACTTAAAGGTATTAATTTTTCTTCTATCATCCTTCTTCATTTCTCAGCTATCTAATGCATAGTAACTGTGAAGACCATGGTCTGGATCATGTGCACTTTATTCTCCAGATTGACACCATTGTTCTTTAGTACTCTGGAGAGGTCCCTGGCAGCAGATTTTCCCAGTGCAATTCTTCTATTTGTCTTTTGATTTCTTGGCTGCTGGTGCCAAGAGTTTTGATTGTGGAGCCAAGCAAACTAAAGCTGTTAACAATCTCAATCTCTTCTCCATATATCATGATTCTGTCAATTGGTCCAGTAGTGAGAACCTTTGGTTTCTTGATGTTGAGCTACAATCCATATTGAAGGCTGCACCCTTTGACCTTCTGCAGGAAATGCCTCAGGTCCTCAGAAGTTTCTCAAGCAAGTTTGTGTCACTTGCAAACCACAAGTTGTTAATTAGTCTTCTTTCAATTCTGATGCCACATTCCTTCTCATAGAGCCAAGACTTCTGGATGATCTGTTCTACGAGTAGATTGAAAAGATATAAAGGCAAGATTCATCCCTGGTGTGCACCTGTCCTGATTTTTTTAACTATGCGGTGTTTTCTTGCTTTATTCTGAGGATTGTTTTCTGGTCCAACCCCCATTCTTCTCAAAGTTAGTCACAGTTTGTTGTGATCCACACAGTCAAATGCCTTTGCATAGTCAATGAAAAAAACACAGATAGCTATCCTTGTGGTACTCTCTTCTTTCAGCTAAGAGCCGTCTATCTAGCATTGACTATAATGTCCTTAGTGCCTACCTTTTCTAAATCCAGCCTGCATATCTGGCAGTTCTCTACTAATGTGCTGTTCCAGTCATTTTTTTATCATTTTCAGCAGAATCTTCCTTGCATGTGATATTAATGATATTTTTTGGTAATTTCCAGACTCTGGTCACCATTTTTTGGAATGGGAATAAATATTGGTCTCCTCCAGTTAGTTGGTTAGGTAGTTGTCCTCCAGATATCTTGTCACAACTTGGTGAGTATGTCCAGGGTAGCATATGTTTGTTGAAATATGTCACTTAGTATACCTTTAATTCCTAGGGCCTTGTTTTTTATGCCAATTCCTTCAGAGCAGCTTGAGCTTCCTCCTTTATTACCATAAGCTTTTGGTCATAGGTTGTTTCATGCAATTTTTCTGTGACATCCAATTCTTTTTGGTATAGTGTCTCCGTACTCCTCTTTTCTTTTGATACTTCCTGGGTCATTCTACATTCTACCTACAGCACCCTTGAGTTTTATAACTCAAGGCTTGACTTTTTTCATTGGTTTCATCAGCTTAAGAAATGTTAGGTAAATTTGTCTCTTTTTATTTTCCAAATCTAGCTCTTTGCACATTTCATTATAATAATTTGCTTTGTCTTCTCATGCTTCCTTTTGAAATCTTCTGTTCAGATCTTTAACATCCGCCCCCCCCCCCTTTGCATTGGCTTCTCAGTGCTCTAGTACAATATTCAGAGTATCTTCTGACATCTATTTTGGTCTTTTCATCTTCCTCTGTCTTTGTATTTACCTTTTGCATTCTTCATGAATGACATTGATATCCTCCCACACTTTATCTGGTCTTTGCTGTTCCCAAAATGGTCTTTAAATTCAGACTGGATAGACTCAAGGTCAAAATTTGGTTCTTGTGTTTTTTATTTGATTTTCTTTAGGTTCAGTTTGAACTTGCATATGAAGAGTTGATGATCTGATTCACAAATAGCACCTTGAGTACTTTTTCCCTAGAAAGGACCCTAGGCCTACCATTCTGTATAGGTTATGGTCAAGGGCTTCTGGGATATTATACTGAGAAGGCACTTTGGGGCCATTAAAGTGAAACTTTCGGCAGTGGTGTATATTTAATACAGTGGCACATCTCAACAAGTCTCCTTTTATGTACGGGATGCAGAGTGGACTAGTCTGGTATAGCTGTCTCCCATGTGCAAGAGGAAGGGACCAGAACCTTTGGTGATAAAGATTTCTAATAGGAAATCCATCTCAGTCCCAGGGAGCCCTCCCACCCTATCAGCACCACTTAGGAAAGAAAATTCTTGCTCCGGCCAGAATGCACAGAGATTGGAGAGAGTCATGCAGTGAAAGCAGGCAGATGAGCTGATATTGAGCTTTTCCAATGATTTTTCCCACAGATATGATCAATCTGATTCCTGTATAGGCCATCAGGTGAGGTCCATGTGATTGTTCAGAATTCTATCATTCTCTGTCCAGCCTCCATTCTGCCACCAAGTTCATGTTTCCCAACTATGGATCATTCTCTTCCGTTCCCAACTTTTTCATATCAAACGCTCATTATTATTAGTGCATCCTGGTAACATGTTCAGCTGATTTCCTATTGCAACAATTGGTTGAAGTCATCTATTTCCTCCTTTTTGGGTCTGGTTGTTGGTGCATAAATTGGAATAATAGTGATATTAGCAGGTCTTCTTGTATATATATGGATATTATCTTGTCACTCAAAACAGTGTATTTCATGATAGATCTAGAAGTGGTCTTTTTAACTATGAAAGTGACCCTTTTTTCCCCTTACTTTTTCATTTTCAGAATAGCAGATTATGTGTTTGTCTGAGTCAAGATGTCGCATGCTAATCCATTTTATTAATCTAATGCCTAGTATTGTCAAAATTTGTGGGTTCCATTTGTTTCTTAACAATTTTTAATTTTCCTACATTCATGGTTCTCACATTCCATGTTCCAGTCATTAGGGTCCGTTTGAAAATGTTCCTTCTCCTTTGAGATTGCCAATGTGAAGGCTCAGCCTTTGGTGACATATCTGCTAGTTTAACCTAAGTGTGTTCTGTGTGTTCAAGTTTTTGAAGTCCTGTTATCTTGTAAGTGGTTGCCCAATCCTACTTGCTAGTCTGTCTTAATTTGAGTGTTCAGCTTTAAAGCAATATTTGACATAAAACCATTTTACAAAAAAAAATGATTAGAGTATGCAGATAACAGTTCAGGTGTTGGTCCCAGGAGTTCATCCCTTCAGCACATTGTGTTGTGCTCTCACTCTCACCCAGCCCTGCCTACATTCAACCCAATTCACTCTTCTTGCTCCTCCAGCACTTCCCATCCCCTGCCCCTAACCAACTATGGTTTGTTGACTCAGGCCTCCCATCAATTCTGTCCACCCATTTCCTCTACACTCCCCTATAATATTGATGCTCCAGCTGCAGAGACAGCAGGGAAGTCTCCATGTGCTTCTGGGAGCTAGGGCCCAGTTCAGCAGGGGTCTAGCAACAGGTAGAAAAATAGTTAAATATAATCCATTTCAGCTCACTGGTGCCTAGGATATCAATGTTCAAGCAAACAACTTCATTTTTTTACCACTTCTTATTACCCTAGATTCATATTTCAGTAAATGAATCATACTAAAGGGTGATTGCAGCTATTTCTTTTCATTTTGAGTCATGCCACATTAATAAATGATGAGCCCAGAAGTTTTATACCAACCCATAGCTGACATTCTAGTAGGTTTTCAGAGGCAATTAATTGCATGGGAGGAGATTGTCCACCCTTCTCCCAAGAAGCAGCTGGTGTATTCAAACTGTGTACCTTTGGGATTAGAGGGCAGCCTCTCACCACTAGGCAACCAATTATATATAGCCAAAGGTGAATGATTTTAATATGCAGCCCTCAGGCCTGGTTTTGATTGTTTTTGGTCAAACACTCTTCCAAGTGGTATAGCACTGGTCTGTGCATTGCTGTAGAGAGGTAACTCATGGCTGCTGTGATGCTAAACATTGTGACACTGATGTGTCAAATGTGATAATGATTACCCATGGTGGACAGTGTTTGGTGGAGCTCCTCAAATAAAATAGGCTTGGAAGCAGAAGTAACATCCACTTCTGAAATAGCTTGCCTCTGGAAGCTCTATGAACTTGGAGAAATGATAAAAGCTATACAAGTGTTCAGGTCTTTCATTCATAGGCTCTCTATGTGTCATCTACGACTCGACGGCACTTAACAACAACAATGATGGGAAATGTCCTATGGTGATTAATGTTATAAACCATTATGCATAAAAATGACTATATGAAACACAAAGTGAATGAAAAAAATGTGAGACACAATGGACATGAACTTTGTAGGCAAACCAAGAGGGGGAAAAGGAATAATATTTCCAACAAAATGTAGAAAAAAAGACAAACAAAAAACCACAAACAAACAAACAAACAAAAATGCTAGCCACGAAAGAGAAACTTGGTTTCACTCTCTCCAAGATAAATCTATTTGTTTTCTTGGTGGGTTCATGGTATTTTCAAGGCTCTTTAGACTCACATTGTTACTTCTCAGTACCCTGGAGAGGTCCCTGACAGCAGATTTTCTCAGTGAAATTCGTCTTCTGATTTATTTAGTGTGGTTCTAAGTTTATATACGTATGTATTCTTTGACAAAATTGAAACTGCACTGCAGTAGAGAAGAATTACTCTTTTAACTTTAACAACTCAAGAGAATCTCTTCTAGATTGATTTTAGATCATTATGTTAACGACAAAAGAATATAGCTCATGGAATATATCACACAAATAGTTTTGCGTATTTAAATGAATACTAAAAGTATGAATCATAAAGGAAAAGGCTAAAAAATTAGTCTTCTTTAAAAAGTAAAGAATTTGTTTTTCAGAGCCTGTAATTACAAGGATAAACAGGTCAATTAGAGTCAGAGCTATTAATAATTTAGTGTAAATTCAAGAATTGGATCCAGAATATTTAAAGTATGCTTAAAACTCATTAAAGAAAAAATAGTCAATCTTTATTATGAGGTTTTAGAAGGCATGAAGCTAATATCAAAATGAGTTAACTTATTGGCTACACTGATTGTCAAATAAACATAAATAAAACAGTGGAATTCCTCTAGAAACAGGAATGGCTGATTTTTTAAAAAAAATAACCTAACACTCTTGGCACCAGCAGCCAGGAAATTAAAAGATGTATTGTGATGGGAAGGTCTGCTGTGAGGGACCTCTCCAAAGTGCTGAAGAGCCATGGTGTCACTCTGGAGACTAAGGTGCAACTGATACAAGCCATGGTCTTTGCAATCACTGGTTATGGGTCAGAGAGTTGGACCATGACTCGGAGGATAGAAGGAAATACCTTTGAGCTGTTGTGCTGAAGAAGAGTATTGAATATACCATGGACTGTTAAGAAAACAAACAGTTTCATTCTATGGAGGATTAAACGGGGCTGCTCCTTGGAGGCAAGGATTCTGAGGCTTTGTCTGGCATACTTTGGACATGTTGCAAGGAGGGACCAGTCCTTGGAGAGGGACATCATGCTTGGGAGGGTGGAGGAACAGCGCGGGTTGGGAGGGCCCTCTATGAGGTGGATTGAGTCAGTGACTTCGGTAATCGGGGTTGGGGTGTTGCAGACAGAGGAGGATTTAGGGCTGTTGTACATATGGTCGCTATGAGTCACAAGGTACTCAATAACATAAAACAACAACATTAGTGAAGATGTTTCATACTTGAAACACATGTAAACTGCCCATGGAAGAAGACAATGATACAAACATTCAGTAATTGTCCTGGATTGAATTGTGTCCTCTCAAAAAACATGTATGTAATGATATAATTTGGAAGTTACATAATAATCTCTTATTATCTAATAAACCAAATAGTTTATCAGATAAGGATGGAATAGTCTATCAGATAAGTGTAGAACATAATACCCTCAAATGACATCACAATCCTAATCATATATAAGGGGAGTTTTCCTAATGTGTGGTCTATAACATCTTTTATCTCATTAGCTCAACACTTCACTTTGATCAATGTAGAATTGTCAGGTGTTATGTGCATCTTTTTGGACTTGAGCTTCTGTTCAAAAAAACTCCTAGGCACTGATACTGAAGAAGACCAAGATACATGAAGATCTACAGGTAACATCTGGCCCACAGATGTTAAAGGAAACCTGAATTTTCCTCCACAATCAACAGACAGGGAGAGAGTCAGCTTTCCCCTAGAGCTAACACCCTGAATTTGAATGTCTAGCCTGCTAAAAAAGACAATAATTTTGTTTGTGAAAGCTATTGTCTTACAGGATATCTGTCATAGCAGCTAGGTAACTAAAACACATTAGATATCTGTAACAGTAGTGTATTAGTTACTTAGAGATTTTGAAAGAAAATACCACAAACTGGATGACTTAATGGAACAGAGATTTCTTATCCCACAGTTTTGGAAACAGGAGACTAAAATTATGGCCATATTGATGAATCCTTTGGGAAGCTCAGAAGGCAGAATCAGTCCTAGCCTTCCTCCCTGATTCTGACAATCCTTAGAATTTCTTGGTTTATAATCTTGCCTTGTAAAAACCCTATGCCTTTAAAGTTATTTCCCTCTTTTGCAAGGACACCACTCATTCTGGAATAGGAGCCTCTTTATTTTATTATAACATCATCTTAGTTACTATAGCTGATAATATCTCCAAGATATTATTTCCTGAGAAGTAGCATTCCCAATTACCAAGACTTCATCATACTTTTGGGGCAACACAATTCAAACTGCAATAGAATCTCCTAAAAATGAACAAAATGTTATCAGAATTTGTTGAGTTCTTTTGCCAGTGTCTTAATTAACAAAACTTTCCTACTCCTAGATATATATCAACTGAAACATAGGCAGAGGTTCATCTAGAGACACAGATGAAATAAAGAAATAGAGGTACAATTGTATAATATACAAAAATAGAGAATTTTTCCCATTCATTAGTAGCTGATTAAATTTATTCTCCGAACATTCTGTTTAATAGGTCTTCATATCAATCCATTTCTCTTTAACATCAAGGACCGAATAGTTAGGGACAGACCTTTGTACCTGCATCTGTTGTTGTTGTTTTTGTTGTTGTTGTTATGTGCCGTCGAGTCGCCTGCGACTCATAGCGACCCTATGTACAACAGCCCTA
>NW_006399944.1:1244415-1250102 GCF_000299155.1 Elephantulus edwardii | reverse complement strand
TCAGAAGGCAGAATCAGTCCTAGCCTTCCTCCCTGATTCTGACAATCCTTAGAATTTCTTGGTTTATAATCTTGCCTTGTAAAAACCCTATGCCTAGCTGCGATAGGGTTATATAGCTGCGACTCATAGCGACCCTATGTACAACAGCCCTAAACTCCTCTCTGTCCTGTGCCAATCGCACTGTCTCTGACACTCCCATCCCAGTTATCCCAGTCACTGAATCAATCCACCTCATAGAGGGCCTTCCTCCTAATTATTAAAAATGTCCAATTCTGAGAAAGTCTACAAATGCTAGTTAACCCTACACTGCTTGCCATGTATAAGCCCTACAATTCTAACTCACTGTTTCTGGGTATAGTCTTCCAATTGGTATTGTGTATATAACAAGTTGGTACTGTGACTACAACAAATATTTGTGTATAAAGCAAATTGGAACTGTGAATATAAAAAATCTTTAAATGTTTTCAATATCATTTCCTTTGTTCAAGTCTAACCTTAATATACTAGAGACAATACCATTATATAAAGTTAAAATGATAAAATTTTGCAATGGGGAAAATTGGAAATAATAAGAGAAAAAATATTTTATATTCATATAATGGAATCATAAAGATCAATACAAATAAACACTAGATAAAGAAAAATGTACTAAAATTTCAAAAATTACAAGACAAAACAATGAACAAAAGTAAAACATAAGAATATATATGCCATGATTTCATCTTACAAGTTCCAAAACAGGCAGAAGTAGACTGTAGTTTTCTTTATGCTACCAATAAAAATCACATTGCTTTAGAGAACAAGAAAGATCAATTTTATAAAGGGGGTGAGAGAATGTTCCTATCTGGAATGAGATGAAATATGTACTCATTATGTGCAAACTCTGTCCACTTACTATCCCACACATATTATAAAAAATCATGGTGCCATAGTGATTTAGTGATTTAGACCTCCACTGATAACCAAAAAAATATGGTAGTTTGAATTTGTTAGTTGTCCACAGAAGAAAGGTGTGACAGTCTCCTTCCATAAAGCCCTGGAAACCTCCTGGGGCAGTTCTATTCTGCCCCCAGGGTCATTATGCTTCAGAAGTGATTCAAGGGCAAAAAGCTTCTTTTGGGAATTTTAAAATATAGTTTTTGCTTTAATTCTTTTATTATCAAATTATTTTTTTAAGGTTTTGTTTGTAGAAACTTGTGAGCAGTGGGCCAGTCTGGATGCAACAGGATGCTTAGTTCACCTTATAAGATTTTTCAGTCAAAGTGGATTCTCATGAAGGCTTGGGCTAAATTAACACAGTTGTGGTGCTGCTCCTATATTGATGTTTTACACATTCCACAGTGTGGAGAGCACTCTCTTATACTGATCCTATAGCTGTGGATTATTTGAGAGATCATGGGTCCATAAGTAAGGTTGGGGGAGATCATTCCCCCAATGGGGCGAGGAAAGTCTATTATTTTTTTTTTTTGCCTTTTTCACGATTTTTTCTGTGTTGTTTGCATAATTTCGAGTGAGCAGGTGTGCTTTTTTTTATTCAAAAAAACTTTTTTTTTTTTTTACAACCATTGTGTGTTCTTTTCTGTGGAACTCACAATGCTGATTCCTAATTAAATCCCAGGCCTGTGTGCTGTGTGTGAGGGTTGTGTAAATGGAAAGTCTATTATTAAAGTCTCTGATACCACAGACTACCTCCCGGATTTTCTAGCCATTATCTCATTTTCTGAAGGGTCAGTCCCGTCATTATAGCATCAGCTATGTAGAATGAAATAAAATATAGCTAAAATCAATAAAAACCTTAATCACTTTTTAGAATATATGTTAACATTAAGACATAGAAGAAGCATCATAATCCACCAGATGCATACATCCAAATAAACATGTTTCATTTTAATCCATTAGGTATATCTTGACTGCTTTTCTGATCTCTGGAATTTAACTGGAGAAAGTTATTCCCTTGTTCTGAGTGTTCCTCAGTGTAACATGAGATCTCCTTACTGCTTGACAAATTTATTCATTCCTTTATCCTCAGCTATTATTTCTCCTTCCTCTCATTTATCATGTAATTTTATCCCAGCTTGCCCCCCTTGGAATGGGACATCAGAGTTAGGTATTTTTCCAGCCCAAATAGCATTAACAAGTCCAGTCTGATGAGTTGTTCGCCTTTGGTCCATTCCAATTCATGTTGGATAGGGTTACACAGGTACACCACCAGCAGGCCGTCTCAGCTGAACAGTTATATTCTCTGGTAATCCTGCTTTTTCAAGATGGGATGAAGGTACAATCCACTCCATTATACTTTTGATAATTCTTGCATATGCATTTAAAGGTAATGTTACAGTTGTTTGTTCAGGAATCACTTTGCTTAGCTGCATCCCTTGAACCTGAAACTGCAGCATCTGGTAACAAGAAAACAATTTCAAGTGTTATGGAGAAGAAGTGTGTAGTAGGATCATCATCTTCCCCTACTCTTTCTTTCCAAATATACCTGAGAAACACAGTGATCTGTCCAGAGATGAGACATCTTTGGATCCTCTCATATTGAGTGTATGCACACAATCTTGATGGCGTGTGAGCCAGCCCTTCATACCCTCACCTTCTCTTGTTTTAGATAACAAGTGTTTCTATTGTTTATTCCAATTCTCTATCAGATCGTTATTCTGACGGTGATAGGCAACATGGCATGTACGTATAATATGATGTTTCTTTGCCTGTTGTTACACTTTGTATTCTTTAAGTTGCAATCCTTGGTCTGAGGATATATAACTTCAGGGCCCAAATTACAGTGGTACAGTATTTTTTGTTTTAGTTCTTTAATGGCATTTTTGGCACTTGCATCAGTTACAGGATATTTGTTTCAATTACTGGCAAGCCTCAATTCAGAATAAGTATCTGTTCTTGTGAGGAACCATTTAGAGCCACCTGGTGCTACTGGTGACATTGGTCTGATATAATTGACTGGCCAACCATGTGCAGGACCTTCCCCTTTGGGACTCTGTCCCATACACCACCTTTTTCCCTTGCTGGTAAGTAGAGTAATCTTTATTGGTGTTCTGTGCCTCAGCTCATGTCTATGTTGCTACTGCATTGCTATGTCCACTCAATTTATGGACTCAGTTGGCATCCTCAAGAGAATGCACCAACATGTCCACTTGCTGATTGTAATCACTGATTCTGATCCTGGCAAGGGATTCTTTTGATGGGGATTGACATGTCCAGCTCTAGTGCACTCCCTAAATTCCCAGAGTGCTTTACATAGGTCCATGTCACACACTGGTGTCCCTTGGCATCCACTTCCTAAATAACATGGCTCCAGAAACCCTATAAACTTTGATAAATACCGATAGTTGTAGAGGGGTTTCAAGCCTTTTGTTCATAGGTCCTCTATGAGTTGTGCTCCACTCAAAGGCAATCAACAACAACAACAAATTTGCCTGACCATCTGGGTAAGCCACTAACTACTGAATCAGTCAAACTTCAAGCACATAAACTCTCACCATTGCCCAACTCCTCAGTAGCGTCTAGGAAGATATCGTGTAGTCCAGCCCATTGTGCAGATCTGTTCTTGCTTTCCTCAGTGTGGTGGCTTTCCACATCAAATGTTTTCTGCATACTCTGAAATTGTCATCTGTGAACCAAGTATCCCTTTGCTGAGCAGCAGGAAGTTGTTCATAGGGCATTTCCCATGTGGCAATGTGCTCTTACAGCCTCTTCGGGGCTTCCAGGGTAGGACCAATGGGTCCTACTTGTTCTTGGATATTGTGGGTGCCTCCCTCCATTCCCCAAGTAGCTTGTTCCTAGAGGAACCATTTTCATTTTATCATGAAACTATTTTAGGCCCCATTTTCTTTCTTAGAGTTTCCCTGGCATCACCCATATGAAGACATGATGGATGTTTTGGGTGTCATAATAATCTTAATCCTCCTGTCACTGAAGCAATCTCAGCCAATACACAGTAGCAGGCAAGTAACTGTATTTCAAATGACATGTACCTTGCAGAAGCATCAGGAAATGTCCTTGTCCAGAATCCTAGTGGTTACTGCAGGCAGCTTTCCTAGGTTTTTTTTCATAAGCTGCAGCGGCACAAGCATACGTAGCAGATCCCTTGAGAGTCATATCAAAATGTGGATCATAAGGGACTAGAGGCAAGGAAAGTGAGACTGCTTTCTGTATTTCAGCCATAGCCTGCTGCTGCTCAGGTCCCCATTCAAATGCAATTTTCTTTCTAGTAACTTTATGGATTGGAGCTAACACTATTCCAAAATAGAGATATGGGTCATACAAAATCCAAACAGACCAAACAAACATTGAGCCTCCTGTTTAGTCTCTGTGACAACAACTGCTTTTTGGTTGCCTGTCAATGTCATGAGTGGTTTCTGCCCAGGTTATTCCCAAGAATTTTACTTTTTGGGCAGAGCCCTGAAATTTGCTGCATTTATCAAGCAACCTCTGTTGATCATGTGGGCAACCACTGTTTTCAAATCATGTCTAGCCTGTTTTTCAGTGTTTTCTATTAACAGCATATCATCAATGTAATGTATAATTACACTTGATAACTAGACCGAGTCCAAGTCTCTTCTAGCCACGTTATGGCAGTAGGCTGGTGATTTCAGATAACCCTGTGTTAAGACCACAAATGTAAACTGAGATCCTTCCCATATGCAAGCAAACTGTGGCTGGTTCTTTTCAGAGATTGGGATGGAAAAAAATGAGTGTTTATTAGATCCGTCACTGAGTACCAATCTTCTTTTGTCTACTGTATTTTCTGCTATTTTCTGTTGATACCATGTCTGGGACTGCTGAAGCCACAGGTGGCACTATTTTATTTAGGCTTGCTGTACAGAGGTAATTTGTCGTTGCTATGATGCTAAACACTGTGACACTGATATGCCAAATGGGATAATGGTTACCCATGGTGGACAGTGTTTGCTGGAGTTTCTCAATTAAAACAAGCTTGGAAGCAAGAATGACATCCACTTCTGAAATGGCTGGCCTCCAGAAATTCTATAAACAGTGCTCAGGCATTTTGTTCATAGGGTCTCTATGACTCGTCTATGACTCGACGGCACCTAACAACAATAACAATGACAACACAGAAAGAGCTGCGTTGGCCTAGTGGACAGAAAGTTTTGTTCATAGGGTCTCTATGAGTCGTCTATGACTCGACGGCACCTAACAACAATAACAATGACAACATAGAAAGAGCTGCGTTGGCCTAGTGGACAGAAAGTTATGCTACCAAGCCCAAGGTGGTGAATGATTTTAATCTGCAGCTCTCAGACCTGGTTCCAATTATTTTGTTTGTTTGTTTGTTTCTTTCTTTTTGCCAAACATCCTTCTAGGTGCTATAGCACTGGTCTGTGCATTGCTATACAGAGATAACTCATGGTTGCAATGATGCTAAACACTGTGACACTGTTGTGTCAAATATGATAATGGTTACTCATGGTAGACAGTGTTTGGTGGAACTTCCTGATTAAAACAAGCTTGGAAGAAGGAATGGCATTCACTTCTGAAATGGCTTGCCTCCGGAAACTCTATGAACAGTGCTCAGGCCTTTCATTCATAGGGTTGTCTACAAATCGACGGCACCTAACAACAAACAACAACAGTCTACAGTTGACCTCAATGAAACATCTGCCTTTTTTATAGGCCATAAAAGGATAGTTAAACAAAGAATTCTTTTTTTT
>NW_006399944.1:1241416-1243310 GCF_000299155.1 Elephantulus edwardii | reverse complement strand
GTTCCAGTTTCTCCACAACCTCGCCAGCATTTGTTGCTTGCTGTTCTAAACAAAGAATTCTTGACATGAACACCCAAGCCTTTAGTATGTTTTCAATCAAGGCAGTTATCTCCTTTTTTCTACCAGGAATCCTATTAGTATATTGTTTGAAATGAACAACGTGAGTGGTCTCAGGCAGTTCTAATGGTTCTCATTTAGCATGTACTGTCAACATTGGACTCAGTAGAGTCACAAGCCCTCAGTTTTGCAATATCTGGTACAGGGTTGTTGTTGTTAGGTGCCGTTGTCTTGTCCACAACTCATAGGGACTCTATATGTGCAACAGCTCTGAAGCCTGCCCTATCCTGAGCCAGTCTCACTGCCTCTAACACATCTACCTTCACTACTCTACCTATTGTATGAATCCATCTCATCTGGGGTCTTCCTATCCTTTGCTGTTCCTCCAGCCTTCCAAACTTGATGTTCTTCTCCAAGGACTGATCCCAACTGGCCATGTGCCAAAAATATGTGAGACAGAGCTTCATTATCCTAGCCTCCAAGAAAAAAAATTGGTTTCACCCTGTCTAAGACAGACTTACTTGTTAGTTCAAGACTCTTCATCAGCACCACAACTCAAAGACATCCATTCTTCTTCTATTATTCTTAGTCATTGCCCAGTTCTCTGAAGCATAGCAAGTAATTATGGAGATCATGGCCTAGATCAAGCACACCTTACACTCTAAACTGACATCGTTGCTTATCAGTACTTTGGAGAGGTCCCTGACACCAAATTTTCCAAGAGCAATTCATCTTTTGATTTCCTGACTGCTGCTACCAAGAGTGTTGATTGTGGAGTTGAGTAAGCTGTACTTGTTATCAACCTCAAACCCATTGGCCTAGTGGTGAGAATTTTTGTTTTCTTGATGTTCAGGTTCAATCTGTATTGAAGACTACAGTCTTGACCTTCTGCAGGAAGTACTTCAGGTCCTCCTCAGTTTCAGCAAATAAGGTTGTGTGACTAGGATAACAGATGTTGATGATTTGCAAGACCATGTGTGTGTAATTAAGGTAGATGGAAGCCAGAAGGGACTAAGGTAATGGCTAAAAGGGCAATTTTAGGTTAATACTGCAGATATATAATGGATTTTTAACAAATACTGTGTGAGACACATATGCTCCAAGGGACTATAATGCTAGAATAAGCGGACTGATGCACAGAAACAGACAAACAAGCAAGCAAAGAAAACCCAAAACCATTTACTTGAATACTATATAATCTCAAATTTTGCACCTTCTCAACAGCTCAGAAACTCAAACTCATTGCTGTTGAGTTGAAACTGCTTAATAGCTAACTTTCCAGTAGGTTTTCAGAGGTTATAAATCACCCCTAAAGAGATTGTCAAATCTTTCTCCCCCAAAAGCAGCTGGTATATTCAAATCATCTGCCTTTTGGTTGGCAGTACAAGTCGTTACATACTAGGCCACCAGAGTTCCCCAGTTCCAGTAACAGGAAAGGGTAAATAATCGTACAAGATTTATCTCACTAAACCCAAAGAAAAAAATTTATAAAGTCACTCCTCCAGGATTACCTCTTGGTACAAACACTTCTCAGTACACCAGTGTATCACCAGTAAGCTTCTGGTTTACACACTTATGTAAGTCCCTTAACTCACTCCAGTTTTTATTATACATGAGAGAAAACCTTCCTAATAAAACTCCAAAAGCAGAAAATGTGATACTTACATACTTTCTGGGCTATATAGTTAAAATGTTTACTTAAGAAATTAAAAAAAAAGAAGCAGCTTATAAGTAATTTCTTTTCTTCATTTTAGCGAAATATTTTTAGAAAAACATTATTTGAGCAAGGATGATTTTATTAGAACTCAATTCTTTGAGTTGATATTCTTTTATTGCT
>NW_006399944.1:1234402-1241036 GCF_000299155.1 Elephantulus edwardii | reverse complement strand
AAAAATTTCTAATAATTTTCCTTCATATGAAAAGCTTTTTGTCATCATTTTACAGAGCAATGATACCATATATCACTTAGTCTGGATCTATTTAAGCAAACTTCAAAACTAAAACATTCTTGTATCTCTAAAATAATGGAAAACATACACTAAAATGAACATTATTATATATCTTAAACCTTTGCTTTGACATAATATTCTATGCTTGTCATAGTCCTTTATAATGTAATTGATTCTTTATTTAGTTCCATATTTTCACATATTAAGCTTATGTATAAACTTCCTGGTTTTAGTTACTAAGCTACAATTCCAATTGAAACGATAAATTTGTAAAGTCTACATCTTTTTTTAATTTTTATTTTATTATTTGTGTGTACCGTCAAATCAGATCTGATTGGTACAGGAGGAGATTGTCCCTCCTTCCCCGGCAGAGCATCTGCTGGATTCGAACTGTGCACCTCTGGGATTGCAGTGCAGCTTCTTGCCACTAGGCCACCAGAGCTCCCCCAAAAGCCTACATCTTAAAATGATCAGTGAGTAGCAATTCCAAATGGCACATAGAGAATAATCAATTGTTATGTGCCGACAAGTTGCCTGTGACTGTACAACAGCCCTAAACCTTGCTCTATCTTGTGCCAATCTCACTGTCTCTTACATATCTGCCCTGATTTCCCTAGTCACTGAATCAATCCACCTCATAGAGGATTTTCCTCTCTGTGCTTATCCCTCCACCCTCTCAAGCACGATGTCCCTCTCTAAGGATTGGTCCCTTCTTGCAACATGTCCAAAATATGTCAGATGAAGCTTCAGAATCCTTGCCTCCAAGGAGCAGCCTGGTTTAACCCTGTGTGCTTCGTTAATTATACAAAGGCATTTGACTGTGTGGACCATAACAAATTGTGGCTGACTCTGAGATGAATGGGAATCCGAGAACACTTGATCATGCTAATGCAAAACTTATACTTGAACCAAGAGGCAATGGTCAGAACAGAGCAAGGAAACACTGCATGGTTCAAAAGTGGGAAGGGTGTACTCCAGGGATGTGTCCTATCTCCACACCTTTCCAACCTATATTCAGACCAGATCATCAGGGAGGCTGGGCTCTATGAGGAGAAATGCGGCATCAGGACTGGTGAAAGATCTATCAACAATCTGCGTTATGCAGATGATACTACCCTGCTTGCTGAAACTGAGGAGGACCTGAAGCACTTGCTGCTGAGGGTCAGGAACTGCAGCCTCCAATATGGATTGAGGCTCAATGTCAAGAAGACAAAGATTCTCACCACTGGACCAATTGGCAGCATCAGGATGGATGGTGAAGAGACTGAGATTGTTCACAGCTTTAGTCTGCTTGGCTCCACAATCAACACTCTTAGCAGCAGCAGCCAGGAAATTAAAAGATGTATTGCGATGCAAAGTCTACTGTTAGGGACCTCTCTAAAGTACTCAAGAGCAATGTGGTGTCTCTGGAGACTAAGGTGCATCTGGAACAAGCCCTGGTCTTTGCAATCACTTGTTATGCATCAGAGAGCTGGACAATGACTAGGGAAGATAGAAGGAGCATTGATGCCTTTGAGCTGTGGTTCTGAGAAGTGTGGACTGCTAAGAAAACAAACAGACCCCTTCTGGAGAGGGTTAAACCGGAAGGCTCCTTGGAGCCAAGGATTCTGAGACTTCGTCTGACATACTTTGGTCATGTTGTAAGGAGGAACCGGTCCTTGGAGAAGGACATCTTGCTTGGGAGGGTGGAGGGCAGGTGCAGGAGGGGAAGGCCCTCTGGGAGGTGGATTGATTCATTGACTGGGGCAATAGGATGAGTGTGTCGGGGACAATGAGATTGGCACAGGACAGAGCAGAGTTTAGAGCTGTTGCACATAGGGTCGCTATGAGTCGCAAGTGACTTGACGGCACATAACAACAACAACAATATCAGGGTAAACCTGTTAGTTTTCTTAGCGGTCCCTGGTATATTCAACACTCTTCTCTAACACCACAGCTCAAAGACATCAATTCTCCTTCTATCCTCCCTAGTCATCATCGAACTCTTTGACACATAACAAGTGATTGCAAAGACCATGGCCTTTATCAGTTACACCTTAGTCTGCAGAGTGACACCATTACTCTTCGGTACTTTGGAAAGGTCCCTAACAGCAGACTTTCCCATAGCAATAAGTTGTTTTATTGTCCTGGCTGCTGGTGCCAAGAGTGTTGACTGTGGAGCCCAGCAAACTAAAGCTGTGAACAATCTCAATCTCTTCACCATCCATCCTGATGCTGCCAATTGGTCCAGTGGTGAGAATCTTTGTCTTCTTAATATTGAGCCTCAATCCATATTGAAAGCTGTAGTCCTTGACCCTCTGCAGCAAGCACTTCAGGTCCTCCTCAGAATAATCAGAAATTTTATTTTCATCTCATTAGGAAACTCCCAGCAATAAACATGTTAATGAAGAAAATTATGAAAAAAATAAATTTAAAAAATTAAAAAAAGAAAATTATGGCAAGAAAACTAATTAGAAGGATAAAAATATGTGTACATGTAATCAGAAGGGAGGAAAAAACCTTTTCTGTGGAGAAACAAGTTTGTTTTTCAGTAATGTGATTGTATAATTCTCCCTAAATTTATATATATGGTTATTATCTGTTCTGGTGACAAGCTACTGTTGGCAAATCCAAACCAACTCATGATGATTCTCCATCTGAGTTCTGAGGCTGTAAATCTTTATGGGATGAGACTGACCATTTTTCTCCCTCAAAGCAATGGTGAGTTCAAACTGCTGACCTTTTGGTTAGTAGGCCATCACATAATGCACTAAGTCACAAGGGCATTTTATGCTATATTAATGCTTTAAACATTATCTCTTCTGACTGCCGTTGTATGTAGGATTACATTAATAGATAATGACAAGCAATATGACTTCTGGAATAAAGCTAAAAAGATTCCCGGTAACAAAACACAGTAAATCTAGTCAACACCACTAACTATATAAGACAAAAATCTACCAAAATGAAGAGTCAAATACTTTTTACTTAAATGGGAGAGAGATAGCTGGGAATACAAGATCCTGCAAAAAGTGAAAAACTAGAGAGATTTGGAAAAAATAAGATAGTCCCATTGAATTCTAGTTTGTAAGTTTTTACTGAAATAAATTTTTAAATTACTTGCCTAACATAAAATTTAGCTGATGTCTGCATATTCACAAACATATGCAAGTGGTCAGTATGAACCAGTTAAATTCTGCTGACTTTTCTTCTAAACAAAGTTAATGATATATTGTAAGTGTACAATAATAACTTATTTTCCTAAGTTTTTATGTTTCCCCAATGCAATTCCACTTACCCAAGGAATTTAAATAACTATAATATCAGAAGAATAGATTCAGAAGACAAGAGCCAAGAAAACCATTGATGCTATTTTCAAATAAATAGGCTAAGGTTTTCAGTTTTGTTTTTTCTTTTCATCAGATTCAAATATCATCCAGTTTATTTCACAAAGAATTAGAGAATTTATACTTATTTTAGAAATAAGGAAGTAATGACCAATAAAAGTAACTAGCCCTATCCACCGCTAGCATGAAAAACAACCAAAAATATTTGATGACAGAGAAAGGC
Source organism: Elephantulus edwardii (assembly GCF_000299155.1). NCBI lineage: Eukaryota > Metazoa > Chordata > Mammalia > Macroscelidea > Macroscelididae > Elephantulus > Elephantulus edwardii. The sequence continues at coordinate 1,237,427 of NW_006399944.1, read as the reverse complement.
GCCTGCATTCACTTATTCATTCACTTATACACACACACACACACACACATATATATATATATACACATATATCTATGTATATATATACACATATATCTATGTATATATACACACACATAAGTGTATATATATACACATACATATATACACACACATATAAAACCCACTGTCACCTTGCCATTGAGCTTTGGAGACTGAAAACTTTAATTGGAGGACACTACTCATCTTTCTTCCATAGAGTTTCTGATAGATTAAAACTGAAGAACTTTCAATTTGCATTCTGATAGACTATGCACTATACTATGAAAGCTCTTTTCACTAGACCAAATAATGGATAAATAATTAAGGATAAAGTGCACTTGATTCAAGTCATGGTCTTTTCAACCTCTTGCCATGTATCTGAGAGGTGGACAATGAATAAGGATTATAGAAAAAGAGTTGTGGTATTGAAGAAGAACTGAGGTACAGACAGAGACTTGTACACTAATGTTCATAGCAGTGTTATTCAACAGAGCAAGAACATGGAAATGGCCCAAATGCCCAAACACAATGGAATGGATTGAGAAACTGTGATACATTCATACAATGGAATACTATGCAGCACGCAGGAACAATGATTTTGTAAATTATTACCTAGGATGGTAGGGACTGGAGAACAATATTCTAAGTGAACAAACTCATTCTCATAAGGACAAATACTGTATAAGACCATTATTATAGATCCAAGGAGGCAAGAAGGGCTTAATCATAGGGTCACACAATTTGATGGTTGGACGGAGGGGTGGGTAATGGAAAGGGGAAAGATCAGTATGAAAAATAATGCATATGAATTTTGTGAACTGCGTATGTAAATCAGAAATAAATAAACAAACAAATAAATAAGAGGCTTCCAGCCCACAGCTGATTGTTAAAAAACAAAGACACTTACAGATTACATACATGCATGTATTTAATCTGGCTATAAATTATCTATCTCACAAGTCTGTTTGAAAATCAAATGTGGAATATGTCTCCTTGCTGGTACATCTTTGTTGAACTCCAAACATCTCCACAGATACCTCAAATTCAACAGGATCGAAAGTTGTCATCATCATAATTTCTAACTTTTTAAATTTTCTGCTAATTTATTTACAAAATTTGAATACATTGTTTTCAAGAACAAATTCTTTCAATTTCCCTCATCTTCCACCCATCGAATTGCACAACCTATAATTAATCCCCCATCATCCCTCTATGTCCAACTTCTCTCACCCCTATTGGATCTTTATACTCATTCTACAATAATGGTTTTATACAGTATTTATCCTTGTGGGACTTAGTTATTTCACTTAGCAGACTGTTCTTTAGTCCCTCCCAAGTTAGGTAAAAATTTACAAAATTATTGCTCTTGCATGCTGCATAGTATTTCATTGTGTGAATGTACCATAATTTCTCAATCCATTCGTTTGTAGTTGGACATTTGGACTGTTTCCATGTTTGTGCAATAATGAATTATGTTGCTATGAACATTGGTGTATAAATCTCTGTGCCTCAGTTCTCATTTTCTCAGGGTATATTTCAAGTAGAGGAATAGCTGGGTCATATGGACTTTTTATATTCAACTTTTCGAGGAAGTGCCAAAATGCCTTCCAGAATGGTTGTACCATTTTACAATCTCACCAACCATGTTCCTATCTCTTAAAGCTAGGGATTTTGAATATTTTTTTCCATGTGTTTGTTCACCATCTGAATGTCTTCTTTGGTCAAGTGTCTGTTCATATCCTTTACCTATTTTTCAATTGGGTTGTTTACCTTTATTTTGTGGTGGTGCTTGAGTACTTTATAAATTCTAGATATAAGTCCCGTGTCAGACATGTCATTACCAAATAGTTTTTCCCAGTCCGTGGCTTCCCTTTTTACCCTGTTGGAGAAGTTTTTAAATGTGCATAGGGATTTTATTCTTAGAAGGTCCCATTCAACTATTTTATCCTCTTCTAGTTGTAGGTTTTTCTGGATACTTGGAAGACTATATATGTCATGGATTAGGGCTTCTAGGAAGATGCAAATCAAAACAACTATGAGATATCATCTCACCCCAGTCAGAAGAGCAACATCTCACAGAACAGCAAACATCAAATGCTGGTGAGGTTGTAGAGAAACTGGAAGCCTTATTCACTGTTGGTGGATGTGTAAAATGATGCAAACACTCTGGAAGACAGTATGGTGCTTTCTAAAAAATTTGCAAATAGAAATACCATTTGACCCAGAAATTCAACTATTGGGAATATGCCCTAAAGAAACTGTAACTGCCACCCAAGTAGATATATGCATACTAATTTTTATTGCTGCTTTTCACAATAGCACAGAGTTGGAAACAACCCAAATGTCCATCAACAAAGGAATGGATAGAGAAGCTCTTTTATAGTCACACAATGGAATACTATGCTGAATTGAAAAACAAGGAATTCATGGATTATTATACAAAATGGGTGACCCTGGAGGAGGACATTATGCTGAATGAAATATCTCAGTAAGAAAAAAATATACTGCATAATGCCACTGTTCTAAAACAGGACTGACATAGGGCCTAGGGAGAAACTAAGGAAAGAAGGGATAAATAACCTACATGGCATTGAAACAAATGAGGGAGAAAACATATAAAAGGAACATGTAATTAGGTTATTGGCATAACAAGAGTCCAGAATAAGAGGTGCATAATAAAGTCCTCTGGGGTATAGGGTGACTGTATAACAATGAAAGAACTTTTTTCTCAATGAAAAAAGCAATCCAGGGGGCGGGATGGTCAGGGAGAAAAATGTGCAACAATGAGTGATTGGAAACCCAAGTTCTTTATAAATTTCACTAATATAAGAATTAAAAAACAATGAAAAAGTTCCTTTCTCACCACATCTTCATATTTATTACTTGCTGCCCTGTTAAACTTTGCCATTGTTACTGGAGTGAGATGGTACCTCATTGAGGTTTTGATTTGCATCTCTCTTATTTCTAACTTTTTTTTTTTCACAACACAAACATTTTTTATTTT
>NW_006399944.1:1219528-1233882 GCF_000299155.1 Elephantulus edwardii | reverse complement strand
CCCTTAGTCTCTTTCTGTTCATCAGCAAGTGGTTTAAAGCGTGCATGCAAAGTCTGATAGCGAGACTTTATTGCTGACAATTCCTTCAAGAGTGTAACTGGATTTTTCTTGCCAGCTGAATCAGGATGATTGTTCTTAATTTCATATTCCAGCCTGTATAGAATGCAATCCAGATCAGAGTCAGCTTTCTGGAACATCAGTTCCAGTTTATCGACCTCCGCCTCCATGTTGAATAGTTGACATTCCCTATTTCTAACTTTTTTAAAGCAATGTCTCTAATTTTATAAGTATTTTTATATTAATTTTCCTTCTACTTATTGAAAGAACATGCTACATTATATGGAAGTGGTGTCATTTCTACAAAATAACTACACATATCAAGATCTAGAGGGAACTCTGATGACATTGCTATTCTTAGGTGCCTTCAAGTCCGATTCATTGCAACCCTATGAACAGTGAATGTAAACCTTATCCTATCCTATGCCATCCTCACACTTCATGACACACTAGTAGAGCCCATTGCAGCAGTCACCGTGTCAGTCCACCTGGTTGAAGATCTTCCTCTCCTTCGTCAACCATCCATCCTTTCCAGCATTACATCCCCCTTCAAGAACTAGCCCTCCCTAGCCCCACAGTAAGTGAGAAGAAGCCTCATCATCCTTGCTTCCAAGGAGCATTCTGGCTACATCCTCTCCAACGCATATTTGTTTGTTCTTTTGGTCCTCCATGGGCTGTCCAGTGCTCTTACCAAAGGCTGTGCAGCTTTGACGCTTCAAATCTACCACCAGTTCTTCACATGAAAAATGAGCAATCAGTTTTTATTGTGACTTATACCCTCAGAAATCTGATAGAGGGTCACTAGGAGTCAGTAACTTCTCAGATGAGTTTTCATTTACTTACAATATGAGTGGCTGGAACAAAGCCTAGCACTTTGTTACTATTCAATAACTGTTAACATTTATTATTTTCCTTTTCCCTTTTTAGATGCAGTGAAGTGTTTTGGTTAAGGCCAGACAAATAGTCTTTTGATTCATTTCCCTCACCATCTTGAAGGTAGTCTTCTAAAAAGAATAAATTTTTGTTTTTTATAATTTTAAATCATTAAAAATTAACATTTTCTTCCAATAGCAGGAAATTCTAATGAAGAAAGCTTATCTGTACATCTTTCCCAGTTATCTAAGTGAATGACTTGTATTGAAAGAAAACATTTTTCAGTGTTCTATTTTTAGTGACATTCATTTGCTATTCCCTACAGATGACATATTGTACCAACTGAAACCAGTCCAAAAAAAGAGAAGCAAAGATTATGACATTTAAGTTTGAAGGCTAAGCTTCTTGTCATTAAGAAACAGAGGTTCTTTTTGTTAATTTCTGTTTGCAGCGATTGTGACCTTTGGCATGTTATTCAGCCATGACTTCAGGCTTCTATTATTGATTCATACATTTTCTTTCCAAACATTTGTTCTTTTTCACTTGCATTTTATGTTTTATTTAATTTTTTCTTATTTTGAAAGAGAAAAAGAAAGTGTGCCTTTAGTAAATTTTTACTTTTATCAACAATTTGCCATTGCAGCTGAAAACCACTCTCCAGTAGAAATATGAAGAAACTCACTAAATGTCACTCTGATATTAATATCCAAAAAATATTTATGAAAATATTGAGCAAGAGAAATGGTGCTTCTACCTTCCTTATAGAAGGAGCTCTGGTGGCGTAGAGGCAATAAACTATGATGCAATTCCAAAGGCACACAATTCTAATTCATCCAGCCATTCTGTGGAAGACGGATGGACTGTCTCCTCCCATGTAATTAACTGCCTCTAAAAACCCACTAGAGGGCCAGCTATGGATTGGTTCTGACTGAAAGGCGCAAAACAACCTTGTTGTTTTGTCTTTGGTAGCTCTTTTATTTGAAGATACTCAAGAAGTTGAGATAAATAGGGACTTTACAGAAATCTCCCAAAGTTAAACCCATAAAATTATTTTAATATTTATTATCTAAGAGATGTCAACAGCAACTGTCAAATTATATGCTTGTCTTAATATAATTTGCTACTATTATTCCTAATTTTTTAGTGGTAGCTGGAATCTTAGCTTTAAATCTCAAATACTTTGTTTTCAGCTTCAGATTGTTGAAAGTAGATGTTATATAAATTTGTGAACTCTATTATACTGAGGGTTTTCTAAGGCCTATTATTTCAGACATGGATGACCAATCCTTCTTCCTCATCTGTCTCGCTTTGGAAAGCTTACAGAACAATACCCAACAGACAAGTATTTTATCCAAAAGATGAAAGATGTTTCTCCATTAATAAGCTAACAGATTCAGTGTGCACACTCTCTCAGTCCCCAACCGAACCCTGCTTCAGCACATGTGTTATAATCTCATGCCCCTGCCTGGCCCCAATCTACCAGTATCCCACTATGTTCCCTCACTTTGCCCTACCAGAACCTCCCGCTCAACTCTCACTAGCTGGTCCCTGTTATGGTTAAAAACTCTGATGAGAGGGATTGACACAGTGACTGGGGTCAGATGTGTCAGAGACAGTAAGATTGACTCAGGATAGCACAGGATTTCAAGCTTTTGTGCAGAGTATTGCTATTAATTCCAAGTGACTTAATGGCACATAACACCAAAATACTGAGTTTAACTAAAACACTTGGAGACATACAGCCTTTTTGATTAGTCTATCAATCACTCTTTTTCAGCAAACAGATGCTGCTGTGGATGTGCACACCAAGTTGTGCCAAGAAATCTGGAGAACAACTACTTGGTCAACTGACTGGAAGAGATCTGTATTTGTTCCCAGCCCAAAGAAGGCTGACCCAACAGAGTGTGGAAACTGTAGAACAATATCATTGATTTCACATGCAAGCAAAAGTCTACTGAAGATTATCCAAAAACGACTGGAACAGCACATCAGCAGAGAACTACCAGAAGTCCAGACTGGGTTTAGAAGGGGTCGTGGTACTAGGGGTATTGTGGCTAATGTTAAATGAATCTTAGCTGAAAGCAGGGAATACCGGAGGAAGGTCTATTTGTGTTTCATTGATTATGCAAAGACATTTGACTGTGTAGATCATAACAAACTGTGGCTGACTCTGAGAATAATGGGAATCCCAGAACACTTGATCTTTCTAATGAGAAACCTATACTTGGACCAAGAGGCAGTTGTCAGAACAGAGCAAGGAAACACTGCATGGTTCAAAATTGGGAAGGGCATACGCCAGGGTAGTGTCCTGTCTCCATACCTTTTCACCCTGTACGCAGAACAGATTATTCAGTAGGTTGGGCTCTATGAGGAGAAATGTGGGGGTCAGAACTGGTGGAAGAGCTATCAACAATCTGCGTTATGCAGATGACACAGCCCTGCTTGCTGAAACTGAGGAGGACCTGAAATGCTTATTGCAGAGGGTCAAGGACTGCAGCCTTCAATATGGATTGAGGCTCAATGTCAAGAAGACAAAGATTCTCACCACTGGACCAATCGGTAGCACCAGGATGGATAGTGAAGAGATTGAGATTGTTCACACCTTTAGTTTGCTTGGCTCCATAGTCAACACTCTTGGCACCAACAGCCAGGACAATAAAAAGATGCATTGTGATGGGAAAGTCTGCTGTTAGGGACCTTTCCAAAGTACTGAAGAGTAATGGTGTCACTCTGCAGACTAAGGTGTAGCTGAAAAAGGCCATGGTCTTTGCAATCACTTGTTATGTGTCAGAGAGTTGGACAATGATTAGGGAGGATAGAAGGAGAATTGATGTCTTTGAGCTGTGGTGCTGGAAGAGTATTGAGAGTATCATGGACTGCTAAGAAAACAAACAGATTCATCGTGGAGAGGGTTAAACCAGGCTGCTCCCTGGAGGCAAGGATTCTGAAGCTTTGTCTGACATACTTTGGACATTTTGTAAGGAGGGACCAGTCCTTATAGAAGGAAATCATGCTTGGGAGGGTGGAGGGACGGCACAGGGGGGAAGGCCCTCTATGAGATGGATTGACTCGGTGACTGGGGTAACCAGGATGGGTGTATTGGAGACAGTGAGACTGGCACAGGACAGAGCAGAGTTTAGGGCTGTTGTACACAGGGTCGCTGTGAGTCGCAAGCAACTCGATGGCACATAACAACAACATCACTCTATGGACTCTATGGACTATATATCATCAAAGCTCTGTAGTGTAGAGGTATAGGAACAAACAATTACACAAATATATACACGTCATCATATGTGTAATAAAAACAATATACTAGGGAGAACTAGAGAGTGATAGGAAAAGAATAGGCTACTTTAGCCATTCTGAATGACAAGAAGTCATGTGAAAGTTAAAGGTCAGAACTGTTGAGAAAATATAAATGCTGGTGGGAACCCTGGTAGTCTATGGGATCGTCAACCGAAGGTCAATGGTTTATATCCACCAATTACACCACAGGACAAAAAAATAAGAAGTCTCCTCCCATAAAGATTTGTATCCTCAGAAACTCATAGAACATTATTATTACTTAACTTCACCATTATGGAGGGAGAGATTTGACTCAACAGCAAAAAGTTTTATTTTGGGGTCAAAACTTATAAGTCTGGGAGGAATGAGGCACATTCAAAAAGCAGAAGCAGAACATGTTGGAGCTGGAGTCTTAATGGAGGAAGTTAAAAAGTGGTAAGGCAACAGACCCACACCTAGAATCCTTCATGTATGCACCAGTCCTCTTTGGCTGCCTGCCCAGATACTCACTGCTTTTATCGCCTCCCGTTCTCCTTGTTCCATTGAAGGAAACCAAGGGAACCTCTGAGATCCTGTTCTATAATTTCCCTGCACTGCAAAAAAAATTAGGATCCTCTTCTTTCCAAGAACCAGTACTCACAGCCTGCTCAGTTTTACTGCTGCTACCTTTTGCTCTCTTCAATATTCATGCAAGAAGTAAGCATCATTCTCTGTGTTAGTTTTTTTTCCCTTCATTCTCTGTGTACATTGATCTGGGAAGCGCCAGAGACACAAGTAAAATTCCTTCAAGAACTTATTTCTCACATATCTCTTACCCTCAAAGGCAGCTCTAGATGTAGTAGCATAAATTTGAGTAATAGTCATGTTAACAGATCTTCCTTGTATGCATATGAATATTATCCTATCACTCACAATATTGTATTTCAGGATAGAACTTGAAATTGATTCTTTTGCAATGAATGCAATACCTTCTTCTTTTTTTCATTCCCTACATATTATACCATATGATTATATGATTCAAAGTGGCCAAAATTGGTCCATTACATTTCAATACCTATTCAATCTGTATGCTGAGCAAATTATCCAAGAAGCTGGACTCTATGAAGAGTAGTGTGGCATCAGGATTTGAGGGAGACTAATCAATAATCTGCATTATGCAGAAGACACAACCTTGCTTGCTGAAAGTGAAGAAGGCTTGAAGAACTTGTTGCAGAGATCAAGGAATGCAGCCTTCAGAAAGCATTGTATCTCAAAGTCAGGAAAAACAAAGATTCTTACCACTGGATGATAGGCAGTGCCATGATGGATGGAAAGGAGATTGAACTGTCAACAGCTTAATTTTGCTTAGATCTTCAGTTAACACCCTTAGTGTCAGCAGTAAGGAAATAAGGAGATGCATTGCACTGGGAAAATCTACAGTTAAGGACCTTTCCAAATTATTGAGGAGAAGTGATGTCAATTTAAAGACTAAGATGCTCCTAAGCCAGGCCATAGTCTTTCTGCTTACTAGCTATGCATTTGACAGCTGCACAATAAAAAAGGATGACAGAAAAAGAATTGATGCCTTTGAGCCATGGTGTTGGAGAAAACCACCAAAAATACCATGGACAAGCAAGAAAATGAAAAGATATGTCTCAGAGAGGGTGCAGTCTGAGTGATCTTTGGAAGCAAAAATGATGAAGTTTTGCCTCACATACTTTGGTCATGTTTCTAGGAGGTGTTCTTCCTTGGAGAAGGACATAATGATGGGAAGGGTGGAGGGTCTGTGAAGGAGAGAAAGACTTTCAACTAGGTAGAGTGACATGGTGACTGCTGCAATGAACTCTTGTGTATCAGGAAGTGTGAGGATGGCGTAGGATAGAACACGGTTCAGATCTTTCATTCATAGGGTCACTATGAGTTGTGCTCATCTTGACAACATCTAACAACAACAACAAAGACAGCTCTAGCATACGTACGGAAGCACAGCCTTCATGAGGATCCCCTTGAAATCTGTACAATATGCTCTGTTGTTTTGGTGATGTGCCCCCAATCCAGAACTGACAAATAGCTGAGCCTCCAGCAAATTTTCAGAGGCAGTAATCGTCCATCTTTCTCCCTCAGAGTAGCTGGTGGGTTTGAACTAAGTGTCTTTAGGATTGCAGTGCAGCTTCTTACTACTAGGCCACCAGAGGAACATTAATATTTCAACAAACAGATGCTGCCCTGGATACACTCATCAAGTTGTGTCAAGAAATCTGGAGGAAAACTACCCAGCCACTTGACTGGAAAAGATGCATATCTGTTCCAATTAAAAAAAAAGTGACCTGACAGAGTGTGGAAGTTTTTAAAAATATTGTTAATTTCACACGCAAGCAATATCCTGCTGAAAATTATCCAAAAATGACTGAAAAAAGCACATCAACCGAGAACTGTCTGTTGTGCAGACTGTGTTTAGAAGAGGCTGTGGTACTAGGGATATTAAAACTAATGTCAAATGGATCATGGCTGAAAGCAGAGAGTATCAGGGGAATGTCTATTTGTGTTTTGCTGACTGTGCAAAAGCATATGACTGTGTGGATCACTACAAATTGTGACTGACTCTGAGAAGAATGCGAATCCGAGAACACTTGATTGTGCTATGTAGAACCTATATCTGGACTAGGAGACAGTCCTCAGAACAGAGCAAGTTGCAAAATCAGGAAATGTGTACATCAGGGATGCATTCTATCTTCATACCTTTTCAATCTATATGCAGAACAGATCCTCCAGGAAGCTGACCTCTATGAGGAGGAATGAGGTATCAGGATCAGAGGAAGACTTGTCAACCTGTATTGCAAAGATGACACGACCTTGGTTTGCCAATATAAAAACGGAGGCAGATCTGAGGTTTTTGCTACAGAAGGTCAGGAGTTGTAGCCTTCAATATGGATTGAAGCTCAACAACAAGAAAACAAAGATTTTCACCACTGGGCTTATTGGCAGAATCATGATAGGTGGTGAAGAGATTGAGATTGTTAACAACTTCAGTTTGCTTGAGTCCACAATCAACACTCTTGGCGCCAGGAGCCAAGAAATCAAAAGACGAACTGCATTGGGGAAACCTGCTGTCGGGGACCTCTCCAGAGTACTCAAGAGCAACAGTGTCAGTCTGGAGACTAAGGTGTGCTAATCCAGGCCATGGTCTTCTCAATTACTTGCTATGCATGAGAGCGCTGGAAAATGACTAGGAATGATAGAAGGAGAATTGATGCCTTTGAGCTATGGTGCTGGAGAAGAGTATTGAATATACCATGGGCTGCCAAAAGAACAAACAAGTTCATCTGAAAGAGGGCGAAACCAGGCTGCTCCTTGGAGGCAAGGATTCTAAAGCTCTGTTAGACATATTCTGGGCTTGTTGAAAGAAGGGACCAGTCATTGGAGAGAGACATCATGCTTGAAAAATGGAGGGACACACAAAAGAGGAAGACCCTGGATGAGATGGATTGACTCAGTAACTGGAATCATGGGGCTTGGTGTGTTGGAAACTATGAGGTTGGCTCAGGACAGAGCAGAGTTCAGAGCTGTTGTACACAGGGTTGCTATGAGCCACAATAGACTCGATGGCACTTAACAACAAAAAACATAGTTAGGGGAGAAAAAGTAAATGTTTCTTAGTCACTAAATGGGACACCTGGAAATGCCTCTGTCCTAAGCTTTGACTTTTGTAGTAATGTGAAGAAGAGTCTATAGATAGCAAATACTATTGCTTAGGACTCGTTCAGTGACCTCTTCTGGAAAAGGCAACTGGAATTAACTCTTTTTTAATGATTAATATTTGTATTGATTTTTATATAATAATAGATTTACAGTACATTTCTTTAATTTACAGTGTGTTTCATACAATCATTCATATAAATCCCATTTTTTAGATATTTTTTATTAATTTTAATGAAAGTTTACAGAGACTTAGGGTTTCTAGTCATTCATTGTTGCATTTTTCTCTCTGCCCAACCCCCCACTGTCAATTAATTCTTCTCCTTGAAAAGTAAAAGAAAACCTCTTTCATTGTTATACAATCCCTCCCCCAAAGTCTACTCCACTGTGCAACCTTCATTCTGGACTCCTGTCATGACAACAATACCCAATTATATATCCCTTTTAAGCAGTCGCTCCCTTATCTGTTTCAATACAATATACACCATTCCTCCCCTCCTTCTCTCCCTTCCCTCAACCCTGATGTCAGTCCTGTTTTCATCTCACCCCAGTAAGAAGAGCAAAATTTAACAGAATAGCAAACATCAAATGCAGGCAAGGCTGTGGAGAAACTGGAACCCTTATTTACTTTTGGTGCGAGTGTAAAATGGTGCAACCACTATGGAAGGCAGTATGTCATTTTCTCAAAATGTTGCAAATAGAAATACCATTTGACCCAGCAATTCTACTACTGGGAATTTACCCTAAGGAAACCATAACCAACACCCAAACAGATATATATGCACACCCATGTTTATTGTGGCTTTGTTCACAATAGCAAAGAGCTGGAAATAACCCTAATGACCATCAACAAATGAATGGATAGAGAAGCTCTGGTATATTCACACAATAAAATACTATGCAGCATTGAAAAACAAGGAATTCATGAAATAGTATGCAAAATGGATGCTCTTGGAGGACATCATGCTAAGTAAAATATCTCAGTCACAAAAGGACATATATATTCTATTTTACATCATTTTTTATACTAGTTTATTTACAAAATTCAAACACATAGCTTTTCATTCCATATCCTTCCCATTGGAACTCCCACTTAGTAGCTCACAACTAGTTTGGAACAGAAAAATCAGATCCAGTATCCTGTTACACAGTTGACCATCACGAGGTAAATTCATGTTTGCAAAAGTGAGTTAACTCTAAGTGAATCTTTGTTCAGATGTACATATTCTTAAACATCATGACTTTACATTTTCATTTCAACTTATTTTTATGACGATCCCCAGTACCACCACCACCAACACTTCTACCTCTAAGTACTAATTTTTGGTTGTTTTACTTGTAAATATTTTATAATTTAGTAATCTATCAGCTAAAAATACCTTCAATGCTGTATACTAGAGATTATGAAATCTCAGCCTCACTCTATAAGTATAATTGCTATATTAAGCCTTGTCCCCACCAGTGGAGGAATATTGATAATGATGATGATTTTAGTTAGTGAGCGTCAAAAAGCTATAACAAAGGGAAGAAATTAGGAAGTTAAGGAGCTGAACAGAAAATTTCAAAGGGCAGCTCAGGAAAACAAAGTAATGATATAATATGATGCGAAGAGCTGGAGTTGGATAATCAGAAGGGATGAACTCACTTAGCATTTCTTAAGCTGAAGGAACTGAAGAACAAATTGAAGTCTTGAATTGCAATATTTCAGGAATGTATAGGTAGATTATTGAATGATCCAGGAAGCACCAAAAGAAGATGGAAAGAGTACATAGAGACATTGTATCAAAAAGAATTGGCTGACACAGAAGAATTTAATGAAATATCTTATATCCAAGTGCTTCTAAAGGAAGGGGCAAAAATCAATGCCCCAGGAATTGATGGAATACCAAATGACATTTTCCAACAAACAGATGCAGCCCTGGATGTGCTCATCAGATTGTCTTAAGAAATGTAGAGGATGACCACCTGGATGACTGACTGGAAGAGCTCCATATTTATTCTCATTTAAAAAAAAAAGGTAATCTGACAGAGCATGGAGATTATTGAACTATATCACATGCAAATGAAATCCTGCTGAAGATCATTAAAAAATAACTGGAGCAGTACATCAATAGAGAACTACCAGAAATACAAACGGAGTTTAGAAGAGGCTGTGGCACTAGGGACAATATCACCAGCATCAGATGGATCATGGCTGAAAGCAGAAAGTACCAAAGGAACATCATCTGTTTCGTTGACTATGCAAAGGCATTTGAATCTGTGGATCATGACAAATTGTGGTTAACCTTGAGAAGAATGGGAATTGCAGAACACTTGATTTGGCTCATGTGAAACTTACTCTCGGACCAAGTCATCAGAATAGAACAAGAAAACATTGCATGTTTCAAAATCAAGAAATGACTGTGTCAAGGATGTGTCCTGTCTCCGCACACTTTCAATCTGTATGTGGACCAGATCATTCAGGAGGCTGGACTTTCTGAAGAGAAATTTGACATCAGTATTGGAGGAAGATTTATCATTATGCAGATGACACAATCTTGCTTGCTAAAACTGAGGAAGGCCAGAAGCATATGTTGGAAAAGGTCAATGACTGTAGTCTGCAATACTGATTGAAGCTTAACATCAAGAAAACAAAGATTCTCACCAGTAGGCCTAATGACAATATCTTGATAGATGGAGAAGAGACTGAGATTGTTGACAAATTCAGCTTGCTTGGTTTAACACAATTAACACTAATGGCACTAGGAGCGAGGAAATCCAAAGACAAATTAGGAAAATCTGCTGTTAGGAATCTCTCTAAAGTGCTGAAGAGCAATAACTTTAGTCTGTAGAGACTAAGGTGCACCTGATACAAGGCCACGGTCTTCTCAATTACTTTCTATACATCAGAGAGCTGGACAGTGGCTAAAGATCACAGAAGAATAGATGGCTTTGAGTTGTGGTGCTGAAGAAGAGTATTTAATAACGTATGACCCCTAAGGGAACAAATAGGTTTGTCCTGGAGAGGGGGAAAGCAGGTTGCTTCTTGGAGGAGAGGATTTTGAAGCTCTGTCTCTTATACTTTGAGCATGTTGCCAAGAGAGACTAGTCCTTGAAGAGGGAGATCATGCTTGGAAGGGTGGAGCGACAGCACAAGAGAAGAAGACCCTGATAGATGGATTGACACAGGAACTGGCTGAGGTATTGAGGATAGGTGTGTCAGAGATAGATTGGTTCAAGAGAGGGCAGATTTCAGAGCTATTGTGCATAGGATTACTATGAGTTGGAGCTGACTCAGCAGCACATAACAACAACAGCAAGGATCTAACACTGTGCTAAACACTAACAAATGTTGTCTAATTAAATCCTCACAAGAATTCCATGAGACATTCAACAAGCATTTTGAAGATGAAGAAAGCAAAGACTCAAAATAGCTCAGCCTGTATGTGTATCTTAACGCCATTGTTCTCAACACCATTGTTTTTCCTCCAGAGCCCATGCATTAACAATTATACTGTAAAAACATGTACCAAATATAGTTTATTTCAAATTTAAAATGTCAGTCACTTACTGCCTCAATGGAATTTTCCTTTCTGAGTTTTCCAATAATTTTCATGCCAAACCTATTTTTACTTCAAAAGTCCTAACATCACAGAAAGTATTGAATTGAATCTACATCTATAACATTACTCACTACCATCACCAACTGCTGGTCTGGGACGAGGAGATGGGAAAGAAAGATGGTCAGTCTCTTCATTGTTCCTTACATTTTAGCTTCTGGACCTTAGTAGGGAGGCAAATTTGAGCAAAGGCACTTCTTGTCCTTACTACTCTTTCTGATGTCACGAAAACAGAAGAGAAAGCAAGGGGTCATCCTTTACAATTTGTTGAAGAGTATACTTCTGCAAAGTGAGTATCTTTCAGATACTTGGTGGCATTTAGGGTATGTATACGTTCATTATCTGGGAAGTGTTATGAATCTTTTAAAAGTGGACTTGGACATTTGAACCTCTTTGTATGATTTTTCTGGGATACTGAGTAAGTCAAGTTAGTATTGGATCATTTTATGAGATCACCCAAGGCCACTAACAGGAAAAGGAATTTTTTAAAATTTTGGAATAAATACTTCTTCAATATGACCGTATGCTTTCCATTAGTGATGATTTTTCTAATCAATAGGTGGCTTCTATTTATCTGGGTGTACATGTGTGTATTCAGGAAATAATATTTGTTTATTGTGAAGTTAACATTATTAAAGGATGATGATGCTATGTTAGAAAGAACCCTGGTGTGTTACGTGTTGGGATGCTAGCTGAAAAGTCAATAGTTCAAATCCACCTGCTGATCTGTAGGATGAGACAGTTGCTTCCATTAATAACTACAGCAGTGGGGTTAAAAAGCCTACTGAGAGTCTCTGAGAATAATAATCTACTCAATGACAGGGAACTTGGTTTTGTTGTAGGTGTGGGGTAAGCCAAATTTTAGTAAGAATGACTGCTATGTATTCTTTGCTCTAGTCATTTAAACTAGAATTAAAAATCTAGTTAAGATTTTTATTTTTTTAAGATTTTTTGAAAAGTTAGTAGTTATAATCAAGTTTAAACCTTTTCTATTTTAATATATTAATGTCATATTTCACAATATCTATTATTATTTTTCTTGGGGCTATGAACAACAGATCTGAACCCTGTTCAATCCATTGCCTTCCTCATCATCTTGAGTCCATTACACTTGAAATCATTACTGCATTCACTGTGTGAATACACTCATTGAAAGTCTTTCTCTTTTTTGCTGACCCTCTAACTTTTCAAGAATGATGTTCCTCTCCAAGGAATAGCCTATCCTAGTAACATGCCTAAAGTATGTGTGGTGAAGCTTCATCATCTTTGCCTCTGAGAAGTACTCTGGCTGCATTTTCCCAAGACATATTTGTCTGTTCTCTTGGCAGTTCATGGGATGCTCAGTGCTCTTCTCCATCACTACAGCTCAAAGGCATCAATTCTTCTTTTATCATCCTTATTCATTGTCCAGCTCTCAGATACATAGCAAGTGATCAGAAACACGATCACCCAGCTCAGATGTACCTTTGTCCTCAAACTGACATCATTGCTCCTCAACAATTTAGAAAACTCCTTGATTGCAGACTTTCCCAGTGATTCTCTGACTGCTGGTATCAAGGATATTGATTGGACCCAAGTAAGATGAAATAATTGGCAACTTTAATCATTTTTTCATCTAGCATGATGTTGTCTTTTGGTCCAGGGGTAAGGAAGTTTGTCTTCTTGACTTTGAAATACAATCAATCCATACTGAAGGCTGTGCTCTTTGATCTTCTGCAACAAATTCTTCAAATCTTATTTTCAGCAAAGTTGTGTCATCTGCATAACTCAATTTATTGATCAGATGCACCTTAGTCTTCATACTGACATCAGCTTTTCAAATTATTTGCTCAGCATACAAATTGAATATGGATGAAAAAAGGATACAACCTTGACACACACCATTTTTATTCACCATGCTGTGTTCTCTTGTTCTGTTTGGACAAAAGCTTTTTGATCTAGATGTAGAATTCATGTGAGCATAACCTGGGATTGTCACGGTACTCAGAGTTTAATGCCTTTGTGTAGTCAAAAAGACAAAAATAGCCATTCTTCTGATATTTTTTGCTTTCATTCAAGATCCATCTGACATCAGCAACAATATCCCTGGTGCCCAGGGCTCTTTTAAGCACAGCTTAAAGTTCTAGCAATTCTCTCTCAATGTACTGTTCTAGTCATTTTAGGATAATCTTCAGCAATAATTTGCTTTTATGTGATATTAATGAAATTGTGTGAGAATTTGCACATTCTGTTGGATCACCTTTCTTGGGAATGGGGACAAATATGGATCTCAGTCAGCTATGTTGCTGTCCTCCAAATTTCCTAGCAGAAACTGATAAAGTACCTCCAGGGCTGCATTTGTTACCTGAAACATGTCAATTGATATCTCATAGATCTCCAGGCCTAATTTTTTTTATTGATGCCTTCAATGTAGCTTGAATTTCTTCCTTCATTACCATTAGCTCTTATTTTTCAGTGTCAACCAGTTATTTTTCATAGAGTGACTGTTTCTCTTCCGTATTCTTTTATGCTTCCTGAATCATTCAAGATTTTGCCCTTTGCATGTTTCAGTACTGCCACTTGAGGCTTGAATTAGTTTCTCAGTTCTTTCAAATTGAGGAATGTGAAATGAATTATTCTTTTTTATTTTCCAACTCCCATTCTTTGCAAATTCTATTAATACTTTGCTTTGTCTTCTCTAGCCCTTTGTTATTAATCTGCTTTAATAAAAAATGTGAATAAAAAATTTTCTCAAGACTGTTTTTCTACAGAAATAAATTCTGAAAGTGAGATAATGGTTGACACTTAAATTCTTATATACCAAGAAAAGAAGAAAATTGTATAACAAGACTAACATTGTTAAAAACTTTTATTAATTTAAAA
>NW_006399944.1:1204743-1209705 GCF_000299155.1 Elephantulus edwardii | reverse complement strand
CAAAGAAACATTCTAAAGTAACTTTTAAGAAATCTTAGAGAAAGGCCTTTAGCATAATAAACATCAATGCTTCTGACTTATCCGAAAATACTAAACAAAGCAAAGAAACATGAGTAAGACCTTCAAGCTTTAAAAATATTTACTTAGAAAATTTTGGAAATATTCAAATATAGCAAGCAAGTTCTTCATTGAGTCTAGCTTTCTTTTCTTCTGTCTAAACCCAATCTGAATAAACAACAAGGGTTGAGTAATTAGACAATAATTCTCACCCCTTTTTCCCTATCCACAAAACAGATGAACATACCAAAAGCCTCAGTAATAGTGGTCTCCTAAAAGAAAACTTTTTAGGTGAACGGTGGAAGAGATAATGTGATTGGGATTTCTGAGCAATTTTACTCTCCAACCAATTACCTATTTCCACCAGGTCAGAATCATAGCATTATTTATAGACTTAGCAGTAGTGGTTCTCTGTACTTTATCAATTATCAATTGGCTTTGTGAAATAAGACTTTTACATTTGACCTAAATTTACAGAGATAATTAGTTAAATGACATAGTAGGCAGATTGTTTCCCTAAAGATTTCCTAGATCAGCCAAGATAACCCCACAAGTCAACCCTATAAATCTTAAGAAATAGGTAATTTTTGCTGTCTGTGATTAGAAAGAGATGTTAAGATGTAAGATGAGTCAGAGAAAGGCCATTTACTGTTATTGAAGATAGATTAATATATTCATTCATCAGAGAACGGTAGTGATTTCTAGACAGTAGGAAAGACAAGAAAATGGGATTTAATTCAGAATCTCCAGAAAGGAATGCCTTTGGCAGAATTACTCTTTAGTCCAGACAGACCCCTTGTCTTACTTCAGTTATACAGAACTATAATGCAGTAATTTTATGGATTTTTGTAAAGCCACAAAATTTATGGCAAAATAGCAGCAATAGAAAATTAGGGCAGATGGCAAGACAATTTTCACCCTGACAGGTCTTGCTTAAGAAGTGTCAGACAACTTTAAAACTTTTACTTACTCAGGTTCATTTGACAGCATTTTGAGTATGTGACAAATGAATTTTATTTATAAGTGAGTGACATATTCTTTCATGATTATACATCCAGAATATTTTCATGATACTCATTTAGTAACTTTGAGTTTATAAAAAATATCTTGTGGAAAGTGAAATAAGCCCATAGAAAATTGAAAAATATTAATTTATCCTCTCCATTTAGTTTCAGAATCAATATAACATTCACTCTTTTCTTGTATACAATTCATTATTACTGGACTTATACATTAGCTATTAACTCATTAATGGATTAATAATTAGTCACATGCAATCTAGAGTACAGAAAAGTTATGATGTTAGTCTAGAGATTAAGGTGCACCTGATGCAGGCCGTGGTCTTTGGAATTATTTACTATGCATCAGAGAGCTGGCCAATGACTAAGGATAATAGAAGAATTGATGCCTTCTAGTTCTGGTGCTGGAGAAGAGTCTTGAACATATCATGAACTTCCAAGAAAACAAATAGGCCTGTCTTGGAAATGATGAAACCAAATTTCTCTTTGAAAGCTAGGATTTTTGAAGCTCTGTCTCATATACTATGGGAACATATCCAGGAGGACCCAGTCTTTGGGGAAGGACATCATGCTCGGACAGTGCAGGACAATGCAGCAGAGGAAGATCCTAGATGAGATGAATTGATACAGTAAACGGGACAACAGGGGTTGGTGTGTTGGAATTAGTGAGTGGCTCAGGACAGGACAAGGTCACAGCTCTTATTACATAGGGCTATGAGTCACAGGCAACTTGATGACACATAACAATAATTTAGTGTACTAACACAATAGATTAAATGAATACTTTTAATTAAATTATTTAATAATTTTTCATACTTTGGGCTCCAGAATGCTGAATGTATTGTTGTTAGGTGCCGCCGAGTTGTAGATGACTCATAGCGACCCTATAAACTAGAAGCCTGAGCATTGTTCATACATAGAGTTTCCAGAGGTAAGCCATTTCGGAAGTGGATGCCGCTCCTGCTTCCAGGCTTGTTTTAGTCGGGAAGCTCCAACAAACACTGTCCACCATGGATAACCATTACCACGTTTGGCACATCAGTGTCACCATGTTCAGCATCACAGCAACCTCGAGTTACCTCTTATCTCTGTACAGCAATGCAAAGACCAGTGCTATACCACCTAGAAGAATGTTTGACAGGAAAACAATTTGAACCCAGCCTGAGGGCTGCAGATTAAAATCACTCACCTTCAGCTTGGTAACATAACTTTCTGTCCACTAGGCCAGCATAGCTCTATGTTATTGCTGTTATTGTTGTTGGGTGCTGTTGAGTCATAGCCTGAATGTGTAATATTGCATGGGGAAATTCTTCTGTCAGAGACCTCTCCAAAGTACTGAAAAGCAATGATGTCAGTCTGGAGACTAAGGTGTACCTGATATAGCCATGGTCTTTGCAATCACTTGCTATACACCAGAAAGCTGGAAAATGACTAAGGATGATCGAAGGAGAATTGATGCCTTTGAGTTGTGGTGTTGGAGAAGAGTATTGAATATACCATGTACTGTGAGGAGAACAAACAAGTTTGTACTGGAGTAGGTGAAGCCAGGTTACTACTCCTTGGAGGCAAGGATTCTGAAGCTTTATCTGACATTCTTTGGACATGTTACAAGGAGGACTAGTCCTAGGAGAGGTACATCCTTGAGAGAGTGGAGGGACAGCACAGGAGAGGAAGAATTTCTATGAAATGGATTGATTCAGTGACTTGGGTAATGGGGGTAGGTGTGTTGGAGACAGGGAGATTGGCACAGGATAAGGCAGGATTTAGGGCTGTTATATGTAAGGTTTCTATAAGTCACAGGCGACTCGACAGCACATAACAATAACAACAACTTGCCTAATTCAGACTAAAAAAATACTTAGAGGTACTATTTAACTTATTATTTATAATGATAATAAATTTATTTATTAGCCATTAATAAAATGTTTATATATGTCATTAAAAACATATACTTAGAAAATAAAATTTTGGTCTTTGGTTCAGAGGAAATTTACTACCAAAATTATATGCAATTTCTCTGCTGGTCAATCTGTGCTTATCCAGAAGCCCTCAACGTTCT
Source organism: Elephantulus edwardii (assembly GCF_000299155.1). Taxonomy (NCBI): domain Eukaryota; kingdom Metazoa; phylum Chordata; class Mammalia; order Macroscelidea; family Macroscelididae; genus Elephantulus; species Elephantulus edwardii. Next base: position 1,206,570 of record NW_006399944.1, on the reverse strand, counting down.
TGAAAAGGGGAAGGAAAAAAAAGATGTGGCTTGACTACCTGTTCTCACCCTTTGAACCTATAGGCAGCTGAACATCAACCCTGTTGTCAAAGACAGTAAGGTTAAAAGAACATCTTGCTAAAGTCTACAGTGGCAAAATTAGAGAAAGTTAGAAGAATCAGAGCACAGATAGGACAGGGTTCAGATCTGTTGTTCATAGGGTCACTGTGGGTCATACTCGGCATCACCTAACAACAACCACCAGAGGAATCATGAGGAGCTCTAGGCTCAGTGCTTAGCTTGCCTGCTAAGAGAAATGTCAGTGGTCACACTCACTAGCTGCTCCATGTGAAAAATACGTGGCAATGCGCCTCTGAAGAGAACATAAGCCTTGAAAAGCCTTATAGGAAAGTCTACAGTATATTACAGTGATGATAGGAATCTAAATCAATTTGATGGCAATGAATTTAGAGGAAACATATGGGAATATTTTTAAAGCACTTTAAAAATTATTATTCCAGAGCATAGTGTATTTTAATCTAATATTCTTCTTTCAAAACTAGCATCTTTCTGACCGTAGAAGAGTGACAGAGGAGAAAATCAAAAGTAGTATATATTTTAATAGAAAAAATGGAAGCTGTTAATTATTTCATTTTACTTGGATCCATAATCAAGATCCGTAATAGCAAAATTCAAGAAATCAAAATACATGTTGCCTTAGGAAAATCCACTGTCAAAGACGTCTCCAAAGGGCTAAAGAGCTAAGACATCAGTTTAAAGATTGAGATGCACCAGGTGCAAGCAATAATATCCTTGTCTAAGATGTTTTGGTCAGATATTTTCTTTGTAGTCTGCAAGTTTTCTTTCTACACTATTGATAAAAGATTTTGATGCATTAAAATAAAATATTACAATGAAATGTGCAAGGAGCTGGAGTTAGAAAATCAAAAGGGCTGAACTCGCTCAGCATTTCTTAAGCTCAAGGGACTGAAGAACAAAATTCAAACCTCAAGTTTCTATAATCAAGGATGCTTTAGGCAGAATATTAAATTATCCAGGAAGTATTAAAAGAAGATGGAAGGAATATACTGAGTCACAGTATTGAAAGGAATTGGCAGACACAAAATAATTTAATGAAACAACATAGGAGCAAGAGCCTATGGTGATGAAGAAAGAAGTTCAGGCTGATTTGAAGGAAATAGCAAAAAATAAGGCCCCAGGAATAGATGGTATACCAATTGAGATATTTCAGCTAACAGATGCTGCCCTGGATGTGCTCACGAAGTCGTGCCAAGAAATCTGGAGAACAACCACTTGGCCAACTGACTGGAAGAGATCTATATTTGTTCATATCTCAAAGAAGGGTGACCCAAAAGAGTGTAGAAACTATAGAACAATCTCATTGATTTCACATGCAAGCAAGATTCTACTGAAGATCATCCAAAAACGACGGGAACAGCACATCAGCAGAGAACTGCCAGCCAGGCTGGGATTAGAAAGGATCATGGTACTAGGGACATTATAGCTAAAGTTAGATGGATCTTGGCTGAAAGCAGGGAGTACCAGAGAAATGTATATCTTTATTTCATTGACTATGCAAAGGCATTTGACTGTGTGGATCATAGCAAACTGTGGCTGACTCTCAGAAGAATGGGAATCCCAGAACACTTGATTGTGCTAATACAAAACCTATACTTGGACCAAGAGTCAGTCGTCAGAACAGAGCAAGGAAACACAGCATGGTTCAAAATTAGGAAGGGCATATGCCAGAGATGTGTCCTATCTCCATACCTTTTCAACCTGTATGCAGAATAGATTATCTGAGAGGCTGGGCTCTATTAGGAAAAG
>NW_006399944.1:1202370-1204643 GCF_000299155.1 Elephantulus edwardii | reverse complement strand
CTTTGACAAGCACTGTGGCATTTGGACAAGAACAAACTGGGAGGAGGGTAGAGAGAATGGTGCAGCGGTGAATGAATGGAAACCCAAAATCTCTGTAAATGTTTACGAAAATTAATAAAATATAATTATAGAAAAAAAATAAATAAATTATAAATACTAAGAAAACATTTCTTGCTTGAAATAGTTTTTCTAAGTACAAACTTTTTTCAGTAACAACTTAAGTCCTTGGGTGGCACAGACATTTAAGCAAATAATCATCTACTAGCCAAATCGTTAGTAGTCCAAACCCACTCACAGAGAAATCAGAAGACAGGTCTGAGGATGAGCTCCTGAGAGCTCACAGGTTTGACAATTCTTTAGGGCACAGTTCTACTCTGCATACATGAAATCATCATGGGTCTGATTTAAGTCAAAGGCAACAATTAATAACATCAAGAACACAAAGCAAATAAGTAAATCAACATCTTTTGACAATAAAACTAATCAGCAAAATGTACAAAACATATATAATATAGGTTCTGTTTAGGGAGAGAAGTAAACAAGGAAGCAGAATTCTGGACCACAGTTCTACGACCTTAGTTCTGACCTGGGCTTAGATGAGATCAGTGTGTACTCATGTCATCACATACCCACTTTTTAAATATTCACAGATGTGTCCTACAACTTCATGACATATAGTATCATTGCTTTTGTCAGATGTGTAAAGTTGACATTAACTCATAACAACTCTACATACAACATATATAAACCTTGTCCAATCCTGCATCGTTACTATTGAAAAATGTATTTTACTATTGACAATACTAGGAACTCTGGTAGCCCGGTGGTAAGGATTTACACTACCAACTCAATGGCACATCGTTTGAATCCACCAGGTGTTCTTCAAGAGAAAGATGAGCAGTTTCTTTCTGTATGATTTACAACTTCTGAAAACCTGGAGGGACAGGGTTAACTATGTGTTGGTTCTGACATTACGGCACACAATAACAACATTAACAATACTGACCAAAATTCATTAACCTGATAAATTTCAATTAAAAAAAGTCAGAGCTTGCTTACTTCATAACTGGTAAGCTGCTTAATACCTCCAAAAGAATGACCTCATTTTGCTGTTGTTGTCAGGTGCCATAAAGCCAGCTCTTCTTCATAGCAGCCCTACATACTATAATAGAAAAAAACACTCCCGAGTACTGCATCATCCTCACATTCACTGCTTGTTTAGCTTATGGTCACAGCCACTAAATCAATCCATTTCATTGAGGTTCTTTCTCTTTTCCATAGGGACCTTCTTAAGCGATGGTCTTTCCTGATTACTTGTCCAAAGCATGTGAGACAAAGTCCTGCAACCTTGTTTGTAAGGAGCATTCTGTCTGCAGGTTTAAGATCACCAGCCTTTCCAAAAAGGAGAAATGGACCATCACCTCCCATGCGATTTACAGCTTCTGAAAATCCAAAGGTATGTCAGCTATGAGTAGGTTCCAACTCAGAAGCAATGAATAGAGATTACAGTTAGGTAGAAATGCAACCTACACTGAATGTTATAATCATTGATCTTCATCAGTAAAGGTTTTAAATCTATCTTAAGTCTTTGTGTGTGTGTGTGTGTGTGTGTGTGTGTGTGTGTGATTCAACCTAAGAAATTTATTTTCTGACCCTGAATCTGACAACTTTCTACTGTTATTCTAAAGATTTTTACTGGCCATTCCCCACCTCCTTGATTATAAACTTCAAAGTATTCTTCCTAGTCAGTCTTAGCCTGAAAGTTTTACTGATACATGTCCACCATGAATGACCCTCCTGGTATTTGAAATATCACTAGCACTGTTTCCAATATCATAGTAACGCACAAGCCAACACAATACAACCAATGGACACACTTTCTCTAAAAGCCTACATAAGAAGTTTTTAAACTAATATATTTCTTACTGGTATTATCTAGTTTAAGTTATCCAAAATTAGAAGTTGTTAGCCATGTGAGATTTTTCTAGAAGTTTCTTCTTCTAATTTTACAAAATAATGTAGAATTAGGTTTCTTGGTGATAGTTTCAAAAATGGAAATAAGTTTTTCTTCCATTTTACTTTTAAACTAATGAGTGTGTTGTTTATTTACATGTTTCTGGAATTTCTAACAAAAGTCAATTACAGGGGATTTTTCAAACATTTTGCTTTCTTTTATTAGCACAATTATGTATGAATGACTGGCCTTTCCCTGCCTCATTTCTTTTTTTTTTCTATAATTATATTTTATTAATTTTCATAAACATTTACAGAGA
>NW_006399944.1:1200593-1202270 GCF_000299155.1 Elephantulus edwardii | reverse complement strand
AGGCTGGGATTAGAAAGGATCATGGTACTAGGGACATTATAGCTAAAGTTAGATGGATCTTGGCTGAAAGCAGGGAGTACCAGAGAAATGTATATCTTTATTTCATTGACTATGCAAAGGCATTTGACTGTGTGGATCATAGCAAACTGTGGCTGACTCTCAGAAGAATGGGAATCCCAGAACACTTGATTGTGCTAATACAAAACCTATACTTGGACCAAGAGTCAGTCGTCAGAACAGAGCAAGGAAACACAGCATGGTTCAAAATTAGGAAGGGCATATGCCAGAGATGTGTCCTATCTCCATACCTTTTCAACCTGTATGCAGAATAGATTATCTGAGAGGCTGGGCTCTATTAGGAAAAGCGTGGAGTCAGGATTGGCGGAAGATCTATCAACAATCTGCGTTATGCAGATGACACAACCCTGCTTGCTGAAACTGAGGAGGACCTGAAGAGCTTGCTGCAGAGGGGAGGGTCAAGGACTGCAGACTTGAGTATGGATTGAGGCTGAATGTGGAGAAGACAGAGATTCTCACCACTGGACCGATTGGCAACATCAGGATGGATGGTGAAGAGATTGAGATTGTTAACAACTTTAGTTTGCTTGGCTCCAACACTTTTGGCACCAGCAGCCAGGAAATCAAAAACCATACTCTGACGAGAAAGTCTGCTGTTAGGGACATCTCCAGGGTACCGAAGAGCAATGGTACCATTCTGGAGACTAAGGTGTGTCTGATACAGGCCATGGTCTTTTCAATCACTTATTATGTATCAGAGAGTTGAACAATGACTAGGAAGGATAGAAGGAGAATTGATGCCTTTGAGCTGTGGTGCTAGAGAAGAGTATTGAATGTACCATGGACTGCTAAGAAAACAAACCGGTTCATCCTGGAGAGGTTAAACACGCAGTCCTTGGAGGCAAGGATATTGAGGCTTCGTCTGACATACTTTGGATGTGTTGTAAGGAGGGACCCGTCCTTGGAGAGGCACATAATGCCTGGGAGGGTGGAGGGACAGCAGAGGAGAGGAAAGTCCTCTGTGAGGTGGACTGAGTCAGTGACTGGGGTAATAGGGATGGGTGTATCAGAGACAGTGCGATTGGCACAGGACAGAGCAGAGTTTAGGGCTGTTGTACATAGGGTCGCTATGAGTCGCAAGCGACTTGATGGCACATAACAACAATAACAAAGGATGTACTTTTTAGTAGGTCCTCTCTAGTAATTTTATATTTTCTGGCTATATTTGAAAGTCTATTTATGCCATATTCTAAGTCATAGGCTTGGTTGCATTTTATCTTTTATGTTATTTATGGTTTTGAGCTTCATCCCTGGGTTTCTGATCTACCTTGAATTATCTTGTAAGGTGTGGCTCTTGTTTCAGTTTTGTGCAGGCAAATGTCAAGTTTTGTTATTTTTCTCCATTCAACAAGTTTTAATTCCCCGTCAAATATCAGTACTACAGGGCTTCCTCAAGAGAAAAGACTGTAAACACAATAACAAAATGTGCAAAATACATGAAGAGACTTCTCATAAAGGAAGACAATAGCATTGCCAGCAGACACATGAAGAAAGTCTCAAAATCAGTGGCAATCAGAAAGATGCAAATTAAACAATCAAACAAAAAAAAAAAGAAAGTTAGACCATTTCACACCAGTAGCAAGAGCAAAATTTAACAGG
>NW_006399944.1:1190416-1196498 GCF_000299155.1 Elephantulus edwardii | reverse complement strand
ATGGAATAACAATAGGAATAGGTTAATAGTAATTTTGTAAAATACAATGCATATGAATGATTGTGCAAATCACAGTACAAATGAAAGATTATATAGAATATAGCACAGTGTAAATAAATTATTATATGCAAATCAATCAAATAAAGTGAAAAAATACCGTGGAGTATTTGTTATTAAAAAACAGTAACATAAAACCATAACAAAAATCCCTTAAGATTTTGAGCATTTCTCTTAACTAGAAATTGTGAAAGTTATTGCTATATAATGGCTATGTTGTGATTCTCAGTATTTCGTACTTAGTTATGAATTGGTCCTGATTTGTTGGCAGTGATAAATACATAATCTGGGGCATGTGGCCATCATCTAATATATATGGACATTCTGACAAAGCTCACTCACTCTTGATCCTTCATCCCATGACTTCTTTTTCTTGAAAAGCAAGCCAACAGCCTGAAACTGAATCTGTAGATTTGGGTTTCCTTCTGATCTACCAGTTCAGGCATTTGAGGATAGGATCTGATGGCTGACCCATAAATTTGGGAATTCCCAGCCTCCACAGCTTTGTGAGTCATTTTTTTGTTGTTGGGGAGAGAGTGACCCAAAGCAAAGCAAAATAAGCTTTCTCTGTATATATTTATATGAATACAGTTTATTGGCTTTGCTCCTACAAAGAATTCAAGCTAAGGCAGCAGCAACAGAAAGTTTCAAGTGTGTTAACTGTTATTGTGTACCATCAACTTAGAACCAAACAATAGCTGAACCTTCTTCAGTGGGTTTTTGGAGACAATAAACCACACAAGAGGAGACTGTCCATCTTTTTCCTGCAGAGCAGCTGTGGCTTTAAAGCCTATGCCATTATAATTGGCAGTGAAATTCCTTACCAGTTAGGCCACCAGCACTCCCTAGCATGTTAACTAGATATTCACATTGCTTAAGTCTATTACAAGCACAAACATACTGCCTTCTAGTTGATATTTACTCATGATAACTCGCCACCCAGTATCAAGGTTAAAAAAGTATTTTTATTAGAAAATAAAAGAGTTATCTTGGATTATATGATGACCTTTGTATCACAAAACAGCACCGAAAGTAACTCTTTTGGGAAAAATGTGATTATTGCCTTTAGCATTGCAAATCCAAAGGGCTTAAGACTGACTCTATCTCTAAAGGTCTAATTTAGTCAATCTAACCCAATTTCAATTCTTTAAATAGAAATTGCACAAACAATCTTTTTTCAAATAATTGTTGCAAGACTGGTTCCTGTGGGGCAGAGATTTAAAAATGTCTCAAATGCACACTTTTTAAAAACTTCTGTACTACTCCATCATCTGTAACATCTCTTCTTCCTTTCTGTACTGTCTCACTCCAATCTGTGTCTTTGACTTCTGTAATTCACTAGAAAGTTTCACAGAAATTTAAAAAATATGTAAGATCAGGGAACTAGCTCATGTGGTTGTAGAGGCTGACAAGCTTCAAATCTGTAGGTTATGCTTGTTCACCGGCTGCTGAGCCAAAGGTCAGAGGCCTGTGAACTGTGGTTCTTGGAACAACTGGATCAGCCTAGATTGAAAAGAACGGAACCTTTCAAGATCATTCCTCTGAATAGTCTGAATCTATCCTTAACTGACTCTCCAGCAGGTTTCCAGAGGCACTAAATTGCATGTGAGAGAAGACATTAGGGTTATTAAAAACAATCCTAAAAGAACCAAAGGTGGTGATTTAGATCATACACCTCCTAGAAAGGTAGAGATTCAAACTGTAACTCATCTTAATCTTACCTCATTAACACAACCAACTTCTTGTTTTAAAATTAATTAAACCATGAGAATTTCTGCACATCTTACCATTAGGACACCAGAACTTCCTAAAAAAATCACAAAGAGGCTAAAATTTACAACACATTGCAAAATGGAAGACTATGAGTGGAAGGGTTATATTAATTAACTCACCAGAGAAATGTAGCCTATTTCTACATTTTAAACAAGTGCATGTTCACATTTAACATATTTGAAATTTAGATTTACCTTGAAAATATTTGTAAACTTAATATTCTTACTTCAGTGTTAACGTCTATCAACTGATTATTTCTTGTTATAGTAAAAAAAATATGACAATATGGGTTGAAGAAGTACCAAATGATTTATTTTAAATAATGATCATTATTGAAACAGCTGTTAATTTCATAATGACGCAAGTAAAAATTAACCCAGGATAGCTGGTAATCAAAAAAAATAAAGTATTTTAAAACACAAATCTTTTGAATATAATGCCTCAGAATCAAAACAAGATTAAAACAGATGCATAGCTGCGTAATGAACAGTGTTTTGCGAAAGCATTTAACGCACCATTCCTTTTGTTTTATTAAGTTGCATTGCAATGGAAAAGAAAAGTAATTTGTGTAAAACTAATTAAGCAATATATGACATCAGCTAAGGATTCCACTACAATGAACTAATTTGGCAGTTAAGTAGTAGGCTGAAGAACTGATATCATGAGAAGGAATTAGCCTCTAAGTGAATCAAATATAAGTTTTTAATGCCTTTAAAAGATTGTAAATAGAGAATCTGAAACACTTCTCTCTTAATTTGTGAAAAATTGTAATAAAAATTACACACTTGATATTGCATATAGTTTCATTCTCTTAATTTAAAATACCATTTTAGAAGAAACATTAAAACTTAATAATTAAAACTTTTATTTTTAAAATTTTGAATCTTTATCTATGTCTGAATTCAACTTTAGGAAAAATAGTTGATTAACCATCTTTCTTATCACTTACATAATTAATACCTTCCATTTCCCCCTTCTTCCTTGTTTTTTAGGAAGTTCATGTTTTTCAGGGACTAGAGTACAGTTTATACTTCCTAAAAATTCTTAAAAATGCCAGCTTTGTTATTGTTTGGTACTAACCTTGAGAAATTTGCTTTATAAACAGGATTCCTCATCTGTAAACCACAGGCAAACATAGGCTCTGAGATTTGTTTTAACAAATAAATGTTGCATACTTGCTATTTTATTTTTTCACATATGAAATAAATCTTGATATTATTAAATTATTACTTAACTGAACTTCTTATAGTTTTTGCAATTATTTTGCCTCTCAAAGAATTTGATGAAATTCCTTGACAGGCATGATAAAGTCAGTACTACATAATTTTTTTAAACGTTTCATAAAATATATATTTTGCTAGATTTATTAAACAGACATAATCTCAGTAAGTTAAAAAGATAAATGTACTTACTGAATATCACAGTCTGCCAAAAAAACAAACAGACATGTCTTGGGAAAAGTGTAGCCAAAGTACTGCTTGGGTACAAAGATGGTAAAATTTAGTCTCTCATGCATTGGGTATGTTGCTAGGAGAGGCTATTCTGTGAAGATGGTCATTATGTTTGCAAAAGTAGAGAATCAGAGAGAGAGAGAAAAAGTTCTAACAAAGTGGATTGACACAGTCACTGCAGCAATGGGGTCAAGTATGTCTGAGATGACAAGAAAAGCACAAGATAGGACAGAGTTCAGATTTGTTGTTCAGAGAGTTACTATGAATCGTATTTGACTCAAGGACACCTAACAAAAACAGCATCTCAAAATTCATGGTTATCAAGTTGATTTTGCCTCAAGTAATCCTCCATCAGTTTCTGAGGCTTTAATTATATAGAAGGTGAAGATTCCTCTTTCTTCAATGGAACACAGTTAATTCAAACACTAAAGTAGAGGTCTTTAGGTTAGCCATACAATATGCTACAGACTAGGTCACCAGAATTCCTAAAGATACACAATGTTGTTGTTAAGTGCCATTGAGTCACTTGTGACTCATAGTGACCCTATTTACCCTGTTCTGTTCTGAGCCAACTTTGTCATCTCTGATACATCCAGCTCTCATTATCCCAGTCACTGAGTCAATCATGCAGGGTCGTCTTCTCTTGCGCTGTCCCTCTTCCTTCTCAAGTATGATGTCCCTCTCCAAGGGTTGATCACTTCTTGTAACATGACCAACCAATCCTTGCTTGTTCATACCCTCTCCAGTATGAATTTGTTTGTTTTCCTAGCAGTCCATGAGTCAACAGTCTTCTCCAGCACTACAACTCAAAGAAATCAATTCTCTTTGTACCATCCCTAGTCATTGTACAGCCTTCTGATTCATAGCAAGTTATTGTGAAGACTTTTCATTTCCTGGCTGCTCGTACCTAGAGTCTTGATGGTAGAACCAAGCAAAAGGGAGCTGTTAACAATTTCAATCTCTTTACCATCTATCATGATGCTGTCAATTGGTGCAGTGGTGACAATCTTTATTTTCTTGATGTTGAGTCTCAATCCATATTGATAGTTGCAGTCCTCGAACTTCTGCAGCAAATTCATCTGGTCTCCCTCAGTTTCAGCAAGCAAGGTTGTGTCATCTGCATAATGCAGGTTGTTGATGAGTCTTCCTCCAATCCTGATGCCACATTCCTCTTCATAGGTTTCCTCCTCCCAAATGATCTTTTCTGCAAATAGATTGAAAAGGTATGGAGATAGGATGAATTCCTGGTATACACATTTTCTGATTATGAACCATGAATTATTTCCTGAATAGGGTGAAACCAGGCTACTCTTTGGAGGCAAGGATTCTGAAGCTCCATCTGCCCTACTTTGGGCTTTGTTTCAAGGAAGGACCAGTCTTTAGAGAGGGGTTATCATGCTTGCAAGGGTGGAGGGACAGTATAAGAGAGGAAGACCATAGATGAGACGGACTGATTTAGTGACTCTAGTAATGGATATAGGTGTGTTGGAGACAAAGAGGTTGGCACAGGATAGAACAGGGTTCAGAGCTGTAGTATATAAGGTCACTATGAGTTACAAGGAATTCATTGACACTTAACAACAAAAACATATTATCAATACTTACTTAAGACACTCACACCAGAGGTATAGCTTCCAGCATTCCAGCAACCCACAAGTTACCTCAGAACAGCAAACTGACAGATAAGTGCTGTACTAACACAAGTAACTAATCAATGAGCAAGTATACATTCATCTAAGCTATAAAATAATCATTTGAGTCATCTCCTCCTAGTTAAAATAAGGTCAATACACAAATCATTCCCTCCATACAACACACCGATAATAAATGCTCTAATAAATTTGCTCTAAGAGCAAATAGACATACAGAAATCATGATGCAAGGCCCATCTGAGGACATTGGTGGCAAGACAGAATGGAGGCATTAATTATTGACTTTTGTATGCTTAAAGATTTTAAATACCTTTTCTAAAAAACACAGACAGTGACATTACACATGGACCTCACCTGATGGATAGCATAGGAATCAGACAATTTTTAAGGAAAGAATCATTGAAGAACCATAACATCAGCACTCAAAACAAGGCCAGGTTCTTACTGTGGAATAGACCATCAATTACTCAGGTACAAGTTCATATTAATGCTGAAGAAAATTAAAACAAGTAAAAAAGAACCCAAATATTATCTTGAGTCTATCCCACCTAAACTTAAAAATCACCTTAAGATTTTGATTGATAAGTTGTGGAATGACACCAACGATCGCATCCAATAAAAGAGCAAAAGGTCATTACAAAGACAGACAAGAAGAAAAAAATAAAAAGAAATGTCATGAGAGATTCTGAAAATTGCACTAGAGCATCGAGAAGTCAAAACTAAGAGAAGAGATGTTGAAGGAAAACTGCGGAACAGAAAATTTCAAAGACCTTTTTAAGAAGACGTTATTATAGTAGAGTACGCAGAGAGCTTGAGCTGGAGAATGAAAAGAAGTCATTCAACATTTCTCAAATTGAAAAACAAATTCAAGCCTGGAATTACAATCCTGAGAGATGTTATGGGCAAAATATTGAGTGACCCGAGAAGCAATAAAAGAAGATGGTGGGAATGTGAGAAAGAATTGGACAAATGAAAAGGTTAAAGCTGCGATGAAGGCATTGTAAAAAAAATAAGGACCCAGGATTCAGTGAGATATCAAATCACATATTTCAAATAATAGATGCAGCCATGGATATGCTAACCATTCTATGCCAGGAAATTAGATAGATAGATAGATAGATAGATAGATAGATAGATAGATAGATAGAT
>NW_006399944.1:1188448-1189171 GCF_000299155.1 Elephantulus edwardii | reverse complement strand
AACCAGGTATGTCTTGAAGAAAGTACAGTCAGAATTCTTCTCAGAGACAAAGATAACAAAGCTTTGCCTCACATAATCTGAGCATGTTATAAGGAGGAGCATGTTATATAAGGATATTCTTTGGAAAATGATATCATGTTTGGAAAGGTGGAGGATCAGCTAAAGAGAGAAAGACCCTCAACCAGATGATATGATGTAGTGAAACTAGGATAGGCTGAAATATGTCAGAGATGGTGAGAATTGCACAGGATAAGATAGTATTCAGCTCTGCTGTTCATCGAGTCTCTATGAGTTATTCTCTACCTGACTACACCTAACAACCAAATAATGAGAGTTATCATTAAGAAGTTTTGCCATTTAGTGGTGAATTTGAATTTGGTGATTACTAGGTAAGAAGTACACTCTGTGTACTTCCCTTCATGAACCTTAGCTTCTTAAAGAAGATGATACAAAGACATTTTACCCTTGGCTCAGAAGATGAACCATAAAAGAGAAATATGCCTTTGCACAGAAAATTTTCCTCTAATAAGTCCAATGTGCTGGATATATATTTAAGTCCTTTCAGGAAACATAAAATTCTCAATTCAAAATATGAAGACAGAATTCAAAATTTAAATGCTTACCTGTTATTGTCCATAGAATTTTCAGAGGACTGCTATTTCAGAAGTGGATGGCCAATCCTTCTTCCTAGTCTGTCTTAATCTGAATGTTCAGATTTAGAGA
>NW_006399944.1:1181084-1187403 GCF_000299155.1 Elephantulus edwardii | reverse complement strand
ACTGTATTAGGCACACCTTAGTCTACAGACTGATGTCATTGCTCTTCAGTATTTTGGAGAGGTCTCTAACAGAAGATTTTCCCAATGCAATATGTCTTTTAATTTCCTGGATATTGGTGTCAAGAGTGTTGACTGTGTAGCCAAGCAGACTAAAGTTGTTAACAATCTCAATCTCTTCACCATCCATCCTGATGCTGCCAATAGGCCCACTGGTGAGAATCTTTGTTTTCTTGATATTGAGCTTCAATCCATACTAAAGAATGCAGTCCTTAACCTTCTACAGCAAGTGCTTCAGGTCCTATTCAGTTTCAGCAAGCAAGGTTGTATAATTTGCATAATTCAGGAAGTTGAGTACGTCTTTGTCCAATCCTGATGCCACATTTTTCCTCATTGAGCCCAACCTCCCAGATAATTTGCTTTGTATGTAGATTGAAAAAGTATGGAGACAGCACACATCCCTGGCATACACCCTTCCCAATTTTGAACCGTACAGTGTTCCTAGGCTTACATAAATTCTGATAAATCTGAGAATGAAATTCAAGGACCATTAAAAAACTGCCCACTCATCAAAATGCTGTGTACCTATCCAGAGATAATATAACACAAAACAAGATTCATTCTGGCTTTATAGCAACTTTAGAGAACAGATCTCTACTTTGAAGCATTTCCAAAGCTGTAAATCTTTACAAAAGCAAGCTGCCATAGCTTTCTCCCTCAAAGAGTCCAGTGGATTCAAACCACCCTTAACAGTCTAATGCTTAACCCCTCATCACCAGATCAATTCAAATATAAACAATTATTCTGTAACCATAATATTTTCAACTGTGTAAGTCTCTTTATGGTTTGATATAAATATATGCCTTCATTTTTTTAAAGGTTAATACATTTTCAAAAATCTTATTTTAAAAAGTGAAACAACAAATTTAAAAAGTTGCATTTGTGTTACATATTACTGTAGAATATAGCTCTAAAGTAATTTCTAGGCCAATTCCTCCTAAATAGAAACACAAATTATGTTTTTTCTCTAATAAGAAGTTACATAGAAAGGGAATTTTTAAAACTGTTGTTGGTGATAAAAGCTATTAGTCATTCCCAAAGAATAGTACCTCAGACACACATAAAAAAAATGTATCTACCAATTTACTTTTAAAAATCACAGCTACTTTAAGCACTGTGGAATATACTTCTTAAAAAATATTGTCAGTGAAAATTTCATGGATATTGACAGAATATTGATAGATATAATGTAAATAGATGAGCTCATCAAGTTGAAAGGTACTCAAAATATGAGTAGGAAGCAGTTGATGCCTCAGCAACAGTTGTTGTTGTTGTTGTTAAGTGCTGTTGAGTCACAGGAGACTCATAGCGACCCTATGAACGAAAGTCCTCGAAACCTCCTGTATAACATTCGTCCTTTCTCCAGGTTCATAGCATTTCCAGAGGCAAGCTATTATGGAAATAGATGCCACTCCTGCTTCCAAGCTTGTTTTAATAGAGGAGCTTCACCAAACACTGTCCACCATGGGTAACCATTCTCGCATTTGACTCATCAGTGCCACAGTGTTCTGCTTCACAGCAACCATGAGTTACCTCTGTACAGCAAATGGACATACCAGGGTTACACGACCTAGAACAATGTCTCACCAAAAACAATTAAAGGCAGGCGTGAGGGCCACAGAGTAGAGTCACATACCTTTGGCTTGGGAGCATGGCTTTCTGTCTGCTAGGACAACTGCTCTCTCTTTCTATGCTGCTGGAGGTGGTGGTGGTGGTGGTGGAGTTAAGTGCCATCGAGTCCCCTGTGACTCATAACAACCCTATGAACAAAAGTCCTGGACACCTCTTGTATAACTTTCGTCCGTTCTCCAGGTTCATAGGGTTTCCAGAGGCAAGCTATTATGGAAGTGGATGATATTCCTGCTTCCACGCTTTGACAGTAGAGTAAAAATATTTTTAATTTAAAAACCCAATACTTTTTTTGATGAAGTGTATTGCTATGGAAGGTTCTCTGGTAGCTGAGTCTGTAGAGAATTATGCTGTTAACTCCAGAGTAGCTTTTCTCTGTCAGTTCAAATTCATCAGTGGACCTATGAGAGAAAGAAAGAAGTCTTCTCTTGTGTGGTTTACAGCTTTGGAAACCCACTGGAAAATCAATGGCAAGTCAGAAATGAATTAATGGCAAAGAGAGAGAGAGAGCAGAACAGAGCAGGAGAGAAAGAGTAGAAAATTACTAGTAGATGTTGTTGTATGATCTGAATCAAGCTCACTTTAGTCTTCACATTAATATCATTACTCCTCAATAATTTAAAGAGGCTCCTATACGAAGAATTTCCAGTGCAATACATCTCGTGATCTCATGACTTCTGGTACCAATTGTTTGGATTGTGGATGCAAGTAAGATGAAGTCTTTGACAGGCTCAATCCTTTCTTCATTCATAATGATGTTGCTTATCAGTTCAGTAGCAAGGATTTTTACTTTCTTGATGTTAAGATACAACCCCTGTTGAAGGCATCAGTATTTAACCTTCTATGGCAAGTGCTTCATTCAAGTCTTCTTCACTTTCAGCTATCAAAGTTATGTCATCCACATGACAAAGTTATTGATAAGTCTTGCTCCAATCCTGATGACACATTTTTCTCCATAGAGTCTGGTTTCTCAAACAATTTGCTTAGCATATAAACAGGTACGTAGAAAGGATACAACTATGTTCCACACCTTTCCTAATTATAAACCATACAGTTTTCCCTTGCTCTGTTTGCACAATTGCCTCTTGATCTAGGTATAGGTTTTGCTTTATCATGACTAAGACTTCCTCATGACTCACTATAAAACACAGCTTAACTTATATACAATAAAAGAAATCTAAACCCAACTAAGACCTTGCAGACTACATTTTAATATTTCAAAATATTCTAATAGTTTAAAAGTTTAAAGGTGTTACGACTATGTATAATGTTTATTTGCTTTGTTTAATCCCAGATAATTCAGAAGTGCTGATTTTGTGTGTTAAAAGTTTTCATTAAAAGTTCAATGATATCAGAGAAAGCACAACAGAATTTCATTTGATAAATGACTTATTCATTACAAATATAAATCATCGATGAGAAAAAGACCAGAGGCTGACTACTGAACACAGATCATCAATGTGCAAGTTCAAGTTGAAATGAAGAAAAGGAAAATAAGTTGAGGAAATTCCCAGTATGACCTAAGTATATCCCACTTAAATTTAGAGACTATTACAAAAAAAGATTTGATGCCTTGAACACTAATGCATCCAAGACAGCTGTAGGATGGCATCAATGACATTCTACATAGAGAAAGCAAAAAGCATTTACAAGACAAGAGTAAAAAACAAGATAAAAATGGAAATCAGAAAAGACTATTAAACTCACTCTTGGATGTAGCAAAAATTTTCAGGGGAGCAGGGATGAAGTCAAAGACTTAAGTACATTTCAAAGGGTATTTAAAAGCACAAAGCTTTATAATGAAATATGAAGAGTTGGAGTTACAAAACAAAAGGTAAGCAAGCATATATGCTTGATATATTTCAAAATGAAAGAACTAAAGAAAAAGCAAAGCTTAGCTAAATAAGATTCTTTAAAATGTGCAAATAAGAAAGAATAAAATGACAGATTTTATTTCTACATTATTTTCAAGGAACTTCAAAAAGAAAGAAAAATATGTGTTTTCTGTTGACAAAGGATGTGAAACACAGGAAACAATAAAAAAGTATAAATATGGCCAATAAGATGATATAAGTAAAAACGGATAAGCATATTATCATAATATGCACCAGTGTATCATCTGGTATATATTTATCCTCCATTAAAACATGAAGGCACTCATATTGAGTTCACAAAATTTAAAAAGCAAACATTGAAATGATAATATTTTAAAACAGATGTAGTCGCATAAAAATTTAAAACTGTTAAAAATGTGTATATATATATATATATATATAAAGAAAATAAACAAATGAGAAATTTTAAAGCAATAGCTTTTAAAGAATTTAGGGTAAATAAAAATAATGAGATAAGACTATTGTTTTATATTAAACACACACCATTTTCTAAACAATAATCAAATTTTACAGGTAATATAACATTAAAATTGAACAAATATATTTAGGAATGCAATAAATATCTCTAAGTGAATTTCTAAGAAAAAGCGAGACCTTTATTATATAACCTTGAGATAAGCAAAACTTATATAAGAACTTTTGGAGCAAATTGGGTAATATTCTCTAATAATAAATATTTAGAGAATAATAAAATCAAAATAGTTTATATACAAATGGAAAGATGAATAAAAATAGAGTTTTACTTTTCCCCAGAATCATATGCATGGCATTAAGTGTTTTACTTATTTAATAAAAAAATGGAAATTATATGGAATTATGTATTTCACAAAAAAAAGTTAAACAAAATATAAAAGAAATATAGGAAGAAGAAATTAATAAAGAAAATAAAAATAACTAAGGCTAAATAAAGATTTATAAATTAAATTACTAATCACAAGATAAACACTTAGAAGTAAACCTAACTATAAGCAGGAGTGTCATCCACTTCCTAAACCACATGTCTCTGGAAACTCTATGACCTTTGAGAAACTACAATAGTTACAGAAAGACTTCAGGACTTTTGTTCATAGGGTTGCTATGAGTCATGCTCAACTCTATGACAATCAATAACAACAACAATAACAAGAGATGCAAAAGATGTTTGTAAGGAAAACTACAAAACACTATACAAGAAAAAAGAAATCTAATAATTGGAAAAAATATTCTCTGTTCACAGATAGGAAAATTTAACATTGTGAAACTCTGCTGGTGTAGTGGTAAGGAATTGTGCTGCCAGCTGAAGGGTACATAGTTCGAATCCATCACTTGTTTCATGGGAGAAAGATGGGTAATCTCCTCCCTTGGGATTTAGTGCCTATGAAAACCTGCTGAAGGGTCAGTTATGGGTTCCCTACTTACAGTTCTCAACAACTAACAAAAGCATTCTTCATGTTAACTACAATACCACAGATACTAAATTAATTTTTCAAGAAGAGAGAAAAGGTAATTTACAGTTTTATTTGGAAAGGAAAAAGCTTCTGAAGCTACCAAGCTTTTCTAACAAAACAAAACAAAACAATAAATAAAGTGAGAAGAATTGTACTTCCTGACCTCAAAACCTAATATGCAGCCATAGTAACATAAACAGCATGGTATTTGTACAATAACAGACACAGACCAATAGAACATAATTGAGGACCCAGAAATCAACCCATATACCTACAGTCAATTGGTATTTGACAAGGAAACAATATCTATTAAATAGGAAATGACAAACTGTTAAATAAATTGTGCCGGCAAAATTGGACATCTGCCTGCAGAAAACTGAAATAGAATCCACACCTTACACCATACACAAAAGCCAACTACAGGTGGATTGGATAACTAGGCATAAAGCCCCAAACCATAAAGATCATGAAAGGCAAAATGAGAACAGCCTTAGAAGTCCTATGTCTGTCCTGTCTAGGACATAGAGATCCTAAAGATCTTATGAGACAAGTAAGAATAACCTTAGAAGTCTTATGTGTATTTACACCATAGAAATCTAAAGATTATAAGAGACAAAATCCAAACACCATCAAATCCTATTTATGTCTAGTTACAGCATAAATAGTTTTGCGAATATAGCCGGAAGTAAACAACCAGGAAAGGCTGAAATTGACAAATGGGACCTTTTAAAAATCAAATCCTTGAGTGCATTAAAAACTTTCTCCAATAAGGCTGAAAGAAAGTCCACAAACTGGGATAAAAATATTGACCAGTGACATTTTAGATAAGAGTCTCAAAGTTTGAAGAATACTACTGGGCCTCCACAAGAAGACTGAAAAACTCTTCGAGAAGGAGAACACTTGAATGACAATTGTTGTTTTTGTTGTTATGTGCCGTCAAGTAGCTTGCGACTCATAACGACTCTATGTGCAATAGCCCTAAACTCTGCTCTGTCTTGTGCCAATCGCACTGTCTCTGATACACCCATCCTGATTACCCCAGTCACTGAATCAATCCACCTCACAGAGGGCCTTCCCCTTCTGCACCGTCCCTCCACCCTCCCAAGCATGATGTCCCTCTCCCAAGATCCTCCTTACAACATGTCCAAAGTATGTTAGATGAAGCCTCAGCATCTTTGCCTCCAAGGAGCTGCCTGGTTTAACCCTCTCCAGGGTGAATCTGCTTTCCTAGCAGTCCGTGATACCCTCAATACTTTTTTCCAGCACCACAGCTCAAAGGCATCAATTCTCCTTCTATCCTCTTTAGTTAGT
>NW_006399944.1:1155340-1180006 GCF_000299155.1 Elephantulus edwardii | reverse complement strand
GAGTGATACAAGTCAAAACAACAATAATAGTCCCAGCAGTAGTAGCAAAGTTTAACAGGACAGCAAGCAATAAATGTTGGAGAGGATGTAAAGAGATTAGAACTCTCATGTACTGTTGCTGAGTCTGTAAAATGATATGACCACTCTGGAAGGCAGTTTGGCATTTCTTCAAAAAGCTGAACATAGAAATACCGTATGACTCAGCCATTCCACTGCTGAAATATATCTCAAGGAAATCAGAGCTGAGACACAAACAGATATATGCATAACTGTGTTCATAGTAACATTACAGAATAACAAGAAAATGGAAACAACCCTAATGTCCACCAGTAAATTAACGGTTGGGGGAAACTATGGTATATTTTCACAGCTAAATACTATGCAGCACTAAAAAACCAAAGTATTTGCAAAGTAGGATACAACATGGAGAGTTGAGACAGTATTATCCTGGGTGAAATAATTCAACCACAAAAGAATAAAAACTGTGTTAAGACTGTTACTGTGAAAATAGGTAACTGAGAAGGAAAAGGAGAATAGAACGGAATGGATAGACAAAGAAAACTGTTTAAAAGGGAAAGGAAGGTGCGTAGAAGAAGGAAAAGGAAATCTTGTGAGAGCAGAGATTAGTGAAGGCATGAAGAGTGAAGGAATACGTAAAATGCAATGGGATTTAAGGACACAAGAAGGTAATAGTAATAGATCAATAGTAATTATATAAAACACAATGTACAGAAATGATTGTATAAAACGAAATATATATGAATGAAACAACAAATATAAATGATTATATAAAAGTGTATGATGGTATAAGTAAATAATACATTTTTTAAAAACAAGGGGTTCTGGTGGTAAGAATCTGTACTACAATCTCAAAGGGAGGTAGTTCTAATCCACCAGCTGCTCTATGGAAGAAAAATAGGCAATTTTCTTTGGTGTGATTAGCTGTTTCTGAAAACCCTTCTGCGGGTCATCTATGGGTTGGTTCCGACTCAAAGGTACACAACAAGAAGTTAAAAACCAAGTTTTTTAATTAATGACAAAAATTTAGAACACATAATTTAAAGAAAACAGGTTATAAAGAAACTGTAAAAATTTATATTGTTATAATTTAAAGAAGAGAGGCAAATAAAACACATAAGGAAGAATAAGAAGTGGTCTTATGAATTGTTTCAAAGGAAAAATTAATTGTAGTTCCCTAAAAAAAGATGGTTTGTATGTATCATTGAATTTTTGCACAGCTTACTTCTATTTCACCAAACTATGCTATGCAATACCCTGAACATATTTTAGACTACTTGGCCACACTACCTGCATAACACCTTGGATAGGTTTTATGACACATTCAAGAACATAATCTATTCCAAATAAGTCTCTCAAAAAAGTAGTTAGTGTTGAGTCAAAATCAATTCATAGCTGACCCTCCAGTGGGTTTTTGGAAGTTGTAAATGACAGAGACATCTTTCTCTCAAGGAAAACATTTTATGTGTAGTGTGTGTTTTCACAAAGCATACAGATAATGAAGAATAGAATAACAATAAAATTAGCACTGGTCTAATATTGTAAAAATATAAGATTATATAATTTTTATTAGAAAGCCTAGGGAAAAACTCAATCAACTCTAGTATTTCAGAGAACATACTATAGCACAGATTTTGAGATTCATTCTTCAGATCCCTAATGAATTCACTTTTCATTTAAATGTGCCACATTCTAATTTCCTTTTAAATATGTGGGTTCAAGTTTTAGCTTGAATTTTAAATGTATGCGTGGATAAATATTAAACATCCAAATGCAAATATCCAAAGGTTCTCATTTATACCATATTTTTAATCTATGGACCACTTAAGTTTCTCAAAGTTCTATAAACCACACATTACAGAGGTTAATAAGGCTGCTATGAACATTGGTGTACAAATTTCCCTTTGTTTCTCAGTTCTCATTTCCTCGGGGTATATTCCAAGCAGTAGACTAGCTGGGTCTTACAGAATTTCTATGTTCAATTTTTTTTTAGAAAACACCACACTGCCAGAGTGGTTGTACTGTTTTACAAGCTCACCAGCAATGTATAGAGTTCCTATTTCTCCACATCCTCTCTGACATATATTACTCTCTGTCTTGTTAAACTTTGTGACTGCTGCTGAGTTTAGATGGTATCTCATTGTTGTTTTGATTTGCATCTTTCTTACTGCCAGTATTTTTGAGCATTTCTTCACGTGTCTGTTTACCATTCTAATATCTTCCAGCACAAATGTTAAATCATAGTGAATAAATTGAGATATTGTGGTGCTTTCATGTGGTGGAATACGACATAGCATGCAGGAACAATGATTTTTTTATCAAATTTTATTAGTTTTAATGAACATTTACAGAGATTTTGGGTTTTCATTCATTCATTGTTGTACTGTTTTCTCCACCCTCATCCCCAGTTCGTTCTTCTTCCCCCCCATGTCTGTTTTAATTGTCCAATTGCCACAGTGCTTGTCAAAGCCAGTTCTGATTAATCTCCTTTGTCAGTGTGTCCCTTGCCATTCCCTATCACTCCTCCCTGAGAGAGACTTCACCCTGATTCATAAGGAAAAGGGGATGGCGTATTCTCTTAGCTACTTCGATTTTGAAAATCACTACTCATTTCAGAGGGAATGGAGAGCATTAAGCTGAAAGAACTAACTCAGTCCCATAAGGACAAACACTGAATAAGACCACTATTGTTGAAATAGGAAGATAACGAGTGAAATGTGTGTGGGGATTTAAGGGGCAGTTAGGAACAGTGGGGTGAGGATGGACAGGGGGCTAATCTTAGGGTCACACAATTTGATGGGTAGAGAGAGAAGAAGGTAAAGGAAGAGTTAAAGATCCAGTGTGGAAAAACAATGTCTAAAACTTTGTAAGCAAAGCAGTATAAAATACAAATTTTATTTGAAAAAAAAATCACACATAACGTGAGGAAGGTAGAAAAATGCTAAACATCTGACTATAGTGACAACATTTTTAGGAGACAAATACAAAAACAGAACGTTCTAGCAGGTTTCCAGTCTAAGAAAGCCAAGAAGTTGGCATGAAATTTCACTTTAGTAGGACTAAAACCACTAGATAATATTTAAGGCTTTAAATAAAATTGCACTTGCTGACTATCAGAAAATGGAAATAATTTCTGAGTGTACCGGCAAGACATTTAAACACTTTAACAAATGGTAAATCAAATATCAAGTCAAATGTAGGATCAAGAGTCAAAAGACAATGATACTCTATTATTATGAAGAAAAGTGAGCTTTTTTTTTCTTAAGTCTTCAATTTTCTGTAAGGCTGTTTACTCTGGTAAATTTTAGAGCTACACACTATAGTTGTGACACAAAATTCACCCTTTTCTACTCCAAAGTGAAGATTTTTTTCACTCCCCAAGAACACAGATATGAATTATATTTTAAAAAACAAATTTATCAGACAAATACTACAAATCTACTTTGCTAAATATAAAAGTAAGGAAATCTCAGTTATCAGAGTGGTAACATATATGTGACATCTCTCTTTTATACAGTTTTCATCTAATTCACTTCCTTCTTTATACTGTTTCTCTGGAACTTTCCAAAGCTGTAATAAATTTAATTATGTTGACAATAATTCAACGGTTCTTTTTTATTCTTCTCTCGCGTTCCCTAAAATTCTACTTGCATCTCAAGAGAGAAAAGAATTTAAACCTGGAAGTAGCCTTAAGTTATTGCTATGATATTTTATTTTGTTTCATTGTCCTTGTGCAAGGGAGAGTTGAAGAATTGAGTCAGAGGAAAATACTCAGCAAATTACTATCTGTTTCTTTCCTCCTTTAGTCATTGTTGTGACACACTGGTCCGCTCTCTTTCTGGCTTAAAATGGGGAAGGTGAACGGATAGATTTAAAATTCTCGTCTACCTCTGCATTCCTACCTGACCTCTGTGATTCACTCATCACAGTTCTAAAGCAACCAACCTCACAGTACATGGTTACTGGCCCCGCCAAGAAGTCTACTATCAAATTACATAGGCAGGGTTTGTACCTCCCCTGGCTCACGGCTCTTGGCTTTCCATGAAAACTTCTTCTGTGACCTAGTTTACCTTTCTCTTAATTACAGCCTCCCTTGTGTTGAGATTCTGGTACTCAACCAAAGGAAATAATACTTTGGCTACCTTCAGTCTTAACCAAAAGCATTTCCGTCACCTACCCTGGTAATCCTGAATATCTCTTTCAGGCATTGCCTTGAAGCCTATGGGAGGGCCTTTGTTCTCTTTTTAAAATTTTTTATTTTGTTTTTTTAATTTTAATGAACATTTAAAGACATTTTGGATTTCCATTCATTCATTGTTGCATTTTTCTCCCTGCCCACCACTCCCCCTCCTCCCCAGTTCGTTCTTCTCTTTGAAAAGTAAAAGAAAAATTCCTTCATTAAAGACCAACATTCTGCGGTGAGAAGCTGTGCTACAAATCTCACCAGCGGCTCTGCCGGAGAAGGGTGGGAAGTCCCTTCCCATGTGATTTAATGCCTCTGAATATCTGCTGGAGGATCAACTATGGATGATGATCATCTCAACATCACACAACAACAATGAAGACCACAGAGTCTGCTTATAAGTCCCCTAATATTCAGTCTATTAAAGGTTGATTATTAGACATGCATACACATATAAGCCAAAGAAGTGAATATAAACATGAAGTTGTTACCTACTATAAAATGGAATATAAGAAATCATGGCTTTAAGAATAAGCTTACCTGTAACTGGGAGATAACGTCTGCTGTAATGTCTTAACTAACCAGCTGAGGAAACTGAATTTCAATAAGGCTCATGGCTCAATGAAGGCTAGAAAGGAAGTCAAAGGGAAAACAGTCAAGGGATAACAAACACTGTCAATCTCTACTGTTTATCACATTTGATATTTTAAAAACTAAAATTCTGGCGCAGGAGGGGAAGACCCTCTAGAAGGTGGATTGATTCAGTGACTGGGGTAATCGGGATGGGTGTGTCAGAGGCAGTGCGATTGGCAGAGGATAGAGCAAAGTTTAGGGCTGTTGTACATAGCGTCGCTATGAGTCGCAAGCAACTCGACGGCACATAACAACAACATCAAAATTCTTATAGAAGTTTCCAGGTGAGAAAAAGAAGTAAAATATAATTAAAACTTATATATACACACAAGCAGGCCCTTTCTGTCTTCTGAGGTTTTGGAAAGGCTGAAATCATCATGCATACTTAATATTTTACCGCATGCTGAGCTTACAGCGTGACACATCAAAGCCATAATAGTAACTGTTGCTTCTTGTTCTTCCAATTTAAATTTTCATCTCCTAAATCAAAAACCTTACACGTCAATCGAAGTAGATGCATTTGGGAATAGAGAAATAAATACAGAACAGTCCATTCACATATAGAGGCAACTGTACAACTCTTGTCATAGGAAAGAAATATATTCTGGTATCATTTCTGAGGTGCCACAATCATAATTAAGTCTTAAAACTGAATAGAGAAAGAAAAGAGGAATTTTTGGGGTGAGGGGGTTGTCAAGGAAGATTTTGTGGACATCTTAAATTGGTGAGTAGATTTTAGTCAGAAAAAGATAAAATATCAGTGAAGTGAAGGAAATTCTGTGAGTGAAGAAGCATGGAAAGATGATAAGGGTAGAATTTTTTTCAATGACAGGGATGAGGTCAGTGTCTTGGAAAGGAATGGGTGAGGTAATCACAAGACCGAAAAAAAAAATTAAAAAGAAGCTCAGAGCCAGCCAGACCATGGAGGGTTTTCAAACTCATGCTAACAAGTTCCTTTTAATATGTTTCATGGAGAAGGAAAAAAAAAATCTCAGTAGAAAAATTATCAGACCTCTGTTAATTATAAAATTCCAGCATTCCAAGCAATAAAAAAATTACTAGTTTTTGAGCTATTTTTTCCCAGTCTTTATTTAGGTGTTCAATCATGAATGATCCATTTATCACCAGTTATAAGCAAAATCTTATCACCAGTGGTATGCTTTCATTGTGATTTGTTTAATCTTCTAGAAATCTGCTGATATTTTCACTTGTTGGCTGCCAAGACCCTGGCTCCAGCTCCAGTCGTCTCTAAATGGCCCTTGGCTGCTCTTCTCCATTCATCTATCATGGGCTAAAAGTCCATCCAAATTCTGCAGCACATCTCATTTTTTCCATTTCTTTTAATTCTCAGATTACATTGGCCTCTTGAACACCTGAATATTAGATCCAACTAATTTCTAATTCTGATGATTCAAGAACTTTCATGTCTTTGTGCTTAGAGGATTCTTTAAGGGCCAGGTTGTACAAATCTTGTTGAAACTGGATTTAGGCAACTTTCTTGATCAAGTTCAGCCTGACCAAGGACAGGAAGAACAAGGGTTGCTCTAGACTTGTTTGTAAAATGGAATTGAAAACTATGACTGTAGAGTGTAAAATGGTGCAACCCCTGTGGAAAGCAGTATGGCGCTTTCTCAAAAAGTTGCAAATAGAGATACCATTTGACCCAGCAATTCCACTACTGGGAATATACCCTGAAGAGACCATAGCTGACATCCAAGCAGATATATGCACACCCATGTTTATTGCAGCTTTGTTCACAATAGCAAGGAGTTGGAAACAACCTAAGTGCCCATCAACAAACGAATGGCTAGAGAAGCTGTGGTATATTCGCACAATGGAATACTATGCTGCATTAAAAAACAAGGAACTCATGCAATATTATTCAAAATGGTTGACTCTGGAGAACATTATACTGAGTGAAATATCCCAGTCACAAAAGGACAAATATTACATGATGCCACTGTTGTAGAATGGGACTGTCCTTGGGGTTGGGGAGAGACTGAGTAAGATGGGTTCAATAATGTATACTGCACTGAAACAGAGGAGGGAGAAAACTGTTTAAAAGAGATATATAACTAGGTATTTCTGTCATCACAGGAGACTAGAGCGAGGGCTACATGGTGGAGGGGACCTGGGGGAGGGTTTGTAAAACAATGAAAGAATCTTTTCTTTTACTTTTCCATAATTTTTGGACTCATGTACTTATAACTTGTTAGTCAAATTTGTGTCTTCTAGGTTGCAACACCCCCATGATACATCTTCAAGGATATGAACATGTACGGCCAAGCACAATCAATAAGAGTGCATCTAAATTTCAAAATCAATCTCCATAATAGTCTATGTGTTTCCTACTGCCAAAGGGGCCCTTTAGAGTAGTGAGAGAAGATCTTCACCCTGAAACCCACAGCGTCCCTTTTCAGCAGGAAGTAGCTAAGAGAATACGCCATCCCCTTTTCCTTATGACTCAGGGTGAAGTCTCTCTCAGGGAGGAGTGATAGGGAATGGCAAAGGACACACTGACAAAGCAGATTAATCAGAACTGGCTTTGACAAGCACTGTGGCATTTGGACAAGAACAAACTGGGAGGAGGGTAGAGAGAATGGTGCAACAATGAATGAATGGAAACCCAAAATCTCTGTAAATGTTTATGAAAATTAATAAAATATAGGGGAAAAAAAGAAAACTACGACTGTTGAACTATCTTATGTATTGTTCTTACAACTTATCTTTAGACTTTTTTCTCTCTGTTGAAATATTTTCATTAATTTTACACTACTTCATCCAATTATTTCAGATTTTAATAATAGTTGCTGAAAATAGTAATATGTTTTTTTTCACAGAAACATAGATAACATTAAAGTGAAATGCGCAAATTGCTGTTCACATAAAGAAATTCCTATCTCCCCAGAGAAAGAAATTATCTTGCAATTCACCTGTTACATCTCTCCCTCACTCTCTCTTTATACTACTGCTGTCTCTCCTATTGTTCTATGATTCTCTCTCATTTTTTGCTTGTTTGTTTTGTTCTGTTGTTGTGTTTTTGCTTTGTGTGTATTACTCTCCAAGCATTTCCATAAATGGTTCCATTAGTGATTTAGCAATTGTAAAAGCTGCAACTATATTGCTCAGAGAAATATATCCATTTTCGGGGTGAAGAGCTCTGGTGGCATCACCTCTGATGGTGAAGTCTATAGGAAATTGCACTGCTAACCCAAAGCCTATATCTTTGGCAATTTTAATCTACTCACCATTCAATAGGAGAAAAATGGTCAATCTCCTCTTAAGCAATTTACAACTCCGGGAAATCAATGGAGAGTAATCTATGAGTCAGTTCCCAATCAACCTCAGTGAGTTTTTAAGTTTAAGAAACGAAGATACTGAAAAATTAAAAAAGAAGTACTTTAAGTTTATATGTAAAAATACTAACAAACCTACTACAGAAATTTCAAGTTCCCATCTTTTGAGACTACTAAAACTGATATAACTCTGAATTATAAATCAATTGGAATGAGACTATGATTCTTTCTCCTGCCCTGGAAATGATCTTGGCTTCTGGCTAAGAAATCAATTACATCATATCAATTAACTCAAGGAATGAAAAGCTTATCCAAGAGCTGACTGGTTCCTCGCTTAAAGAGAAATTACCTTTGACTCAAGGAATCTTTAATGTAAATTAGCTAGCCTCAGTAGCCACTGCAGAATTCCATGTGCTTAAATCATCTTGGATTAAAATTTTTATTTAGTAAATGTTTTCTTCTTCTTTTCTCATTCTACATGTATTCTTAAATTTCCCGCTTTCATCTCTTTTTATTTCATCTTTTCTTAGTCCAAAGGAATAAAACCTGAAAATTATGGAGGGAATAAAGAAAATGGACATAATGGTCTAATGCTACTTTTGCTGGTTTGTGTGTACCCACGTAGTGAAGTTTTACTGTAGGCATACGGGAATCTTTTTGTAGGTTCTTCAAAAATGTCAATTAAATTAATATGCTCTAAATAATGGCTGAAAATGAGAGTTTAATGTTCAAGACAGTCTTCAAGGAACTTAGAGTAAATATTTACAGGGAAAATAAAACTACTTGAAGAGTCATAGAGGAAAAAACACAACTGTGAATCCATTTCTTTCTCGAATGTACATAAGCTTAGTATTTTGCCATGAGTTTGGCTATATTTCAAAGTAAAAAAGCTGTTTATTTCTCTATTTACTCATATTTGGTCTTGAGCAAAAAAAATATTCCTACTTATAAATTTACTTGCAAAATTATTGCTTAGGTGTTTAGAAATGTTTGAAAATGTTGGATAAATGAAAGGAAAGGTGAACTTGGGCACATGTTGGACTAAGTAACTTAAAATGTTTTCCAAATATTTTTGGCTCTATAAAATCTAAGTATATTTTCTCAGAAAACATGAAGTGCTTATGTACATTGAAAAAGCATGAAACCATGCTTCCAAATTCTTCAACTTAATACATACTGCTTTTTAAGAATTACTTGTGACAATTAAAGATATACTTTATTTCTTGAAACAAATATATTTTATTGAGTTTAACATGAGGAAGGTATAGGTCACTTTCAAAGTTAGTATTAACTTCAACTGAACTTTATAACTTTGTTTCTGGAAAGAACAATAGCTATAAAAGTTTTCCAATGATCTCTCCCAAGGAAAACAAAACAAAGCAAAAATGTAGTTAAATATTCATCACTCAAAGGGATGTATCTGAAAATATAATGTAAAATAAATAGCATTATGTAAGTGGAAAACATTAGTTTCTTTCTTGATTAATCAGTTTGTCTAAAATAAAAAGTAAGCCTGGATGAATCAAAAGGAAATTATGCTAAATGGCATCTGTAAGTCACAAAATTAAAATAATGGTATAAAACCACTATTATAAAAAGCTAAAGAATAGAAATGTTTGAAATAAAATGTATATGAATTTTGTGTGCAAATCAATATAAAATAAAATTTTTACAAAATAGTTTATGTATCATTCTTCCTATAGAATTATTTAGGAATATTTAAGATTATGGCCTAAGATGAGAAGGGAAAAAGAGAAAAATTAAAAAATAATACAAAGCTAAGTTGGGTGACGAGAATGACACTATAGACTAAGGGGTTGATCAGATATTGTAATTAACTATATCAATAATTCATAATCAATAATTCATAATTAATATTATAAAAATTTGTATTTGTTTGAATGAAAAACCAATATGATTTGTGAGCACTCAATAAAAGAGAAAAATGGTTAAGAAAGATTTGTAGATTATAAATTTGTGCAATTAATTACCTTAATAATCCATAATTAATGTTATAAAATAAAACATGTATAAAAGTTTAGATGAAAACCCAATATGAATTGGAAAGTTTTACCCAAATAAGAGAGGGAAAAAAGGGTAAAAAAGAAAGATTCATAGATTAAAAGTATGTGTTTTATATGCATAAGCACCTTACCTTCAGAAAATGTAAGTGAAAATGGTGATACAAAATAAAGTTTTGCTAAAATAGAAATTTATTTTTTTTATATTAATGGTTTCTGTTTATGCATATATTAATTTATTGACTAACAAAAATTCCAGCTATGTGGATTTCATATGGCAAGCATTGTTCAGGACTCCAAACCACAGCATTGACAAGAAAAACAAAGTTCTGCTCTTGTGAAGTTGACATTCCAGTGAGAAACAGCAATATATGCATGGTAATTTCAAAAGAAATAAAACAAATAATGGCATATATAGTGGTAGTGGGAGGAAGTACATTCAGATGAAGTAATCAGAAAAGCCTCTCTCAAATAATAAACTGAACTGATGTGCAACAAGTCAGACAAGCCAAGATTTGAGGCATAATTCTAGGAGGAAGAAACAAGTGCAAAGGCATTTAGCAGAAATGATATTGGAATAGTTCTGTGGGGAATTTAAAAAGTCAGGCAACAAATTATTAACACTTCCCTTTGGCCAGATGATGTCTATTTTCATTCCTCTTGAAAACTGGCTGATTTGCAATCATTTTTTACCAAGAGAATGTGCTACTAGTCAGGCAGAGTCATTTAAGGCCATCTGTTCTCTCAAAGACTAGCAGTGTCAGCCTGGTGTCATGAAGCCCTCAGCTACCATACAACAAACATCCTGGAGACTTTTCCTGGAGACCTCACATGAAAGGGTCAAAAGACTAAGAGAGGCAAACAGAAATATCCTGCTGAGAAGTTCCTGCAGTCTTCATATAAACCCATATACTGCATCAAGCACTGATATGTATTGTCCAGTATTTCAGACTTAAAAATGATGTAGAAGCTTCTTCTCACATACTTCAGGCATGCTGCTAGGAGAGGGTATTCCTTGGATAAAGACAGCATGCTTGGAAAGACAGAGGGTCAAAGAAAGAAAGGAAGATCTTCAACCAGGTGGATTGGCACAGTGGCTGCTGCCATGGGCTCTGATACGTCAGGAAGTGTGAGGATGGCAGGTTAGGACGAGGTTCAGATCTGTTGTTCTTCAGGTTGCGATGGCTCAGACTCAACTCATCAGCATCTGAAAGAAACAAAGTATAAAAATTCTATTATGAATTTTGTTTGTGAACAGATTTTTTTCGAGAACCACTCTGAAGTCCACCTATATAATAAAAACAATTTGCCAATTACTATAAATTATCAAAATGTATATATTTCTAATTACCTTAATATTTTCACTCTCTTCAATCCTCCGATTTTTTTTTCAATAAAGTGACATAGTCATCGATGTTAATAAGATTACTTTTTGTTTCATTTTACTCAGTAAAAACTGTTACCCAATGATCTGGAATTCACACAGACAACACCTAACATAAGTATTTGTACATGTATGGATCACAGCAAAAACTGTGGTTAACTCTGAGAAGAATGGGAATTCCAGAATATTTTATTGTGCTTATGAGAAACCTATACTTGGACCAGGATACAGTCATCAGAACAGAGCAAGGAAATACGGCATGGTTCAAAATCAGAAAAGGTGTACACTAGGGGTGTGTCCTATCTCCATACCTTTACAATCTATATGCAGAACTGATTATCTGGGAGGCTAGGCTCTATGAGGAGGAATGTGGTATCAAAATTGGAGGAAGACTCATCAACAAACTATGTTATGCAGATGACACAACCTTCCTTGCTGAAACTGAGATGAACCTGAAGCACTTGCTGCAGAAGATCAAGGACTGCGGCCTTCATTATGGATTCAAGAAAATAAAGATTCTCACCACTGGACCTATTGGCAGTGTTATGATAGATGGCTAAGAGACTAAGATGGTTTACAGTTTTAGTTTGCTTGGCTCTACAATCAACAATCTTGGTACCAGCAGCCAGGAAATTAAAAAAAAATTAATTGCATTGGGAAAGTCTATTACCAGGGACCTCTCCAGAGTACTGGAGAGCAATGATGTCAGTCTGGAGACTAAGGTGTGCCTGATCCAGGCTGTTGTCTTCACAAGTACTTGCTATGTGTCAGAAAGCTGGAAAATGATGAGGGATTCAAGAAAGAGAATTAAAGCCTTTGAGCTATGGTGCTGGAGAAGAGTACTGAATATAACTTGGACTGCTAGGAGAAAAATCAGGTTCATCTTAGAAAGGGAAGAACTACTGTGCTCCTTGGAGACAGCGATTCTGAGGCTTCATCTGACATACGTTGGTCTTGTTGCAAGGAGGGACAAATCCTTGGAGAGGGATGTCATGCTTGGAAGGGTTGAGGGACAGTGCAAGAGAGGGAGACCCTCAATTAGATGGATTGATTTAGTAACTGGGGTAATGAGGGTATGTATGTCAGTGACAATAAGGTTGGCACAGGATAGAGCAGGTTTCAGGGCTATTATATATAAAGTTACAACTTGATGGTAAATAACAACGAAACATGCCTTTCTTAAAAATGACCCATGCTAATATGATAAGAAATATTACCTAGCTCTCTAAAGTGATGGTTTCTTATCTGTTTGTTTTTTTCCAAGAGACTGATTTTTTTCTCTTTTATAACTTTAAATGAAATTTTAAACAATGGTTCAAGTTTATTTTGTGGTTTAAATACTGACTAACATGAGGAAATGAGTAGTTCTTATTTACCTGAGGGAGTTCTGGTGTCCTAGTGGTAAGACTACTATTATGATGTAATTTTTGTTATATGAAGTATGAAAATCAACAACACGCTTTTATTTATGATTTATAGTGAATGAAATCATAATGTTATTTCAAGTGGGAAAACAACCATTAAGTAAAAAATCAGTAGGCTTGAATTGTGTTTCATTGTTAATGATCATGGATAAGGACTCAGTTTGCTCAGATTTCTCCCAGAAAAAAATGTACTTGAGATAATTCCTAAATTTCTGGCCCAGCTTTTGAGAATATGATGCTAGCATATTTTGTGTATTTGCTAGTGGAAACTGATACTTTCTTCTTATTCTTTTACTCATGGCTTCTGAGTTTTCACTTTAAAAAAATGGAAAATATCAGTTTCCAAGTGAAATGAAAGTTTCCTTTAGAATATATATTTACAGTTATCATTGTCATTATTATTTTCAGAAAATAATGTATCATTATTAATACTAGGTGGTGTTGAATTGAATATAATTGATAAAGACCCTATAACCAATAATTCTAAACCTTGTTCTAGTCTGTGCCAATGTCACAATCACTGACATGCTCAAACTGCCGTCACTGTGTCAATCCACCCGGTTGAGCATCTTCCACTCTTTCTCCTTCCCTCCACCTTTCCAATCATGATATTCTGCTCCAAGGAACAGCCTGTCTTCTAGCAACATGCCCAAAGTATGCAAGATGAAGCCTTACCAGCCTTGCTTCCAAGAACCAATCTGCTTCAGCCTTTCCAAGACGTATTTATTTATTCTCTTGGAAGTCTGTGGGATATTCAGACCCTCCTCCAACATCACAAGTCAAAGGCATCAATTTTTGTTGTTACCCTTTTTCATTACCCTGCTCTCAGATGCATAACAGATGATTAAAAAGACTGAGTCACGTGTACTTTAGTTCTCAAATTAACATCATTACTCCTCAGTACTTTTGAAAGGTCCTTGACTGCAGATTTTCCCAGTGCAATACTGCTCCTCATCTCCTGACTGCTGATGCCGAATGTATTTAATGCAGATCCAAGTAAGACGAAGTCATTGACAATTTCAATCTTTTCTCTATCATGATGTCCCCTGTTGGTCTATTGGTGAAAATTCTTGTCTTCTTGACCTTGATATGCAATCCATAGCTAAAGTATCAAAATGTTGCCTTATTTACACACACACACACACACACACACACACACACACACACACACACACAATCTGCCATCAATTTGATTCTGACTCACAAAGACCCTATGAGGGAGAGTAGAACTGCCCCAGAGGGATTCTAGGGCTGTAATTTCTTTACAGATGCGTACTGCCACATCTTTCTCTCACAGAGCAGCTATCTGATGGATTCAGATGGCCAGTCTTTTGATTAACAATACTTTAACCTATGTGCCACGAGTCCTTTTTACACTGAATCCTAATGCGGGGAAAATTATAAGATAGCAAAAAAGATATATGTGTATGTGTTTGAACACAGTCTTCTTGATCAGCACAAACTATTAAAATGGTTAAGTGCACAATTATTAGCAGATATTTTGACTATCTGAACTCACATAGAGACTTTGAATGAGTTCTAATCTGTTCCTGAAAAGTCACAACCTTAAAAACACATGAAAATCATCTTCAACAAGGAGAAGATAAAATAGATGAATGGGACCTTCTAAGAGTCAAATCCCTATGCACATCCAAAAACTACTCCAACAGGGTAAAAAGGAAAGCCACAAACTGGGAAAACATATGGGGTAATGATGTGTCAGATAAAGGACTTGTATCTAGAATTTATAAAATACTTGAGCACCACAACATGATAAACAACCCAATTGTAAAATGGGCACAGAATATGAACAGACACTTCACTAAAGAATACATTCGGCCAACAAGCACATGAAGAAATGTTCAAACTCCCTAGCTCTAAGAGAGATGCAAATCAAAACAACTATGAGATATCATCTCACCCCAGTAAGAATAGCAAGCAACAAATGCTGGTGAGGTTGTGGAGAAACTGGGACCCTTATTCACTGTTGGTGGAAGTGTAAAATGGTGCAACAACTGTGGAAGGCTATGTGGTGCTTTCTCAAAAAAGTTTCAAATAGAGATACCATTTGACCCAGCAATTTCACTACTGGGAATATACCCCAAAGAGACCATAACTGACATCTAAGCAGATATATGCACACCCATGTTTATCACGACTTTGTTCACAATACCATTGGAAACAACCTGAATGCCCATTAACAAACAATTGGATAGAGAAGCTGTGGTATATTCACACAATGGAATACTACGCTGCATTGAAAAACAAGGAACTCATGCAATATTATTCAAAATGGGTGACCATGGAGGACATTATGCTGAGTGAAATATCTCAGTCACAAAAGGACAAATACTGCATAGTGTCACTGTTGTAAACCAGGACTGATATCAGAGTTGGGGTGAGACTGAAAAGATGGCTTAAATAGTGTATACTGCATTGAAACAGATGAGGGAGAAAACTGTGTAAAAAAAGAGATATGTGATTAGGTATTTTTGTCAAGACAGGAGTCCAGAGTAAATGCTGCATAATGGAATGGACCTAGGGGGAGGGATTATAAAACAATAAAAGAATTTCTCTTTTTCTTTTCAAAGAGGGGAGTGTACTGGAGGGAAGAGGTGGGCAGGGAGAAAAGTGCAACAATGAATGAATGGAAATGTAAAGTCTGTAAATTTTTATTGAAATGAATAATAAAAAATAGAAAAAAGATCAACAGAGGAAAAAATATGAAAATTTACTTAGAATCACTGTGAATTGAAATTAATTTGCCAGCCATTAATAACAATAATACATATACATACATAAGCAAAACTAAAACAAAACCTAATTTGAAAGAGGAAACTTAGTAAACAGTAGTTATGACATTTTTTATTTGATTGTACTTTCAACTTTGGGATTTCATTTAGAACTGCTCTGTGGGGAATCAATAGAGTGAGAATTTAATAAATAGTTGTTTCTGATCTTACTCATTTTGTCTTTAGTGTCATAGCACCCAGGCAAAGATCTCTCTACATTTATGACCTTTAAGTATCTGAACTACTCTGGTTTGTCTGTCTGAGTTAAAGTAACTCAGAAGATGGCCTGTAGCAGCACTTCTACCATTGAGAAAAAAGAGTGGAGCAGATACCCCAGTTATGATTCCTCTATATATTCGTTGTAGTCATGGATATGTAAAATTCTCTCAGTGCTTCCAAAAAGAAAATGAAGCTTCAGTATAACTGAGGGTTTTTCCAAATTAAAAACAAAAAATCCTCAAAATTCTTATCAAAAGTTGTCACTTTAAACCAAATTAAAGTGTTAAATACAGAGTTTAATGTTAACATTATTGTTAAGGCAGAGATATTGTGTAAATGATCTAGATAAGTCATATTATATCTGAATAAAATTATATGTTATTAGTATTTAAATTATTGTTATATTCTACTGAGTCAGAACCACCCTATAACTAACTAACCCCCCAGTCGGTTTTCAGAAGCAGTAATAACACAAGAAATTGTCTATCTTTCTCCTATGAAGTAACTGGTAGATTTGAACCTCGAACCTTTGGGTTGACAGTACAACTCCTGTATATATCAAACATGTCTTAAAATCATTTTAATACACACTTCACTTCAAATTATAATTTTAAAAATACGTTTTACGGCTCTAAATGTGTAAAAGAGGTCGGTTAGTTAGTTTCAATGAACACTTATATTCTTAACTTGTGGTATTCCTCTCTTTCTGATAAAGGTTCTCTATCCCATACATAATCTCACTAGGTCAGCAAGAGCATGCCGTCAACCACAAGTTGGCACGAACCAATTACATTTTCTGAAAATCTTTTATATCTTATGGCCTCTATATTTCTACTCTAATGCTGTGATTTTTCTAACATAAAAATTTTAGAATATGGAAACTAATTTTTTTATTGAAATAAAACATTTTTTTAAGCTGGAAAATTTGCTAATTTACTTGATAGATTGAGATAATAGAGCCCATGTCATAGGCATTGTCTTATGGGAGAAAACTGTATCATTCAACCAAGATTTTAAAGTCCTCTTAGTATTTAAATTATTTTAAATAAGGAATAATTTTTGTTCTGTGAAAAACACGCAGTTTGAATCCAGCAGCTCCTCCATGAGAGAAAGGCAGCCAATGTCCTATTCCGAGATTTGCTGCCTTTGAAAACACACTGGAAGAAAAGCTGTGAGTTGATTCTGACTCCATCGTATATAACAATAACAACCTATATTGTTGTGCTGTTAAGTGCCATCTAGTCATAGGTGACCCATAGCGACCCTATGAAGGAAGGTCGTGGACACCTGTGTGACTTTCGTCCTTTCTCCAGGTTCATAGGGTTTCCAGAGGCAAGCTATTTACGGCAGCAGATGCCACTCCTGTTTCCGAGCTTGTTTTAATCGGGGAGTGCCACCAAACACTGTCCACAATGGGTAACAACCTATGTAGATAAGATTAAATGACAGTTTTGATTTCCTAGAATTTTACATACTGTAAAAGAGTCAATGCAAAACTGGATGTAGGATCTTTATGAAATATTTAAAGTTATTTCTCAACTTTTTTGAATGTATTAAATTACTAAAAGTTGTTCTGTAATCAGCAAATATTTTGATGCTGTTGTTAGGTGCTATCAAGTTAGTTACTGTTGACCTCATGCACAAAGAACGAAACACTGTGCAATCATATGCTATCCTCAAAGTATCTTCTACACTTAAGTCCACTGTAGTCATTGTGCCAATAAGTTCCCTTGATGGTCTTTCTCTTTTTACTTGACTTCTTTGCAAAACGTTATGTTTTTCTCTAGGGACAGGCCTCTCCTGATAGCGTGTCCAAAGAGTGTGAAACATTGTCCATCATTCTTGCTCCCAAGGAACATTACAGCTAAACTTATTTAAAAATAAATTTGTTCTTTTGGTGTATTCTGCATTATTTATCATAGAATGAGGAATACAATTGCTTATGTCAAACGAATCTTTGCTGAAAGCATAGTATACCAGAAAGATGTTTACCTATGTTATTGTTTCTCTCACTACAATTGAGCTGATTCCATTTCCTAATAACCATTCACTGGGTTTCTGAGGCTATAAAATGTAATGAAAGGAGACTCTAATCTTTATCACTTGGAGGCTGTGGTGGATTCAAACCATCAGAAATGCACAACATGCTATAAACTACAATAGGTGAGCTCCTGAATGACCAGAACAATTAGTGTAGTAACCAAAAAAACAACACATCTTGTCAAAGGTGAATATAACTGCTTCATGTTCACTCATAATCCTTATTATTTCATTCTATTACTGTAGTTATCATAAAAACAGCACCAAAACTATTTCTACATGAGAACAACAGGATTACTATACAGAAAGTAATTTATTAGAATTACCACAACATCTCACCATTCTGCGTAAATTCTTCCTCTACAAAGACTGTTATGGCTTTAATTGTGCCCTCCAAAAAGGCATGTTGAAGTCCTAATATTTGTACCTCTGAATAAGACTTTGCTTAAAGAAACAGGTTTTTATTTGTTTTGGCTTTGAAGATTATCAGGTGGGTTAAATGAGGTCATCCTGGAGTAGGGTGAATCCTAATCCTAATTCTCCCTGAACGGCTTCTTGTAAAAATGAAGGAAGATGAAGAACAGAGTTAGAACAGGAGGAAGATACAAGGGGTCCAGAGATCAGAAAGACCAGAAAAAAATGTTTTGAGTATAAAGTGGGCTATGTTGCTGCTTTTAGGTTTCAAAGAGTAGGATTATAAAATCTCTTTCTGGAAGCTGCACTGCAATCCCGAAGGCATGTGGTTCAAGGCCACCAGCTGCTCTGCCATAGAAGGATGGATGGGCTATCTCTTCCTATGCAATTAACTGCCTCTGAAAATACACTGGAGGGTCAGATATGGGACGGTTCTGACTCTACAGTACACAAAAACAACACTCTTTTTCTCTTTCTTTTTCGTTTTGATTTGTCTGAATATTTACATAGCAAATGAGTTTCCACTCAACAATTTATGTAGATTCTATTTTGGAGCAAGCATTAGTTGCAGTTCTTTCAATGTCACAGCACGCTTTCCATTTCTTCCCTGGGTTCCCTGTTTCTGCTTCTCTCCCATCTTTCTCTGCTCCTCAGCAATTGTTTTAAATGGGGCTAAGGGTAAATGCTGTTCTTTTGGTCTAGTATGATTGTTTATTCTGAGGGCACTTTCCTCTGTTATTGTTCACTTTGTAGGTCTCACTGCGGTTTGGCTACAATGTGATCCTTGGGGACCGTACAGTTCTGTGTTTGAAGAATGTCAAAAGACCATAGTCCCTGGTCTACTAGTCTTTATTAAAACAAAATGTCTAATCTTTTTTATGGTTTTGAGTTTTGACCTATATTTTCCTTCTATTCTGACAAAGACCTTTGTGGTCCTGATCAGAACTATGCACCATCTTGTTTTCCTAGTCTTAAGGCAGTTGAGACTGAGGGTTGAATGGTTCACTCTAGGTGAAAAGATTGAAATTAAAATAGTCCCTATAGTTCTCAGCTGAATTAAACTCAGTTTTCTATAGTTCTCAGCTAAGTTAAACTCAGGAATTTTTAAAGCCCCCACACCCAGGTATCCAGGGCAACAGTAGTTCAAGAATAGCTAGCAGAAGGGCAGAGCAAACAAGCAGAGATTGTTTCTCAACTGATAACCCATGTGCCTTTGTTTCCCGACTGATAACCAATGTATCTTGTGCTTTTCCACTGCCCTGGAGTTTGAACTCATTGTATACTTAAGAATTTGTGACACCACCATATAGTTAAAGATCTATCTAACTGCTACATGTGCTACATGACTGCCGCAAGTGCTATGTGCAAAAATGCTGTGTAAACCCTGAGCGAACACTGAGCCAATGAATTCAAACTGTGCTTTCATCACCCAATGAGAAGCTGATACTCAGTTGTATCCCCCTAAAGTGTATAAAAAAACCCAACTTTGTCTGCTCGCGGTCGGCTCCTCTATCTCCTGCGAGAGATAAGAGTCGGCCCGGAGCTCCGCAATAAACCTCTTATCTCTTGCTGTTGCATCAAGCCGGTGTCTTGGAGTCTTGGGTCTTCGCTGTCCACTTGGGACAGAACAGGACCAGCGGTTCAGGGGTCCTTCATA
The DNA here is from genome assembly GCF_000299155.1 of Elephantulus edwardii. Taxonomy (NCBI): domain Eukaryota; kingdom Metazoa; phylum Chordata; class Mammalia; order Macroscelidea; family Macroscelididae; genus Elephantulus; species Elephantulus edwardii. Next base: position 1,159,925 of record NW_006399944.1, on the reverse strand, counting down.
GGCAGTTGGTAGCATAATATCTTGAGGGTCTGAATATCCTTAGATTATTAGATTAGAACAGGAACCAATTTCTTATGTTAAATTAGTGTTTCTAACCAGTATATTAAATCGTCCCATTCAACATAAATAAAAGAGAATATGATTATGTATATCACTGTATCATGTTAAGAGTATGACTTATTAATTAAAGTTAATTAAATTTATTAAAAGTAATTGTTTTAAGTCATTAAATATTGCTAAACAAATGGTATTTTTATTAAATTTCATAATAGATGGGAAATACCAAAACTACCGAAAAATATTCGTTGAGTCATTAATTGAGGAATTGTTTTATTTAAACTAAACAGAACTAAATAAAATTCAAACATTATTAATTCCTAATAAAATACATACATTTTAAAGATAAGTATAATAAAACAAAATAAATAAAGCTAAGTACAAGGGGTTGTTAATGATACTAGTAAATAAAACGTATTTAACAGTTGTCCGTGTGATAAGCCAGCAGAACTGGCAAGGATAGAGCTGACCAAGTTGACATTTAAGCCTGCCACATGATGGGTAATTAGTTCCAGTCTATTTCATGGCCACAAATTATACATCGAACTCTTGTCTATCAATTAAAGTGTATGATTTTTTGTTGTGAGCGTGCTCAAAGCAAAGAATGTGGCTGTCTTATAACAATATCACTACTGGGGAAAAAAAATACCATAAACTCAATACCTTATTAAGGATGAATCACTAATGACATTAGTATATAAATGAAGACAGGACTTAAATGAGTTAATGGACCTACCCTTATTGCTGATGGTTAGATGCCAACAAGTAGGTTCCAATTCAGAGAGAATAAAATACTATGGTCAATGATATTATCAGGACAATGCTATACTATGTATCCTCAAAATGTTGCATTCTGGCAAACAGAAATATTTTATGAGAACATCTTGTATCTAAAGAAAAGTGATCTGAAGATAAAAGTTTTACATAATAATACAAATAATTCTACAGGAGGAAACAGGCAACATGTATTTTCTAGCTGTGAAACTAGATAATGTCCTCTGTAGTTTAATATACTCTAGTAATTAAAAGAGAAAGAGAAAGGTAGACTTGATGATGATCTCCACATAGATACATCTTTACACCATTTGTAAAAGGGCGGTGTGATTATGTCCATATCTGACCTCTACTCATTCCACATGGAGAAATTGATGCTATCAGAAACATCACAACATAAAACCAATTTCCATGCCTTACCTGCATCTTCTCTGCTAATTCTAGCTCCAGTCTCTACTGGTTCCAAAATCCATTCCAAAATCATACACAGACCACACAGAATCACACTTGTGATTATGAGTTTATTAGAAAAGTTAACAGGCTATAAGATTGGCACCAGGATACAGATACAATTCCCCAGTCCAGACAGCTTCTGAAGAGTGATTGCAGTTCCTTTGGCCTTCAGCTAACAGCTTAGGTCTGTGCCACAATGTTCTCTAAGTCCTGCCAGTTTTTATGTCTTCCCTCAATTCTCCAGCAGGCTTGCATGAAGGCTTCTAGTTCCAGTCCCATGGGTTTGTAGTTGCAAGGTCAGCTCTGTCTCATGTAGGATAGGATATTTGTTTCTCTGCTGCAGCTGATCCTGTAGGCCTCAGTCTGAATGTGCAAGAGTCTCTGACCCTAAAAGACATGCACCACGTTCTCTGCTTCTTTACTGCTGGTGAGATTCTCGAATTCTGTTACTGAATCCACTCAGTGTAATGATAAAACTAGCCAATATCCTTGAGGATAGACTACACGCCTTATTTGTAAGATCCCACCCATCCATGTGGTAGATTCAAAGTTGATGGCTAGAAAAGCCATTTTGAACAGTAAACCCTCACACCACACCCTTTATTTTTCTTTTAGAGCTTCTTAGTTTATCTACCAGTCCTAAGGATGCCAAACATTGCTGATAATTTGGAGGATTGTTTATGTACCACTATTTTTCTAAGATTATCCAAAACCCACACTTGGAATTTGTCTCTATGTCATTGGCTTCTTCCAAAACCATGACTTACAGTTCTGTAGATTTATAAAATCATGATAATTTCCCCCAATTTTGTCATATGATCTCAGTTGTACCCAACTAATCTTCTATATAAATTGATATGAATAATTTTTAATATAAAGTACAGATGTGAAAAGGAAAAACATTGGACCAGTGTCTTTTCTTGGATAGTACCTAAATTAGATTGTCTAGTGTTGACAGTCATGTGGCTGCAAGTCTGAAGACTAAATTATTATGTATCATGGACTTTGACTGCTCTCTGCTGGAAATAACATAGATTTTCTTAAATATTTAAGTTTTTCTGAAGAGAAAGAATATACTGTTTTTCTCATAATTATTTCAAATAGAAGGAGATAAAGACAAAATTTCTTACTATATTTTATAATATAAATGATAAATAGAAATTATTATCCATATATTGAACTTCTAGGTATTTCAAGATGACAGACATACAGGGATACATTCATTTCAAACTTCATAAAAATTTTTGTTTTTCATAAATAGTATTTATATAAGATTTATAAAATATTAGCAATGTATTGAGTTTCATTTTAAAACAACAAAATGGGATAGATCCAGTGGGGATCTGGAAAGACAAGGTAATGATAGGCATAGTTCATATGTTTATAAAATATAATGAATGGGAGTAATTGTATGAAACACAGTTACTGAAGAATAGTGTGAAACATCATGTATATGAATTTTGTAAGTGAATCAATACAAAATAAAAGTTAAAAACAAAACAAAAACAAATAAAATAAATAACAATCCAATATTACTTCAATTTTGAAACTATAAAGCTAGAAATTAGAGATTTCAAGCCTAAATATGATGTCCTTGTGATTCTACTATGGTGAAAACAGGAAAGGTCATACCACTTTTCCTGATAAAGGGGAGTATTCATTCCAAACCTGTGCTTTTGTCTGGAGATATGAGATGAGGAATTACTATTTGTTTTTTCATCCATAACACTTCTTTGTGTCATTGTATGAATGAAGATTTTTTCCCCTGCCAGAGTTTTCTTTATTCCTTATTTAATTAATGAATGTTGTTGTTGTTGTTATGTGCCGTCGAGTCACTTGCGACTCATAGCTACTTTATGTACAACTGCCCTAAACTCCGCTCTGTCCTGTGCCAATCGCACCGTCTGTGATACACCCATTCCAATTGCCCTGGTCATTGAATCAATCCACTTCATAGAGGGCCTTCCTGTACTGCGCTATTCCTCCGCCCTACCAAGCATGATGTCCCTCTCCAAGGACCTGTACCTCCTTGGAACATGTCCAAAGTATGTTAGACAGAGCCTTAGAATCCTTGCCTCCAAGGAGCCACCTGGTTTAACCCTTTCCAGGACATGCTTATTTTCCTAGCAGTCCATGGTACCCCCAACACCCTTCTCCAGCACCACAGCTCAAAGGCATTAATTCTCCTTCTATCCTCCTTAGTCATTGTCCAGCTCTCTGATGCATAACAAGTGATTGCAAAAACCATGGCTTTTATCAGACGCACCTTAGTCTCCAGAAACGCCATTGCTCTTCAGTACTTTGGAGAGGAACCTAACAGCAGACTTTCCCATCGCAATATGTCTTTTAATTTCCTGGCTACTGGTGCCAAGAATGTTGACTGTGGAGCCAAGCAAACTAAAGCTGTGAACAATCTCAATCTCTTCACCATCCATCCTGATGCTGCCAGTTGGTCCAGTGGTGAGAATCTTTGTCTTCTTGACACTGAGCCTCAATCCATATTGTAGGCTGCAGTCCTTGACCCTCCGCAGCAAGTGCTTCAGACCCTCCTCAGTTTCAGCAAGCAGGGTTGTGTCATATGCATAGTGCAGATTGTTGATAGATCTTCCACCAGTCTTGACCCCACATTCCTCCTCATAGAGCCCAGCCTCCCAGATAATCTGTTCTGCATACAAATTGAAAAGGTATGGAGACAGGATATACCCCTGGCGCTGCCCTTCCCAGTTTTGAACCATGCAGTGTTTCCTTGCTCTGTTCTGACGACTGCCTCTTGGTACAAGTATAGGCTTCTCATTAGCATTATCAAGTGTTCTGGGATTCCCATTCTTCTGAGAGTCAGCCACAGTTTTTTATGATCCACGCAGTCAAACACCTTTGCATAGTCAATGAAACACAGATATACATTCCCTGCTTTCAGCCAAGATCCATCTAACATTAGCTACAACAACCCTAGTACCACGACCTCTTCTAAACCCAGCCTGGACTTCTGGCAGTTCTCTGCTGATGTGCTGTTGCAGTAATTTTTGAATAGTGTACTGAATTAATGAATAGTGTACTGAAAGTTGATAAAGGAACAAATGTTGTCGCTGTTGTTGTTATGTGCTGTCGAGTCGCTTGCGACTCATAGCGACCCTATGTACAACAGCCCTAAACTCCACTCTGTCCTGTGCCAATCACACTTTCTCTGACACTCCCATCCCAATTATCCCAGTCACTGAATCAATCCACCTCATAGATGCATTCCTCTCCTGCGCTGTCCCTCCACCCTCCCAAGCACGATGTCCTTCTCCAAGGACCTGTC
>NW_006399944.1:1146207-1154830 GCF_000299155.1 Elephantulus edwardii | reverse complement strand
CAGTGGTGAGAATCTTTGTCTTCTTGACATTGAGCCTCAATCCATATTGTAGGCTGCAGTCCTTGACACTCTGCAGCAGGCGCTTCAAGTCCTCTTCCGTTTCAGCAAGCAGGATTGTGTCATCCGCGTAACGCAGATTGTTGATAAATCATCCACCAATCTTGACCCCACATTTCTCCTCATAGAACCCAGCCTCCCGGATAATCTGTCCTGCATATAGGTTGAAAAGGTATACTGTTTGATGATCAATGTATAAGGAATTATGTATAAAAAGATATCAAGAAATTAGAAACTAATAATAGATGGAGAAAATCACATAAGAGCATAACACAATATGAAAATTACTATATTGTATCAATGAGTTCATAAAAATACAGTTGTAATACTGTGTAACACACATAAAAAGTTAACCCTATGCTCACCCATGTTTATTGCTGTTTTGTTCACAATAGCAAAGTGCAGGAAATAACCTATGTGCCTAGCAACAAACGAATGGATAGAGAAGCTCTGGTATATTCACACAATGGAATATTATGCAGCATTGAAAAACAAGGAACTCATGGAATATTATGCAAAATGGATGACCCTTGAGAATATTATGCTGAGTGAAATATCTCAGTCACAAAAGAGCAAATATTGCATAGGGCCACTGTTGTAAAATGGGGCTGACATTGGGCTTGGGGGGAAACTGAGAAAAATGAGATAAATTATGTTTACTGCATTGAAACAGTTGAGGGAGAGAACTGCTTAAAAGAGATATATGATTAGGTATTATTGTTATGGAATGAGTCCAGAGTGAAGGCTAAATAGTGGAGTGGACTTGGGAGGGAGGGACTGCATAACAATGAAAGTTTTTCTTTTTCTTTTCAAGGAGAAGAGTGAATTGGGGAGGAGGTGGTGGGTGGGGAGAAAAGTGTGACAATGAATGACTGGAAACCCTAAGTCTCTGTAAACTTTCATCAAAATTAATAAAAAAGCATGAAAAAAAAGTTTACCTTATCCAAATAATGAAATTAATTATAATGTAACAATGATAAGAGCTTTATCACACCATTATAAATGTATCACACTAAGGAAAAGATGTTAATAACAAAAGGAACAATAGACAACGGAAAAGGTAAGTGGGGAATTTAAGTACGAATTCTCTGAGATTATAAGACTGCTACTGAAAGATTATATTTGTATATAACAAATTACTTATATTATAAAATTCATACACAGAGATGTCCTGAAAATAATATGTAAAATAGACTCTTCACACATTTCTGAAATACATTTTTTAACTTTATTTAATGTTAAGCGTGTTCTATCAACTATAAAGGCATTTGGCTATGTGGATCACAACCTTGATTGACGAAACTGATGAGTACCTGAAGCATTTGTTGTGGAAGGTCAAAGACTGTAGTTTGGAATATGGATTGAAGCTCAACATCAAGGAGACTAAGATCTCACCATTGGGCCAGCTGATGCCAACATGATGGATAGAAAAGATATTGAACTTGTTAACAATTTCAACTTGCTTGGCTCCCAAATCAACACACTTGGCACCAGCAGTCAGTAAATAAAAAGACGAATTGCACTGAGGAAATCTGCTGTCAGTGACCTCTCCAAAGTGCTAAAGAGCAATGATGTAAGTCTAGAGACTAAGGTGAGCTGATCCAGGCTACAGTCTTCACAATTACTTGCTATGCGTCAGAGAACTGGACAATTATTAAGGATGACAGAAGAAAAATTGATGCCTTTGATTTGTGGTACTGGAGCAGAGTATTGAACATATCATGGACAAGAGAATACATAGGTCTATTTGGAGAGGGTGGAACCAGGCTACTTCTTGGAGGCTAAGATATTGAAGCTTGATCTCATATACATTGGGTATGTAGCCAGGAGGGACTAGTCCTTGAAGAAGGACATGATGTTTGGAAGGGTAGTGGGACAGTGCAGGAGAGGAGACCCGGAATGAGAGGAAATGACATGATAATTGGTGCAATAGGGTAGGTGTGCCAGAGTCAGTGAGACTGGCTCAGGATAGGGCGGGGTTTGCAGCTATTGTACTTGGCGTTGCTATATGTCAAAGGCAACTAGATGGCACACAGCAAAAACAACAACATCCACATATGAAGAAGATCTCTTACTACAAATACTATTCAGACACACACACACACAAATCATAAAAGCCAAAGATGTAAAATTGAGGACAGAGCAATGGTGTCTCTCTGGACACTAAGGTGCGTTTGATACAGGCCATGGTCTTCGCAATCACTTGTTATGCATCAGAGAGTTGGACAATGACCAAAGAGGATAGAAGGAGAATTGATGTCTTTGAGCTGTGGTGCTGGAGAAGAGTATTGAGAATACCATGGACTGCTAGGAAAACAAACAGATTTGTCCTGGAAAGGGTTAAACCATACCATGTGGCTCCTTGGAGTCAAGGATTCTGAGCCTCCGTCTAACATACTTTGGACATGTTGTGAGGCAAGACCGGTCCTTAGAGAAGGACATCATGCTTGGGAGGGTGGATTGATTCAGTGACTGGGATAATCAGGATGGGAGTGTCGGAGACAGTGCGATTGGCACAGGACAGAGCAGAGTTTAGGGCTGTTGTACATAGGGTCGCTATGAGTCGCAAGCAACTCGATGGCACATAAAAACAACAACACAATGGCCGACCAGGAGAACAAATAAATCTGTCTTGGAGAAGGTGAAACCAAGAGACAAGGATTTTGAAGCTTCATCTCACATGGCCATAAAGGACTAGTCCCTGGAAAAGGTCATCATGCTTGGAAGGGTGGAGGGCCAGTGCAAGAGAGGAACACCACTGATGAGATGGACTGATATGATAGTAAAGGCAGTGGGATTAGGTGTGTCAAAGTCAGTGAGACTAGCTCAGGATAGGGCAGGTATCACTAAGAGTTGTACATGACTTGATGGCACATAACAACAACCAACTTTTCGAGGTAAACTTTTGGTTGTCTTGGATTTGTTTTAATTTTCTTCAGCTTCTGCTTGAACTTGCATATGAGTAGTTGGTAGTCTGTTCTACCATACACACGTGGTCTAATTTTCACAGGTAATATTGGGCTTGTCCAGTGATTCTTACAGGAAGAGATTTGAAGCTTTGAACACTAATGAACAAAAACTGTGGAAGGATATCATGAATATCATCCATGAAGAATATAAAAGATAATTAAAAGAGACAGAAGAAGAAAAGACCAAAACTGATGTCAAAAGAGACTCTGAACATAGCACTAGAACACCAAAGAAGCCAAAACAAAAGGAAAAATCAGAAAATTAAGAACCTGAACAGAATATTTCAAAGAGGAACTTGGGAGGACAAAACAAAATATTATAAGAAAATGAGCAAAGAGAGAATCAAATCAGATTACTCGCTTGGCATTTCTTAAGCTGAAGGAACTGAAGAACAATTTTAAGCCTTAAGTGGCAATACTTAAGGATGCTATGGGCAAATTATTGAATGGTCCAAGAAGCTTTAAAAGATGGAAGATGTATACAGACTCACTACATAGTAAAAAAACAAAAACAAAATAAAAAAAATCCAAAACAAAACAAAACCTGATCAACATGGAAGAATTCAATGAAACAATGTATGATCAAGAGGCAAAAGTAGTGAAAAGTAATGAAGGAGGATATTTAAGCTGCTCTGAAGGATTTGGCAAAAAGCAAGGCCCCAAGAACTTAAGAAATACCAATTGACATATTTCAACAAACCGACACTGCCCTGGTTGTGCTCACAAGATTGTACCAAGAAATCTGGAGGATGACTACCTGGCCAAGTGACTGGAAGAGATCCATATTTACTCTATCCCCCCAAAAAACGTATCTAGCAGAGCATAGACATTATCAAACAACATCACTAATATCATACATAAGCAAAATCCTGCTGAAGATTATCTGACAATGTCCAGAACAGTACCTTTGTCAGAGAATTAGCAGAAATATAAGCTGAGTTTATAAGGAGTCATGACATTAGGAACATCATAACCAACGACAGATGGATCTTGGCTGAAAGCAGGAAATATCAGAAGAATGTCTATCTGTGTTTCATTGACTATGTGAAGCCACTTGACTATGTGGATAATAACAAATTGTGGCTGACCTTGAGAAGAATGGGAATCCCAGAATACTTGATTGTGCTCATATTAAACATACATTTAGACCAGGAAGCAATTGTCAGAACAAAGCAAGGAAACATTGTATGGTTCAAAATCAGGAACGGAATGTATCAGGGATGTATCTTGTCTCCATACCCTTTCAATCTATGTGCGGAGGCTGGACTTACAAGGAGGAATGTGGCATCAGGATTGGAGAAAAACTAATCAACAACATAGATGATGCCGGTGATACAACCTTGCTTGCTGAAACTGAGCAGAACCTGAAGCACTTGCTGCAGAAGATCATGGACTGTAGTCTTCAATATGTATTGAAGCTCAATATCAAGAAGACAAATTTTCTAACTACTGAGCTAATCGGTAGCTCCATGATAGATGAAAAGGAGATTGAGATGGTTAACAATTTCATTTTATTCTCATTCACAACCAACACTCTTGGCACCAGCAGTCAGAAAATCAGAAGACAAATTTCACTGGGAAAATCTGTTGTCAAAGACCTCACCAGAGTGCTAAAGAGCAATGAAGTCAGTCTAGAGAATAAGATGCACTAGATCCAGGTCTTGGTCTTTGCAATTACTTGCTACACATCAGAGGTCTGTATAATGTCTAAGGATGACAGAAGAAGCATCATTGCTTTCGAGTTGTGGTGCTGAAGAAGAGTATTGAACATTTTGTGGACTTCAAAAAGAACAAACAGGTTTGTTTTAGAGAAGGTGAAGCCAGGTTGTTTCTTGGAGGGAAGAGTTTTGAAGCTCTATGATGTACTTGGGCATGTTGCCAAGAGAGATCAGTCCTTGAAAAAAAATTATGCTTGGAAGGGTAGATGGACAGCTCAAGAGATGAAGATCCTGCATAATATGGATTGATGCAATAACAGAGTAATGGGGATAGATGTACTGGAGTCAATGAGATTGGCTCAGGATAGGCCAGGGTTCAAAGCTATTGTGCATTTCAATGGCACAAAGTAAAAACAGCAAACTTTTCAAGTCTGAAATTAATTGAACATGAAATCATGATGTATTACTAATAATTGGTTGTTAGGGTGCAAAAATTAGGTACTTTTAAGTGGAATATAATTTATAAAGACCCTACCAAAACCAGATCTGAACCATATCTTATCCTCTGCCATCCTCCTCACCTCTGAGACATTTGAGTCTATTGCTGCTGTCACTATGTCAGTCCATCTTAAGAAAAATCTCCCTCTCCTTCACTGATCCTCCAATTCTTAGTATTGTGTTCCTTTCCAAGAAACAGCCCCTACTGACAACATGCCCAAAGTATGTAAGTAGATGCTTCACTGTTCTTGTCTCCAAGGAGCCCTCTTCTGAATGCACTTTTTCCAAGACATACCTATTTGTTATTTTGGCAGTCTATGAGATTCAGTGTTCTTTGACAACAACACAACTCAGAAACCTTGATTCTTCTTCTGTCATCTTTATTCATTGTCCAGATCTCAGAGTATAGCTAGTGATTGAAAGATCATGGCCTGAATCAAGTTGACCTTAGTATTCAAATTTACAACAGAGTTCCTCAGTAATTTGGCAAGGTACCTCCTTATCTCCTGATTGCTGGTACCAAAGATGTTGATTGTGGATTCAAGTAAGATGAAATAATTAACAATATCAATCATTTCTCCATCTCTCATGATGTTGCTTATCAGTCCAGTGGTGAGGATATTTTATCTTCTTGCTGTTGAGATGCAATCTTTATGGAAGGCATGATCTTCTTCAACAAAAATTTCATATACTTTCCACTTACAACAAGCAAAGTTGTGTCATCTGCGTGATGCAGGAAGCTGAGAAGTCTTCCTCTTATAGTGATGCTACATTCTTTTTCACAGAATCAAGCTTTTTGAATGATTTGTTCAGCATACATATTGAATAGGTATGGAGGAAGGATACAACCCTAACGCACATCTTTCCTGGTTTCAAACCATGCACTGTTGCCTTGCTTGGTTCATACAGCAGCTTCTTGGTCTAGGTATGTATTTTGTTTGTGGAAAAACAAGTGTACTGACAGTTTCATTATTCTCATTGTTAGAAATATTTTGTTATTATTCACACAGTCAAATGCCTTTGCACAGTCAATAAAACACAAGCAGACATTCTTCTTGTATGCTCTACCTTCAACAAGGGTCTATCTGACACCATCAATGACATCCCTGGTGCCAGAGTCTCTTCTAAATACAGCTTGAACTTCTTGCCATTCACTGCCAATGCACTGCTCTAGCAAACTTTTTATAATCTTCGTCATATTTTCCTTGTATATGATATTAATTATACTTCTCAATAACTTCCACGTTCTTTTGGATCACCTTTCTTGGAAATGGGAAAAAATATGGGTATCTTCCATTCAAGTAGCTGTCCTTCAAATTTTCTGGCATTGACTTGTAAGAAACATCCAGGATGAAATTTGATACTGCTTCAAGTAAGCACTGGTTATTTGAAACTTTATCAATTGGTATTCCATCTATTCCTGGAACTTTTTCCCCCCAGTTCCTTCAGTGAAGTGTGGACTTCTTTGGCTCTTGTTCATATGGTGCTTCTAGAAATTTATGAGAGTCAAGTGAGTTCTTTCCTTTTTATTCCACAGCTCCAGTTCTTTGCACTCTCCTTTATAATACTTTGCTTTGTCTTCTCTAGCTACCTTTTGAAATCTTCTATGCAGCTCTTTCACGTCAGCATTTAGACCCTTTGTTTTGGCTTCTCAGTGCTCTAGTGCAATTTTCAGAATCTCTGCTGACATCCATTTTGGTGTTTTCCCCCCTCTTCTGTCTTTGTAGAGACTTTTTGCTCTCTTTGTGAATGCTATTTTTATTTATTTGCATAACTCATCTATTCTTTGATCATTAGCTTTCAATGCCTCAAATCTATTCTTCAGATAATTTTTAAATTCAAGTGGAATATACTCAAGATTATATTTTGGTTTTTCTAGAATTGTTTTCCTTTTTTTATCTACAGATTGCACTTGCAAGTGAGAAATTGATGTGCGAATAAACTGTCAGCAACTTAATCTTATTTGAATCCACGATCAATACACTTGATATTCACTTTTAGTAGGTCAGGAGATGAATTACAGTAGGAAAGTCTGCAGTCAGGGACCTCTCCATGTTATTGAGGAGCAATTATGCCAATTTGAAGACTAGGGTGCACCTGATTAAGGCCAGGTTATTTTTTCAGTCACTTGTTATGTATCTAAGAGCTAGACAATGAATGTAGATGACAAGAAAAATTGATGCCTTTGAACTGTGTTGTTGGAAAGTAATTCTGAATGTTCCAGGGCTTCCAGGAGAACAAACAGATATATCTTAGAGAGGATGCCACCAGAGTTCTTCTTGGATGCAGATATGATGAAACTTTATCTCACAATCTTTCAGCATGTTGTTAGGAAAGCTTATGTTTGGAGAGGCAGAGGGACAGCAGAGAAGAGGGAGACTATCATCCAAGTAGATTGACACAGTGATTGCAGCAATGGATTCAAGTGTATAACAAATTATAAAGACGACACAAGATAGGACAAGGATCAGATCTGTTGTTCATAGATCTGTTGTTCATAGGGTAACTAGGAGACAGACTTGACTAGAGGGCACGTAACAACAACGACAAACAAAAGAAGGGCTGGTAGTTGGAAATGCAGGCTTAGTAACAGACATGAGACTAGAGAGTGAATGATAGAATTTTGTACAGTGATTTATTAATTTAAATTTCTTTTTTAAAAAACATAATTGGCAATTTTACACATGGACCTTAACTAATGACTACGCAGGATTCAGACTGCCTCCATCTATGGAAAGAGATCATAGAAAAGTTTAATATCAACAGTTAAAACAAGACTAGTGACTGAATGTGGAGGACACCATAAATAACACGTGTGAAAGCTCAAACTGAAGCTAAAAAAAATGAAAAATAAGTCCACAAAAATAAACAAAATAAGATCTTGAGTTTATTCTAACTAAACTCAAAATAATCTCAAGAAAATATTTGGTACAAAAGCAAGAAAACAAAAGGTCATTACAAAGACAAGGAAGAGAAAAAAAAAGACCAAAATATATATCGACAAAGATATTGAAACTTCCACTAGATGAAGAGAGGCCAAATCAAAGGGAAAAAATACTGAGGTAAAAGAGACGAACGAAGGTTTCAAAGGACAGAGTGAAAAGACAAAGAAAGCTATTATGACAAAATGAGCAAAAAGTGGGAGTAAGAAAACCAACACAAAATAACACATTCAGTATTTTTCAAGTTGAAACAATTAAAGAAAAAAATTTAAGCCATCAGCCTTTTCTCCATTAATCATGAGGTTGTTTATTGGTCCAAAAGTGACAGTTTCTGTTTTCTTGATGTTAAATTGTCATCCATGTTGAAGGTTGAAATCTTTGCTCTTCTACAGCAAGTGTCTCAAGTCCTCTTTTTTTTCTATAATTATATTTTATTAATTTTCATAAACATTTACAGAGATTTTGGGTTTCCATTCATTCACCGCTGCACCATTCTCTC
>NW_006399944.1:1118126-1134887 GCF_000299155.1 Elephantulus edwardii | reverse complement strand
ACTGATTCTTCTTCTCTGTTCCCAACTTTTGCATCCAGTCACCCATCATTAGCAATGCATCTTGATTGCATGTTCGATCTATCTCCGACTGTGAAAGTTGGTAGAAATCATCTATTTCTTCTTCTTTGGCTCTGGTTGTTGGTGCATATATCACAATACCCTATAATATATTGTTTTTAAATTGTTCTCTCCCTCATCCATTTCAATGCAGTATACGTAATATTTTTAAGCCATTCATTAGCTCCCTCTGGTCTCCAGCTCCCTTAACTGCAAATCATCATGGTCTTTTAAATTAGCATCAGTTGTGAGACTAGGATAAGAGAAAGAGTGCTTCCCATACTGAGGAGTAAGCCTTTTGCAAGGCTTGTGAAAGCAAGACACTGGTGGTGCAGAGCCTGTGGCATTGATAGGGACAAATGGTGGTATGATGTGACCTGAGGCTTCTTGCACTTGTGCTGGCCACCAGTTAAAAGTCTGGCTATTCTTGCCAGATGTTTGAAGGAGAGGCTGACCCATAACTACTCTGAGGCAAACCTTGCTGAATGATTTAGATTTGATTGCTGTACTGAAACCAGAGCCTAGGTTTATTGAGGAATTGTGCTTTGGAACTTTTGGCTAAAGTCTGGACTTGTATTCTGAGATATTCTTTGCCTCCCCCTTTACTTCCCTAATAAACTGCATTGTTGGTACTAGAACTGTGAGTCAACAACAAGTAAACAAACCTCTGCTCTAAAGTCCATGGGACTGAGGCAATGGGCTTTTTATCTGCTCTCTGCTCAGTGGTCAATGAGGGGCTGTACTAAGTACTTCTGGCTCTTTCAGAAAGATGCTCACAGCCCTGTGTCCCTATTTCCCATTTCCCCCTATCTAGACATCTGGTGTTAGAAGTCCAATACCTTTGCATAGTCAATAAAACAAAAATAATTCTATTTCTAATCTTCTTGACTTTCAGTCAAGATCCATCTAAGGATAGCTTCAAATCACACACACACACACACACACACACACACACACACACACACACACGTACATACATACATATACGTGCATACACACCAAAACAACAAGAAAAAAAATGATAAGATGGTTTGTGTAAGTGACCAAAATGTAGGGTAAGGCTCATCTAGATGTCTAAACATACCTGGACCTACTAGAAAAGGAACTCAAAATGATTACACTTCTAGTGTTGTTCTATGTAGTTGACTAAAGCTATAGTGACTCTGTAGATTAAACTCTTGCCATCCTCACGATTACTACCATGTGCAAGCCCATTGTTGCAGTCACTCCATCAATTTATATTTTTTAGTGTCTTTCTCTCTTTTGCTAATTCTCTGCTTTCCCTATTGTGATGTCTTTGGTGCCTCCTGACAACGTACCCAAAACACGTCAAATATAGTTTCATCATCCTAGCCTCTAACAATCCCACTGGCTGCAGTTATTCCATGATAGATGTTTTTTATTTGGTTGTTTTTTGTTTTCTGTTGGGTTTTTTCCCCTTTTGTCAGTTCATGCTATATTTAAAAGTCTTTGTAAACACCACAGTTGATGGCATCGATTCTTCTTTGATCTTCCTTATTCATTGCCAGACTTTCACATGCTTAGGAAATAAAAGACCATTGCTTGAATCTGGCTCTTTCAACTGACATCCTTGATCTTTAGCATTTTGGAGAGGTCCTTTATAACAGATTTTAATGCAGCATGTCTTTTGACTTCTTGGCTGTTGCTACCATGGCTGTTGATTGTGAATCAGTAAACTAAAATAATTGGTAACTTCATTCTTTTCTCCACTTATCTTGATGTTGTCTTTTGGTCCAGTGGTAAGGTGGTAAGGATTTTTGTTTTCTTGACGTTGAGACGTAATATGTATTGAAGGCTATACTTTGATCTACTTCAATGGGTGCTTGAAGTCTTCCTCATTTTTTGGAAGAAAAATTATGTCATCTGCATAAAAGACCTGCAAGAGTTATACTTAGAATTCTTAAATATGAAAGATAACAAAGACACCACCAAGAAAAAAATTGAAAAAATAGAACCTATCCAAACCGGATGATGAATCTAGGAAATCAATTAAAAAATTGGAAATTAAAAACTACACAAAACAGAAAATAGAAAAAAAAAACCCACCACAAAAACCCCCAACTTTGCAAACCACTGTTTATATTTAAAAAAAGCTGTCCCCCAACTAAGATGGAAAAAAATAGGACATTTCCAAAATAATAGAACTCAAGGGAATTTGTGGGGAAAAAAAGACCAGTCACACAAAAAATCATAGAGGAAATTCTTTGGAGAGAGAACCAATAAAAAAAAGGCAACTATTAGAAATTAAGAAAAATTTTCAGAATATAAAGATAAGGGGGGAAAAAACAACCAAACAAAGCCAACAATTGAATTCCTCTACATTAACAAAAAGAACTCTGAATAGAAAATAAAAATAAATTAAAAAAACAAGCCTATGAAATGGAAGAACATAGTATATTCATAGATTGGAAGACTTAAAACTGCAAAAATGCCACTACCTACCTAAAGGAATCTATATATATATTACAGACTAGAACTCTATCAAGAATCTTAAAAGAGGTGGAAAAGCTAGTACCAACTTGCACATGAAAGACAATGAGATATTTAGATAAGGAAAGCACTACTAAAGAAAAAAAAATTTAAAAAAGAACAAAATTAATTTAGTACATAGGGCACTCCCCTATTTCAAAACTTACTATTTCGCCCCAGCAGTCAAAATAGTATGCTGTTAGTCCAATAACAGATATATAGACCAATGGATCATAATTAAGAACTGAAAAATAAATCCTTTAACTTGAGAATAGCTATTCGTTGTAAAGGGCCCAAAAACCTTTAATAAATGGTGATGCCGAAACTGGATATCCTTTCACAAAAATATAAGATGGTATCCATATCTATATATACTACTATATAAACAAACTACTTCAAGATGTAAACAATAAATCTTAACCTACAAACACTATCAAAGAAAAGCAGGGGCAAAATTTAAGTGCCCTAGTACTTTCCATATATACACTACCAAATGTAATTCAAAACTGCACAGCTGTAAGACAAATGGACAAATGGCACTGACTAAAAATTAAACATCACTGTGTATCCAAAGACTTTACCAAAAGATAAAGAAGATCTGAAAATGGAGGGGAAATAGTGATGATACACTGGGCCAAAGCTAAGCTCTAAAATTTATAGAAAACAACACCTCAACAACAATAAAACCCAATTAAAAAATGAGCAGAAGATATCACCAAGGGACTTCACCAAAGACAACATTTAAATTTCCAATGCACTCATGAAAAAATACATGTAATTAGTTGTCAGGTGTAAATTAAAAAAAATCATAACAACGAGATATCACACCTTGGCATTAAGAAATCAATGCATTAATTAAAAAATACTGCTTCTATCTATTTGCTACTACGAATAATGCAGCAATAAACATTGGAATGCATACCATGTCAGAGATCTGAATTCTTTGGGATCTTTCCCAGTACTAAGATAACTGGTCAAATTGTATTTCTCTTTTCCACTTTTTGAGGAAGTGCTGGACGGTCTTCCACAGTGGTTCTATCATTTAACATTCCCACCAGCAATGTATGAAAGTTCTGATCTTTCTACATCCTAACCAGAATTTGTTATTTACTGTCCTGTTAAACTTTGCTGTTGTTGCTGGGCTATATCTCATTGGGTTTTTGTTTTGTTTTTGTGTTATTTTTATTTGTATGTCTCTAAAAGCTAATGATTTTGAGCATTTTTTTCATGTGTTTGTTGGCCTTCTTCTTTGGAGAAGTGTATGTTCATATTTTAGGCCAATTTTGTGATTGAGTTGTTCCACTTTTTCTTGTGGAAGCATTTTTGTTGTTGTTGTTATGTGCTATCAAGTCACTTGCAGCTCATAGAGATCTTATGTCCAATAGCTCTGAACTTTCCTCTATCTTGAGCCAATCGCATTGTCTCTAACACACCTGTTCCCCATTATCCCAGTTACTGTGTCAATCCATCTCATATGCAGTCTTCGTCTTCTGTGCTGTCCCCCCATCTATCCAAGTGTGATGTCCTTCTCCGAGGACTGGTCCCTCGTGTGACCAAATTATGTGAGATGGAGCTTCAAAATTCTTTCCTCCATGTCAAGGAAGCACTACAGCATCCTATAAATTTAGTTATATGAATTTCCATCAACATACAGATCGCTAGAGAAACAATGGTACAGTCACACAATAGAATATTTCACAGACCTGAAAAAGAACAAACTCGTAAAACACAACAGCATGGGTGATTCTGGAAGAGATAATACTAAGTGAAATATTTCAGTCACGAAAGGACAAGTACTGCATAAGATCCCTGTTATAACAACAAGATGGTTATGGTGGCGGTGGGAAGGGAGAATAGGATCATAATAGTTAGATAACAAACACGGCACTGGATTAGATGAGGGAAAGGAAAATCTGAAAGGAGTGGGCAATTAGGTATTGTGTGTATGACAACTGACAATCTGAAACGTTAGAAGCATTACAAAAAAGAACAGAGGGCCAAGCGGTGGAGGGGAGGAAGAAAAATGTGTATGTATAAATGAATGTGAACCTTCACTAAAATTATAATAAAAAGGATAAGAACATTTCTATAATCAGAAACTCAATAAAAATTATATATGGGGAAAAAATTAAAAGAATACCATCCTGAAATAAATTCTGTCTTATGGAACCCTTCACCAGACATTCAAATGTATATATCTTTTTTGGGAGAGATTGTCTCACTTCTCTCCCCCGTGAGAATCTGGAGGATTTGGGTTGCTAACATTTTGGTCTGTAACCCAACAAGTAATGCACTGTGCCATGAGGACTTCTTCCACCACTAAGAGAAAAGTTCCGTCTTCTCAAATCTAAAGCCTGATTGCATTTTGTATTTCTATAACAAGCCTTACCAACATTCAACATAACTCCATTTTACAGTATCTGTTAATATGTATTACATGTATCTATTAATATGCCTGTCTCACATCAAGGGCAGGAATGAGGTTTTTCCTTATGGACCAAACTTCCAGAACCATATCTGTCACAGAGCAAACCCTGAATTGAACTTCTTGCCTGGTCCCACCAATAAAACAAATTGGCTTGCCTAGGTCCTAAAAGATTGCTATGTTCTCTTTCAATTCTTCAAATCATATTATCTAAAGCTTTAATTTCTGTCATTTCATTGCTATTGTTGATTTTAGTGGATATGAGGTCCATTTGGACTTTTCCAACTCAATTAGGCCACACTTCATACTAATGAAAACATATTTTAATAAGCACTTTTATGATGGTTCCTATGACACAACATGGCCAGAGCAGAGTTTCATGGTCTGTCTCTTTAAACCTTGCTTGGATTTACAGGGGCTGCAATCAGCAACTGACATAGTTCTTGAGCATATGCTACTGAAGTGTTTCTGAGTCAATAAGTACTGTTTGGTACAATGATTCTGTATATTCCTTCCATCTTATTTTGATGCTTCCTGTATCATTTAACATTAGTAGTAAGGATTAAAAGAGGTTAGGTATATGAAGCACACACCATAATCTCAAATTCACTGCCATTGAATTGGGACTAACTCTTTACCGACCCTCCAGTGTATTTATAAGGCTAGAGATCACACCAGAGGGCTATGCTTATCTTTTTTCTACAGATCTGCTGATGGATTCGAACAGCCATCGAAAGTATAGTCTTTGGGTTAACAGTTCAAGTCCCTACATAATAAAATAGTGGATGCGTATTAAATATTATTATAGGTAAACATCTTCAAATATGTTTATATATAAAACAAATTAGTTTTATTAATAGATGCAATAAGTTTTAATTATTACTCAATTTTACTCAATGACTTAAAATATTAATATTCTTATCTCCAAGTGAGCAAATAAATGATCAAATAATGTACTTTATGTGTTAATACATGATACATGGGAAAGTTTAGGACCATGTTTACCAGCCTGATTATTAGCTGGTAAGAGGTATCTTTCTCAAAGAGTTAAGGTTATAGGCGAAATATAAATTTCTGAGTCATTTGCATTTTGAAGAAAAAAAAATCCCCATTACTTTAATAGGTACAAAATAATTATGTCAGTAAAATGAATAACAGAAGCAAATGTATATTTGAACTCACTCATTGTGGTGGAGTTAGAAGCAACTAATAGCTGACTCTCCAGTAAATTTAAAACCAGAGTATTTTAGTTACTCCATAGTAACAGATGTGCATTCTACATATATCCAAGACTATATTTCTTCTCAGAATTTTTACTCTGAGTTATGCAAAGTTTTATGTCTCCTTTTGATTACTGTTTCTGTCATCAGATTTACAAATAACAACAGAAAATGGAAGTAGCAAAAGTAAAAATTTGGAAATGTTAATTATTTGAAAAATATCTCATGAAATTTTGAAATAGCATAAGAATTATCAAACACCTAAATTATCATTTATCTGTAGATAAATATTATTAAAAATATCATTGGTGGTGGTGGTGGTGTTATTGCTGTTAGGTGCCATCTGGTCAAGTGCAACTCACAGTGACCCAATGAACAAAAGCTCTGAACCCTGTGCCATCCTCACATTCCCAACACACAAGAGGCAGTCACCATGTAAATCCACCTGGTTGAATGTCTTCCTCTCCTTTTCTGACCCTCCACCCTTCCCAGCATCATGTCCCTCTCTAAGGAATAGCACCTCCTAGCAACATTACCAAAGTATCAAAGATGAAGTCTCATCATTCTTGCCTAGAAAGAGCACTCTGGCTGCACCTTCCCCAAGACATATCTGTTTATTCTCTTGGCCATTCATGGAATGTTCAGTGTTCTTCTCCAACACCTCAGCTCAAAGGCATCAATTCTTATTCTGTCATCCTTATTCATTGCCTACTCTCAGATGCATAGCAAGTTATCAGAAAGACTATGGTCTAAATCAGATTCACCTTTAGTTCTCAAACTGAAATCATTACTTCTCAATATTTTGTTGAAGTCACTAATATAGCCATATAAATGTTACGTACAAAGGTCTTTGCTCAAATCTAGTAAATGTGCAGAACAATTTGGAATAAGGGGTGCATTGGAGGGGGAATGGAGGGGGAAGAAAATTTTCAGCAATTAAAACTATGATAAATACTATTAAAAACAAAGAAAAATCTAGTAAATGAGCTCTTTGCAACTTTCTCAAGGATAATGTACATGTTTTCAGTTAACTCATTAATATCCAAAACCAATTTTGACATTACACAATTAATTATAGAGCTACAATTTCTATTGTTGCTCTTATGTGCTGTCGAGTTGCCCGAGACTCATAGTAACCCTATTTGCAACAGCCCTAAAACCTGCTCTCTGGAGAGAGGATGAAAGGCACACAAGCATTGAGGACTCTCCTTCATAGGGTCGCTCTGAGTCGCCTGCGACTCGACGGCACTTAACAACAACAACAAAACCTGCTCTATCCTGTCCCAATTTTATCATCTCTGAAACACTTACCCCCATTACCCCAGTCACTGAATCAATCAATAAATCTCATCAAGGGTCTTCCTCTCTTGCACAGTCCCTCCACCCTCCCAAGAATGACATCCCTCTCCAAGCACTGGTCCCTCCTTGCAACATGTCCAAAGAATGTCAGATAAAACTTCAGAATCCTTGCTTCCAAAGATTGCCTTGTCTCACCCTCCCTAGGAAGAACCTGGTTTTCCCCCTAGCAGTCCATGGTGTATATTCAATACTCTTCTGCAGCACCACAACACAAGGGCATCAATTTTCCTTCTAGGGTCCCTAGTCATTGCCTAGCTTTCTGAAGGATAGCAAGTTTTGCATACAGATTAAAAAGGTATGGAGAAAGGATGCATCCCTGGCATACACCCTTCACAATTTTGAACCATGCAGTGTTTCTTTGCTCTTTTCTAATGACTGACTGCATCCTGGTTCAAGTATAGGTTTCACATAAGCATCACTAAGAGTTCTGGGATTCCCATTCTGCTCAGAGTTAGTCACAGTTTGTTAGGATCCACACAGTCAAATGTCTTTGATTACTCAATGAAACAAAGACATTCCTCTGATTCTCCCTGTTTTTGGCTAATATTAGCTATAATGCCCCTAGTGCCATGACCTCTTCTAAACCTATCCTGTAATTCTGACAAGTCGCTGTTCATGTGATGTTCCAGTAGTTTTTGGTTAATTTTCAGCAGAGTCTTGTTTTAATTTGATATTATGATATTGTTCAATTTCTGCACTCTGTCGGATCACCTTTCTTTGGAATGGTAACAAATATAGATCTCTTCCAGTCTGCTGGCCAGGTGGTTTTCCTCCCGATTTCTTGGCACAACTTGGTGAGCACATCCAGGGCAGAGTGTGTTTGTTTAAATATGTCAATTGTTTTGCTACCAGTTCCTGGGGCCTTGTTTTTTGTCAGTTCTTTCAGAGCAGCTTGAACTTCTTCCTTCATCACTACAAGCTCTTGCTAATATGTTGTTTCATAAACTTCTTCTGTTTCTGCCGATTCCTTTTGGTACAATGACTCTGTATATTCTTTACATCTTCTTTTATTGCTTCCTGGATCATTTAATACTCTGCCCAAAGCATCCTTAAGTATTTCAATACAAGGCTTGAATTTGTTCTTCAGTTCCTTTAATTTAAGAAATGCTGAGCGAGTTTGGGTTTTTTGGTTTTCTGACTTCAGCTCCTTGCACATTTCATTGTAGTACTTTACTTTGTCTTCTCATGCTGCCCTTTGAAATCTTTTGGCAGTTCCTTAATGTCTTTACAGTGTTTAAAGGTAAAAAAAATTTTCCTAAGAGTATTTGTAAAGACTTTCATCAAAAGTATTTTTTTAAATCTCATATGCAAAGTGTCGGTAATATATTTGTCACACAGATTCGAAGACAGTCTCATTGTCACTTGTAGAGTAATTGCATTTCCTACAATTGCAACTTAAGAAATAAATATTTGATTAGCAAAGAGACTAGGCCTCTTTAATTCTGATTGTCTAGCTCACAGAAAATGTACTACTATATAGTGGATTTAATTTATAAAAAAGAAAAGTAGAATCTCCAAAATAATAAACTTAGGGGGGGAAATCTCTTAAGCTATTTGGTTCTAGAATTATATGAATACTTTTAGGATCCGCAGCTGCTTATTGGCAGTCTCTGAGCCAGGATCAGTTCGCCTGATGCTCATCAAAAACTCTTCCATTCTCACAGGTCTTTCTGTCCAGAAAACTTTTCCAACCCTAACTAACCCTAATCCATTTTATTCATACCACATTTATTATTTAGCTGTGCAATGTGCAAGACACGACATTTAAATGAGAATCACTTTCAAAGGGTATGAGAGCGGGTGTACATGATGGTACTGTTTTTACTGCTATTTTAGCACAAAAGCCAATTCCGCCTGGATTTTCATCATTGAGCCTTAATTACTATGCTTCTGATGTGAAGTTTTAAAGAGTTTTTTATGACTTAAATGTAATACAAGATATGGTAGGATCATTGAAATAAGATATTTTATCTATAAGAGTAGATGAGAAAGGAAATAAAATGAGCCTATTTGTAGTGTGGGCAAAGAATAATGAAGTCTATGGACTGCCAAAAATAGCTAACAAGTCTATCTTGGAAGAAGTACAAATCTAGGTATCCCTTCGAGCCTAGGATGGTGAAACTTGGTCTCACATGCATTGAGCATACTGTGAAGAGTGGCCAGTCCTTGTAAAAAGACATCATGTTGGGAAAGACAGAAGGACAGAGAAAGAGAGGAAGACCCTAAAAAAATGGATTGAAACGATGACTGTACAGTAAACAAGACCATGTCTGAGGTAATGAAGACAAGTCCAAAATAAAGGAATGTTCAGATCTGTTGTTCACAGGATGTGCATTTACTATGTTAACAGGATTGCTTGTGTCCCATTCAATGGCACACAGAGGCAAGAAAAAACCTGTTTCTACCTTAACTTTTTCTCAAGATGTCCCTGACATTGTCCACATAAAACAAGATACTATTCTTTTCTATATGGCCTTGGTCAAATTGGAGCTTACAGGTTTTTTGGTTTTTTTTTGGTTAAAATAGCTATTAACTATAAATTAAAATTTCCTACTTCTTGATGACTCAAATCACTTGTGAAGTCCTCAAACCATCTGTGAAGATAAACAGAAAAACAAATGAACACTGAATCAAAATCATGGTATTTTCAGTGGCTTCCTATGCATATGAGAGTATGACAATGAAAAGGAAGACTGAAGAAGAATTAATGCTTTTGAATTGTGGTGTTGGTGAAGAGTATTGAGAATATCACAGATTTCCAAAAGAACAAACAATTCTTTCTTTAAGAAAATGCAACCAGGGTACTCATTGAAAGCAAGGATGGTAAAATTTCTTCAGACTTACTTTAGGCATATTTTTAAAAGAAATCAGTCCCTTAGAAAGATATCATTCAGAGAGAGGAAGGCTTTGAGCAAGATAGACTGACACAGTGACTATCACAGTGAGTGTGTGCATAACAAAGATGGTGAGGATTGTGCAAGTCAGGGTATGATTCAGTTTTGTTGTTCATAGGTTGTTATGAGTTGTATGTAGTCAATGTAGCAACAACTACAACTATGCTTTAAGATCCAACAGAATCTATTTTCTCTAAAATATTTAGCCCTGTTTTATATTTCATTCAGGATGGGGCAAGCTTTACAGATGCTGTACTATGTCATTATGGTTTGCAAGTGACTCAATGGCACATAACATCAACAACAACATATTTAATGGCAATATTATATACCTTTTAATTTTGCATCTGATTCATTCTCAGATATCTTCAATCCAGTAACACTGATTTTTAAAATATGTATACATCTACTTCAGTGTTTGATTTAGCAGCACAGCTCCCTATAGATAATGTCACCAGAGCTCTGTTTGTAATGATTGTTGTGGTACACTATCAAGTTGGAACTGACTCATAGTGGATCCTCCAGCAGGTTTTCAGAGGCAGTAAATCACACAGGAGGAGATTGTCCATACTTCTCCCACAAAGCAGCTGGTAGATTTGAACGACATACCTTGGGGTTGACATCACAATTCCTTATCACTAAGCCACCACAGTTGCCTATGTAATAATTGTTTACCTTAATGATCATAAAATCTTCCCCCAATTATGTGCAGTAGGATAAGACTAACGTTCCATGGTATCTAGCATTGGCTGTAAATCAATTTTATCTTTTACTACAGTTTATATGATTTTACCACATAACAGTCTGGAAGCAGGAGCGGCATCCACTTCTGAAATGGCTTGCCTCCAAAACCTCTTAGGTACAACAGTGCTCAGGCCTTTTGGTCATAGGGTCACTATGCGTTGTCTATGACTCGACTGGCACCTAACAACAATTAGCACATAAGAGAAAAATATATTTTTCACCCCTCAAAACCAAATAGAACACAATAGAAATGTGTTACAATGTCTAGAGAAAAAAAATTGTCAAGGGAACAAAACTTCCAGAATTTATATACAAATGAAACCAATATTTGTGATCTTCTTTGAATAGAGAGTTCTAGAAAATGTATTCACTAAACAAACTACAGGAAAAAATTTACTTAAAATACATATAAAATATATTTATTCTTTCTATAATACTTGTAATTATATTTGATAAATTATTTAAATAACAATTAAGATTAAATGAGCTATTGGCAGCCATGGTGGTTCCAAGCTGTGGGTTTCCCACCCAGTTGAGGGAGCGAAGATGCTCCTTTACTCCTCAGTGCCCAGCCCGCCCCTCTGCTGCCTTAGGGGGGCCAAGCAGGGCCTCTTGTCCCAGAGACCCCCACACCCTTTGTGGCTGTCATGCTGTCTTCAGCATCTGTGTTGGCATAATGAATACTGACCTTTTTATAAATTCTTTTTTTTCATTTTGCACATTTTCTCCCTCCTTGCCTTTTCCCAGCACTCCCCACAATGCACCACTTTGTTGTTAAGTGCCGTTGAGTCATAGACAACTCACAGCAACTTATGAACGAAAGACCTGGACACTTGTAACTTTCATCGTTTCTCCAAGTTCATAGAGTTTCCGAAGGCAAGCTATTTCAAAAGTGGATGCCACTCCTGCTTCTAAGCTTGTTTTAATCGGGAACCTCTACCAAATACAGTCCATCTTGGATAACCATTATCGCATTTGACACATCAGTGTCACAATGTTCAGCATCACAGCAACCATGAGTTACCTCTGTACAGCAAATGGACAGACCAGTGCTATACCACTTAGAAGAATGTTTGATTAAAAACAATTACAACCAGGCCTGAGGGCCGCAGATTAAAATCACCCACCTTTAGCTTGGTAGCATCACTTTCTATGCACTAGGCCAACTCTATGTTGTTGTTTTCTTGTGGTTAAGTGCCGTCATAGCTGGTTTTTTTTTCAGAATTGTTTATGACAGAAAAAAAATTCAAAGTAAACTTTGCTACTGTTATCCTTAAAAAAATTAAATGAGATGTTATAGAATAATCATAGTATATCAATATAATTAAGCTAGTTTTTTTTAAAGCAGTACCACGAAGAGTATCTATAACTGCATAGGTAATATTCTACGTAAGAAGCTTGTTGGCTAGGACTGGTGAGCATTAGGGTGGAATGTTGATTGGCTAAGGGCAGTGAGATGATGTAATTCAGCCTATTTAAAAATCCACTAGGGCCTTCAGGCCTGGTTTTAAATTCTTTTTGGTCAATCAATACTTTGGAATATCTTTATTTACTATCATTGCTGTGTTGTGTACCTTCAGTCAGAACCAACCCACTGCTAAGCCCCCAGCAGGTTTTCAGAGGCAGTTAGTTAATCACAGGAGAGGAAGGGGCCCATCCTTCTCCTCTCCCCAAGGAGCAACTGGTGCCTTTGGAATTGCAGCCCAGCCTCCTGCCACTAGGCCACCAGATCTCCCAGTATTGACCAGAGAATTCTATTAATATGCAGCTTTTCAAACTGTGGAAAATTACCTACTCGAGAGCTAAATTTTGAATATGTTCCGATTTCCTTGTAAGATAGTATTACTTTATTAAGCAACCTTTCATTTCAGCGAATTCTTTTTAAAGTGTTTCAAAATAGAAGTCAATAAAATGGTTTCCTTTTACACTTTTTTTCAGTTATGATAATTTCTGCATCTGACTACTTTTTAGCACACATTAGTTAGATTCATCTTTCAAATCCTCAGGTATGGGCTTTCTCAACAGGTCTTGCCAGACAGTAAAGTCGGTGTTGTGTGGGAGACATCTTCAAGAAAAAGGGACAGACAATTTCCCTAAGGAATGTCTCCTGGCAAAACATTATCAAGATTTTTTTATTAACCACATTCCGAAGTGGCTTTTCTCATCATTATGAACAACATTTCTCATACTGCCTTGCCCATGTGAATGTTGGTTGTGGCAAACAGAAATGAAACTGGAGGATGTACTCAAAACCAAACCAGACACACTGCTCTAGAGTCAGTTCCCATATAGAGTGGCCCCATAGGACAGAGTAAAACTGCCCCACAGAGTTCTTTAAATAATAATCTTTACAAAAGTGCTCTCCACACCTTTCTCTGGATAAGCTGATGTGTTGAGATAACTCACTTTCCAGTTATCATCCTAATGCTTAAACAATGAACAACCAGGGCTCAAAATTTCTTTACTTATCATATTTCAAACAAACAAACAAACTTAAAGAAAAGAAGCAAAAAAATGCAAAAAAAGAGAACAAAGCTTCATACCACAGTTAATTATCCATGTTTTGTAATACTAAGGAAATAAAAATGCTAGCAAGTGTATTCAACAGTTAGCCTGATGTACAGTATATGACCATAGATGCCATTTATCCATTAGAAAATTGAAATTGTGTATGGCATTTTAACTATAAACATTATCTGTTTATAGAGATTCTTCTTAGAAAAGAAATGGGAAGAATAAACGACTTTAGACTTTTACTCAGTTGGAGCTGAAATATAAATTGACAAATTAGTGAGATTGATCCAATTTGTCAGGGTTTGTGCTGGGCCTCCAAGTTTCCAAACAATGTCCTTTGCTCTAATATGGAAAAAGTTTGTCCAGCTTAAACCCAAAAGTATGTTGTTGACCTATAATTTTGATGTCTCTCCCATCAACTCTGTGGAGATACAAGTTTTACTGATTGGCACTTTCTACAGCCTTTAGGGTTTTAAGTCAGCCTTATGAAGTGGAGATTGGGATTGTCTAGCATGCATCTTTACCTCTTGGTATCTGAAATAAGATTATGAACAACAACATCCTGGTTTTGCTAAATTACAAACCACTTTTCATCTTTTTCATTTATTTTTATTTTTTTCTTGGTAGAAATTCAACCCATCATCTAAACCTCATTTCCTCCTGGAAATTTTCCTTTTTCTTCTTCCAAGAACCCTGGTAGTGTAGTGGTTAAAATGCATGTCTGGACCTTGTAATTCACTAGCTGCTTCATGAAAGAGAGATGAGATAGCCTGTTTCTCTAAGTATTTATAGTCTTGGAAACTCTGGGGGCAATTAAATTCAGTTCTGTATATACACTATCAGTAAGAATTAATTCAATGGCAATGAGTTTGGTTTTGTTATATTTTCTTCTTACACATGGTCACCTAGCAGGTAAAGAATCACACTGTCAACTCATAGTACATAGTTTTAATTCACTTGCTGCTCCTCAGAAGAAAGATGGGCAATCTCCTCTCCTGGGATTTGTAGACTCTGAAAATCTGCTGGAGGTCAACTCTGAGTCAGTTATGACTTGAAAACAATGATCTGAGTTGTTTTAGGAATCTATGAGCATGATATAGTAATTTTAGTTGCTATAAGATAATCTAGTGACTCATATATCTATATGAAGAATTGTTCTCTACAAAAAAAATATGAGCCTTTGAAGAATTTTAAAGAGAGAAATTGATGAAGGTTCAGCTGTGTTTTAAATTGGTCTCTACTTCGTTGATAATAACTTGAGAGCAACAAGATGTAAGAAAGATATACCAGCTAGCATTGTTATAAATGATATATTTGTGATGCTTATTGCCCATCTGGGTGGAGATATTAAATTGTTAGGTTCCTTTGAGTCAAATAGGATTCATAGTGACCCTATGAACAACAAATCAACACCCTGATCTCTTGTATCACTTCCTCATAATTTCTGACACACTTGAGCCTATTACTACAGTCACTGTGTCAATCCATCTAGTTAAGTGTTTTACTCTCTTTCATTGAACCTCCAACTTTCTGAGCATAATGTCCCTCTTCAATGAATAGTCTCTCCAACAACATTCCCAAAGGATGTGAGAAGTTTTGCAATCTTTTCCTCCACGGAGCACTCTAGCTATTCTTTCTCCAAGACATACCTATTTGTTTTTTTGAAAATTCATGAAATATTCCTTACTCTCCCCACCAACTGTTGGTGGTGTGTGCTGTGGAGTCAAAACTGACTCATAGCTGACCTCAGCAAGTTCTCAGAGACAGTAATGGACCGAGACTGCCCATCTTTTTCCCACAGAGCAGTTAATGGATTAGAACCACATGCTGTTAGTATTTCAACACAGCTTCTTACTACTAGGCCACCAGAGGCTCAGATATAGTAACAGAGATGGAAAAAATATTGAAACTTTCCATGACTTCATCTTATTAGAATCCATAATTAATGTGTTGTTACCACCAGTGAGGAGATTAAGGATATATGACACTGGGAATAGTGTGTAGTAAGGGACCTTTTCACATTTTTTATGGCAGTGATGTCAGTTTGAGGATTAAGGTGTGCCTGATTCAGTCCAAAGTCATTTCAGTAGGTTGCTATGCATCTGAGAGCTGGACAATGAATAAGGATGACAGAAGAAGAATTGCCAAAAGAACAAGCAGATATGTTTTGGATAAAGTGCAACCGAAGTGCTTTATGGAGTAAAAAAAAGATAAATCTTCATCTCACCTACTTTGGACATGCTACTAGGAGATGTTATTCTTTGGAGAGGGACATCATGTTTGAAAAGGTGAAGGGATGGTGAAAGTAAAGAAGACCTTGAGCCAGGTTCATTGACACAGTGACTGCAGCAATGGTCTCAAGGATGTCAGGGATGGTGAAGATGGTACACAATGGGATAGGATTCAGATATGTTGTTCATAGGGCACTGTGAACTGTATTCAACTCAACAACCAGCTCTCCAACTACTCATTTATGATATCAAAATGACGTCTCTAGTGCCATGGCCTCTTCTAAATCTAGCTTGAATTTCTGCTAGTTTTTAGTTTTCTATCAATGTACCTTTGTAGCTTTTGTTCTACGCTTTGGGTGATCTTCAGCAATATTTTGCTCATATTTTATACTAATGATATTATTTTTATATGTTCACATTCTTTTGGATCATAACCATATCTTTGGGAATTGGTCAAATATGGACCTCTTACAGTCACTCATTCAGGCAGCTCTCCTCCAAATTTTCTGGCATTTACAGGTAAGCATGTCCAACGTTATATCTGTTCATTGAAACATGTCAGTTGGTACCCCATCTATTCTTAGGGCCTTAGTTTTTGTTTTTGTTTTGCCATGGTCTTCTGTGCAGTTTGAACTTCTTCCTTTACACTCACTGGTTCTTGATCATATGTTGTTGTTGTTGTTGTTAAGTGCCGTCGAATCGCAGGCGACTCATAGCAACCCTATGAAGGACAGTCCTTGACGCTTGGGTGCCTTTCATCCTCTCTCCAGGTTCATAGGGTTTCCAGAGGCAAGCTATTATGGAAGTGGATGACACTCCTTCTTCTT
>NW_006399944.1:1089872-1116001 GCF_000299155.1 Elephantulus edwardii | reverse complement strand
CATACCATTCTCGACAGCGCATAATATAATTGTTCAATTCTTTATCCAAGTCATCTAGTAAGGAAATTGCCTGAACAATCATTGTATCCACTTTATCAGCACTAAATTTCAATCGGTATCGAGAAAGGCTGTGGGCGAGTCCAAGGCACATAGCAGCCATTTCACGTGGTTCTACCCCAGGGATTAATCCATCTATCTGTGAACGGATTCCTCTCATAAGTTCATTAACAACAGGACTATGGATGCAACTGAGATTCAGCTTTTCCTTAATGACTCCTCCCAATTTAGCATCAGCTACAGCCAAGGGTTCATGGGCTTCTTTTACTATTTTCTTCAGTACTTTTTTCAGTTGCTTATTGATTTTGCCTTCCACCAGAGCTGTGAAAGCTGCTAATGCTTCTGCTGTATCTTGAAATTTCTCAAAATGTTTTAGCTTTACTATTTTATTTGCTTTCTCTGGTGTTTCAAATTCTTTCCATAAACTATCAACCTCTTGAAGTTTCTTCTCATTTAAAACCTTAAAGATGGCGTAGCCAACAGAAGTTTCAAACAGAACCAACATGATGACGCCGGTTACGGGGCCGCGCGGCCGGGCACCAGCAGAAAAACTACTAATTTGTAGTCACAAACGTGTAGCTGGAAAAGCACAAGTGTGCACACCACCACCACCACGCAGACACTCAGACCACGCAGCCGAGGGATGATGCCTTTGAGCTGTGGGGTTGGAGAATATATATATATTTAATATACCATGGACTGCTAAGAAAATGAACAGTTTCATCCGAGAGAGAGTTAAACCAGGCTGTTCGTTGGAGGCAAGGATTCTGAGGCCTTGTCTGACATAAGTTGGACATGTTGCAAGGAGGGGACCAATCCTTGGAGAAGCACGTCATGCTTGGGAGAGTGGAGGGACAGTGTAGGAGAGGAAGATCCTCTATGAGGTGGATTGATTCAGTGACTGGAGTAATGGGGGTAGATGTGTCAGAGACAGTGATATTGGCACAGGTTAGAGCAGGGTTTAGGGTTGTTGTACATAGGGTTGCTATGAGTCGCAAGGCACTTGACAGCACATAACAACAGCAACAACAACATCTTTTTCCTTGGTTTTGGCTTCTGGATGCTCTGCTGGAATTTTCAGATTCTCTTCTGACATCCATTTTGGTGTTTTCTCCCTTCTCTGTCTTTGTAGTACCTTTTGCTTTCTTCATAGATTTTATCTTTGATGTCATCCCACAAACACATTGTCTTCAATTGTTGATTTTAAATGCCTAAAACCTATTCTTAAGATTATTTTTTAAATTAAAGTGAAATAGACTCAAGATTGTATTTTGGTTCTTGTGAATTTGTATCATTTTCCTCGACCTCAGTTTGAATTTGCACATGAGTAAATGATGTTATATTCCATGGTTGACACCTCTCCTGGTTTTGACAGCTGATATTGAGCCTCTCTAATGATTTCTTTTTTCCACAAATGTAGACAATCTGATTCCTGTTCAGTCCATCCTGTGAGGTCTATGATTACAGCTGCCATTTTTAAAAAAAGTATTTTTTATGAATAAATCATTGCATGTTCAAGACTCAATAATTTCATTTCCTTTCTCATTTCTGTCATGAAATCCCTAATTTCCCACTAATATACCTTCATTATTTCCAACTTTTGCATTCCAGTCACTAATTATCCTTAATGCATCTTGATTGCACGTTTGGTCAATTTTCAACCTTAAAATTCAGTAAAAATCCTTCATTTACCCATCTTTGATTTTAGCTATCAGTGCATATATCTGAATAATAGTCAAATTAACAAGTCTTTCTTGCATGGATATGCATAGTACATATTCCACACAACATTGTTCTCCACTGTAGTACTTGATAGTTTCTTTGTAACTATGAATGTAGCACCATTCTTGTTTTTCATTCCTGGCATCATGTGATTGATTCAAACTGGCCAATGCTACTCAATATCATCTCACTAACGGGTAGAATGCCTATGCTCATTTGTTGCATTTCATTTTAACAACTAGTTTTCCTACTCCATACATTCCACATTCCAATTATTAAAGGAATGTTTGGCTTTGTTTCTCCTTTTTAGTTGACTTCTAATCTGTGATCTACCTCTCATACCACACTGTCCCATGTTCCTCTATTTTTCATGCCATTTTTAGAGACCGGCTCTTTCAGAATTGGATGCCAAATTCTGCTTCTTAGTCTTTCTTAATTTAGGAACTGTGTTGAAATCTATGTTCCATGGGTGGCCCTTCTGTAATTTTTCATATCAGTGGCATAGTTTTCAGGATCACAGCAATGCACAAGTTTCCCCTACACAGCAAACTGACAGACAAGTGCTGTAATTATAAAAGCAGATGATAAAAAAGTAAAAAGATGCACACTTAAGCTATCAGGTAATTGTTATTGTTGTTGTTATGGTCCTCAATTATGAATTATAGCTACCGTGTGAACAACAGCTCTGAATCTTGCTCTACCCTGAGCCACCTTCACCATTTCTGACACATCTGATGACATTGTCACAGTAACTGTGTCAATTTATCCCATACAGGACCTTCCATTTCTGTGCTGACCCTCCACCCTTTCAAGCATGATATTCTTCCTTCTCCAAGGACTGACTCCTCTGACAGCATGCTCAAAATATGGAGTTTCAAAATCTTTGACTACAAAGAGTAACCTGGTTTTGCCCTCTCCAAAACAGACTTGTTCTTTTGGAAATTGATGGTATGTTCAATACTCTTGTAAATCATTCCTCCAATAAAGATAAGTGTTGTGCCTCTAACAACAAGCCAGGCACACAAATGTCATGGTGCAGGACTCAGCTGAGGCCCATGTCGACACAGAGAATGAGGCTTCAGATTGATACTGGAGTCTTCTGGCTGAGGCCCGTGGCCAGCACAGTGAAGGAATGTCCCAGATGACGGTATTGCCAAATAAAAAGTTTGATATAGAAGTCAGAGGCATAGAAGAGGTCAGGGCTGGAGAGATAAAATGTTGAGAGTAATCAGGGAAAAGATGGCATATAAAGCTGTGTACATGGATGAGGCAAATATTGCTTTTGTGTGCAAATCAGAGGTGCACTGTTTGGAGTAAATCAGAATTACCTAAAATATTCCTACTTAAGTTGAGGAGAAATCTAGAAAGAAAAAGAAAATTGTCTGCTGTTACTTAGGTTAAAATTGCATTTCAAAATTATATCTATTAGAGAACAAATGATATAAACAAGAAGTAAATATAGAGAGCTTAAGGAGAGGGTTAAATGGTTTAAAGTCCTCAAAAAGAATTATGAGAATTTCTATAGACACACAGAAAAAGATGCCAAACTTTAATGGTATAATCTGGAAGGAAGAAAATGAAGAGTCTCAAAAGGAATGAAGATTGTTGGATAATAGCAGAGCAGGAGCAAACTTGCCAGAAGTTTTGCAAAGCTTTGATAAGACTGCAGGGAAAGAAATAAGGATAAAAGGGTAAGTAAGGACCAGGTCAAGGAGAAAGTGCATGCTATGGTTAAAGAAGACAGATTTTTATCTTGACATTGACAGGGAGCCATAGAAGGAACCCTTAAT
The DNA here is from genome assembly GCF_000299155.1 of Elephantulus edwardii. Lineage (NCBI taxonomy): Eukaryota > Metazoa > Chordata > Mammalia > Macroscelidea > Macroscelididae > Elephantulus > Elephantulus edwardii. The sequence continues at coordinate 1,112,432 of NW_006399944.1, read as the reverse complement.
CAAAAGAATGAAATAACTAGGATGTAGTTCTGACTCCGGCTTTGCCTCTCACTGACAAGGATTTAGAAAAATACATTTTCTTCTACTAAAGTATTTTAGCCAAAAAAGCCCTTTATTCAAACAAAGGGTGTCTAGAACCAACACATCTATCAGCTCAATAAGAATACTCTGGCTGAAGACTTGGCTGCTTGGCTTTCAGCAGTCTTGTCAAATAACAGGGCTCGATGGATTTAAAGCAGACATTACTGGCTTTAAAGATATCTGTTTCTGCTTTTGTGTCAAATTCTGTAATCTCTGCTGCTGTTTTGTTATTAAGCGCCGTTGAGTCTACTAGAACTAATAGTGACCTTATGAACAACAGATCTGAAACTTCTTCTATTTTGTACCATTCTCTCAATTTCAGTCCCACATGCTCAGCCCCAATTGCTGAAGTCCCTGTATCAAATCATCTTGTTAAGGTCTGTCTTTCTTTCTTGGACCCTCCACCTTTCCCAGCACAATGTCTTTTCCCAAAGCTGGCCCCTCCTGGTAACATGTCAAAAGTACATGAGATCAAGTTTTACCATTCTTGTTTCTTACGAGAGTCCTCGTTCCAATTCCTCCAGGACAAATTTATTTCTTCTTTGTGAAGTCTATGGGACATTCAGTACTGTTTTCTGGCACCATAATGGAAAGATATCAATACTTCTGCATCTTTCATATTTGCTTTATGTTGAACTATCCTTGCATACCTGTTCTGAATCCTACTTGGTCATGATGAATTCTTTTTTTTTATGTGCTTTTGGATACTATTGACTAGGATTTTGTTAAGGATTTTGCATCTATATTCATGACAGCTATTGGTCTGTAGTTTTCTTTTTGGGTAATATCTTTGCCTGATTTTGGTGTTAGAGTTATGCTTGCTTCATAAAATATTCCTAAGAGTATTTCTTCTACTTCTATTTTTTTTTCAAATAACAAGTAGAATTGGTGATAGCATTCTCTCCAAAGGATAAGTCAACTAAAAAAGAAATTTAACAAAGATGCAGAAGATTTAAACTATACATTCATCCAACTCAACCTGATGAATGTATTCCAAGTATTGCACCTAAATACAATTCAATTAACTTTCTTCTCAAATGCATGTGATGCATTCTCCAGAATTGATTACATATTATGGCACAAATCAATCCTCAAAAAATTTAAAAAACCATTAAAATAATACAAAGTATCTTTTCAGATCACAATGCCACAAAACTAGAAATTAACCACAAGAGGATAAAACTTAAAAAAAACACACACACACATCAATGTGAAAGCTCTTCAGAATTTTGAAGAGGTTACTGTAAGCAGACTTTCCCAATGAAATATGTCTCCTAATCATCTGGCCACTGATACCAAGGGTTATGATTGTTGATACAAACAAGATTAAATATTTGACAACTTCAGTCTTTTCTCCATCTGTCATGATCTTATCTATTGTTCCAGTAGTGAGGACCTTTAATTTCTTGATTTTGAGGTGTAATCCATCCTGGAGGTTGTAGTCATTGATGTTCTACAGCAAGCATTTCAAGCCTCCCTTACTGTCAGCAAGCAAGTTTATTCAGGTTTTGATGAGACCTGATATTACATTCCTCTTCATAAAATCCTGCTTCAAAAATCATTTGCCCAGTATTCTGTGTTTGTGTGGTTATGGGACTGAAATAGCAACTATAAAGATATCTGAGTTGCCTGTCGCCCTGAGCCTGAGAGGCCTTGGCAGGGAGCCAACCTCTGCAGGCAGTCTAGAAGACATTTGAGTTCAAAGAAGTGGTTGTTGTTGTTATATGAGGTCGAGTCAACTGTGACTCATAGTGACCCTGTGCACAATACTTCTGAATCCTATCCAGTCCTGAGCCAGTATCACCATCTCCAACACACTTACCCCCATTACTCCACTTACTGTGTTAATCGATCTCATCTAGATCTTCCTTTCCTCCGTTTTTCCAAGTATGATGTCCTTCTCCTTATTCATTGTCAAGCTTTCTGGAGACGTCCCTGACAACAAATTTTCCCAACATAATTAATCTTTTGATTTCCTGATGGGTGCCAAAAGGGTTGATGGGAAAACAGAGCAAGCTGAAATTGTTGACAATCTCAATCTAATCTCTATCTATTGTGGTGCTGCCATTTGGCTCAATGATGAGAATCTTTGTTTTCTTGATGTTGAGCTTAAATCCTTATTGAAGACTATAGTCCTTGACCTTCTGCAGTAAATGTGTCAGGTCATCCTCAGTTTCAGCAAGCAAAGTTTGCCATCTGCATAATGCAGATTGTTGATGAATCTTCCTTCAATCTTAATGTCACATTCCTTATCATAAACCCCAGCCTCCTGAACGATCTAATCTGCATGTGGATTGAAAAGGCATGAAGATATCTCCCTGAAACATTCCTTTCCTGATTTTGAATAATACAGTGATTCCTTGTTCTGTTCTGATAACTGCATCCTGGTCCGAGTATAGGTCTCATATGAGTACAATCAAGTGTTCTGGAATTTCCATTCTTCTCAAGGTGAGCTGCAATTTGTTGTGATCCACACAGCCAAATACCTTTGCATGGACAATGTAATACAGACAGACATTCCTCTTGTACTCTCTGCTTTCAACCAAGATCCTTCTGACATTAGCTATGATGTCCCTAGGACCACAGCCTCTTTTAAACCCAGCTTATATTTCTTGTAGTTCTCTGTTGATGTATTATTACAGTTGTGTTTGAAAGATCTCCAGCAAGATTTTGCTTGCATGTGCATGTAATAATATTGTTCAATACTTTCCACACTGTTGAATCTCTTTTATTTGGAATGGGAAAAAATATAGATTTCTTCTGGTCAAGAAGTTGGTCTCCAGATTTCTTGGCACAACCTAGTGAGCACATCCAGGTCAGAATCTGTTTGTTCAAATATGTCAATTGGTATTCCAACAATTCCTGTAGCCTTGTTTTTTTGCTAATTTTTTCAGAGCAGCTTGAATTACTTCCTCCATCACATTGCCTCTTAGTTATGTGTTGTTTCATGAAATTCTTCTGTGTCAGCCAATTAGCACACTGTAATATCTTGAACAATAAACTGAGTACTGAAAAACAAAGATGTCAATCTAGAGACAAAGTTACATCTGATGCAGGCTGTGATCTCCATGCATCAGAAAGCTGGACAATGACTAAGGATGATAAGAAGAATTGATGCCTTTGAGTTGTGATGCTGGAAAAGAATATTGAACATACCATGGACTGCCAAGAAAATTAATAGGTCTGTCTTGGAGAGAGTGAAACCAAGTTTCTTCTTGGAGCTAGGATTTTGAAGCTCTGTCTCACATATTTTGGGCACGTGGCCAGGAGGAACACATCCTTGAAGAAAGGCATCATTCTCGGAAGTGTGGAGTAACAGTGCAGGAGAGGAAGACTCCAGATGAAATGGATCGATACAGTAATTGAGATAATGGAAGTAGGTGTGTCAGAGTCAGTAAGACTGGCTTAGGACAGGACAGGCTTCAGAAAAGTTGTACACAGGGTCACTAAGAGTCACAGGTGACTTGATATCACATAACAACAACATCTATAAAGCCTAAAATGTGTGGTCTGTACATTACCTTAGGATTCATGATGGTTCAGTGGTTAAAACATTTAGCTATTAAGCCAAAAGTCAGTGGTTTTAATCTACTAACAATTCTACAGGACAAAGAGAAATCAATCTGCTTCTAAGGAATATTTACAACCTAGGAAACCCTGTGGTTGTGGATATTCTTGTTGCTGTTGGATGCCGTCAAGTTCAGTACAACTAATAGCAATCCTATGAGCAAAGATCTGAAACTTGTCCTGTCATGCGCCATCCTCGATATCACTGATGTATTTCAGCCCTTTGCTGCAGTCACTGCATCAATTCATCTCATTGGGAAATCCAGTGGGGAGGGTCTACTTTGTTGTATGGCATGACTGTGAGTCTAAACGAACTCTAAGGAAGTGGCTTTGGTTATTCAGCATTACACAACTCATTTTCTTTTCTAAGTATCCTAAAGTAATCTCAGAGAACGTTATCATGAGAAGTTGTCAACATTTTATTCCCCCTCCTTCAGAAGTTATCTCAGTTTAAAAACTGAGTGGTGAGTGCATTTTTATACTTAATAGGAATATCTGTGTGACCCTGTGCATTCTACAGTGTGTGATGGAGGCTAAAAACCTGAAATTTCTTACATTACTAACAGTCGCATGACAGTGCACCAGGCCCTACTGGTCCTGGCTGCCTTTCACACATAGATAATGAGGAGCAACAGTGACTGGGCAAAGGCCATATAGGCAGGATGTAGTCCTTACAATGCTAGTGCCAATAGATGATGATTAGAAACCAGACAATCCTCACTTGATATACAGTCATAAGCTTTTGGCATTATGAAGCTCTCTAGCAGCATAATTAGGGTAAAAAAATTTAAAAATCAGCTATTAAGGAAACAATATTAAAACTTTTATAAATTAATATACAGACTAACAAAAGCACCAAGCACAAAATCTTGAAGTTACATAATTATTTTATCTCATCATTTCCTTGATCTTTTTTATCAAAAGTAATCTGGTAATATAATTCCACCCCCCAATATCTCTGAGATATATTGCTTCTCTATTACAATGAAATGTGCGAGGATGCAAGAGTTGGAAAATCAAAAGGGCTGAACTCATTCAGCATTTCTTAAGCTCAAGGAGCTGAAGAACAAATTCAAACCTCGAATTGCTATAATGAAGGATGCTTTAGGCAGAATATTAAATGATCCAGGAAGTATTAAAAGAAGATGGAAGGAATATACTGAGTCATTGTATCGAAAGGAATTGGCAAATACAGAAGAATTTAATGAAATAACATTTAAGAAAGAGCCTATGGTAATAAAGGAAGAAGTTCAAGCTGCTTTGAAGGAAATAGCCAAAAAATAAGGCCCTAGGAATAGATGGTATGCCAACTGACGTATTTCAGCTAACAGATGCTGCTCTGGATGTGCTCACCAAGTTGTGCCAAGAAATCCAGAGAACAACCACTTGGCCAACTGACTGGAAGGGATCTATATTTGTTCCCATTCCAAAGAAGGGTGACCCAACAGAGTGTTGAAACTACAGAACAATATCATTGATTTCACATGCAAGCAAGATTCTACTGATTATCCGAAAATGACTGGAACAGCACATCAACAGAGAACTGCCAGATGTCCAGGCTGAGTTTAGAAGGGCTCGTGGTACTAGGGATATTGTAGCTGATGTGAGATGGATCTTAGCTGAAAGCAGGGAATACCAGAAGAATGACTATGTGTGTTTCATTGATTATGCAAAGGCTCTTGACTGTGCGGATCATAACAAACTTTGGCTGACTCTGAGAAGAATGGGAATCCCAGAACATTTAATCCTGCTAATGCAAAACGTATACTTGGACCAAGAGGCAGTGGTCACAACAGAGTAAGGAAACATTGTATGGTTCAAAATTGGGAAGAGTGTACGCCAGGGATGTGTCCTGTCTCCATATCTTTTCAACCTGTATGCAAAGCTGATTATCCGAGAGGCTGGGCTCTATGAAGAGAAGTGTGGTGTCAAGATTGGTGGAAGATTCATCAACAATCTGAGTTATGCAGATGATACAACCCTGCTTGCTGAAACTGAGGAAGACCTGAAGCACCTGCTGCAGAGGGTCAAGAACTGCAGCCTTTAACATGGATTGAGGCTCAATCTCAAGATGACAAAGAGTCTCACCACTGGGCCAAATGGCAGTCGCAGGATGGATGGTGAAGAGATTGAGATTGTTAACATCTTTAGTCTGCTTGCCTCTACGGTCAACACTCATGGCACCAGTAGCCAGGAAATTGAAAGATGTATTGCCATGGGAAAGTCTGCTCTTATGGACCTCTCCAAAGTATTGAAGAGCAATGGTGTCACTTTGGAGACTAAGGTGTGTCTGATACAGGCTATGGTCTTTGCCATCACTTGTTATGCATGAGACATTTGGACAATGACTAGGTAGGATAGAAGGAGAATTGATGCCTTTGAGCTTTGGTGCTGGAGAAGAGTATTGAATGTACCCTGGACTGCCAAGAAAACAAACAGATTTATCCTGGAGAGGGTCAAACTGGGCTGCTCCTTGGAAGCAAGCATTCTGGGGTTCGTGTGGCATACTTTGGACATGTTGTAAGGAGGGACTGGTCCTTGAAGAGGGACATCATGCTTGGGAAGGTGGAGGGACGGCGCAAGAGGGGAAGACCCTCTATGAAGTGGATTTATTCAATGACTGGGGTCATTGGGATGGGTGTATCAGAGGCAGTGCGATTGGCACAGTATAGAGCAGGGTTTAGGGCTGTTGTACACAGGGTCGCTATGAATGGCAAGTGACTCGATGACACACAACACAACAACAGTAGTCTAGCTGCATACTGAGCAAATAATTCACGGAGCTGACATCAGCCACTCATTAACAACCTGTGTCATGCAGATAGTAGTCATGCTTGCTGAAAAGTAAGGAGACCTTGAAGCTCTAACTGCAGAGGATCAAGGACTGCAGCTGTCAATATGGATGACATCTCAACATTAAGAAAACAAAGTTCTCATCATGGGGCCCAAGGGCAACATCTTTATAAAGGGAGAAACAATTGGAATGGTGGATGATTTAATTTCAGATAAACAATCAATACTCTTAGTATCAGCGGTCAGGAGATCAGGAAATATACTTGTTATGATCAAGTTTGCTGTCAGGGATCTCTCCAAAATACTGAAGAGCAATGATGTGGGTTTGAAGACAAAAGTTCATCTGATTCATTATCTTTACAATCACTTGATATGCATATGAGAACTAGAGGAATTACTGTCTTTGAGTTGGGTATTAGATAAGACTATTGAATATCCAATGGACTTTAAAAAGAATAAACACATATTTTGGCATGTTTCTAGGAGAGACTATTCCTTGGAAAGAGTTACAGACTTGCAAAGATGGAAGGAAGGTCAACAAAAGAAAAGAAGTTGCTCAACGAGATTGTTTGACACAGTAACTGCAACAATGAGATAAAGTATATCAGAAATAATGAAAATGGCACAGGAAGGAGAGAGTTCAGGTCTGTTTTTCATAGGGTCACTGTGAGTTGTACTCAACAGGAGGGCACCTACCAATAACAACATATCTCGTGTTATAAAATACCCCCAAATTGTGTATATCCTACATTCATTCACTCTATAAAATCTATTACCATAGACTGCTCTTATAACATGACTTAATCAAAAGAAGTAAAAGAGCTGAACAGAAGATTTCAAAGGGCAGCCCCAAAAGACAAAGCAAAGTGTGATGATGAAATGTGCAAAACACTTGAGTAAGAAAATAAAAAGGGAAACATTTTCCAAGCTAAAATAATTGAAAAACAAATTCAGTCCTTGAGTTGGTATACTCGTTGTGGGCAAAATATTGAATGACCTAGAAACATCAAAAGAAGATAGAAAGAGTACACAGAATTATGATACCAAATGGATTGGCTCACACAGAAGAATTTCATGAAACAACATATGATCAAGAGCCTATGGTGATGATATGATCAAGAGCCTATGGTGATGAAGGAGGAAGTTGAAGCTACTCTGAAGAATTGGCAAAAGCCAAGGCCCCAGGAACTGATGGAATACCAATTAACATATTTTGACAAACAGACACTGCCCCGTGAAGTACTCACCAGGTTGTACCAAAAAATCTGGAACTACTATCAGGCTAACTGACTGGAAGAGTTTCATATTTGTTCCCATTCCAATAAAACAATGATTGACAGAGTGTGGAAATTACTGAACAATATAATTAATATCACACGAAAGCAAGATCCTGCTGAAAATTATCCAAAAACTACTGGAACAGAATATCAACAGAGAATGGCCAGATGTGCAGGCCAGGTTTAGAAGAAGCCATAGTACTAGAGACATAATAGCCAATGTTAGATGGATCTTGGCTGAGAGTAGGGAGTTATCAGAGGAATGTCTATCTGTGTTTCATTGATTATGCAAAGACATTTGACTGTGTGGATCACAACAAACTGTGGCTGACTCTGAGAAGGGTGAGAATCCCAGAACACTTGATTGTGCTTATGCGAAACCTATACTTAGATCAGGAGACAGTCATCAGAACAGAGCAAGGAAATACTGTATAGTTAAAAATCAGGAATGTTGTATGCTAGGGATGCATCCTATCTCCATATCTTTTTAATCTATATGCAGAAAAGATCACCTGGGAGTTTGGGCTCTAGGTGAAGGAATGTGGCTCAGGGTTGGAGGAAGACTCATCAACAACTTAAGTTATGCAGATGACACAACCTTGCTTTCAGAAACTGAGAAGGACCTCAGGCATTCGCTGCAAAAGGTCAAGGATTGTAATCTTCAATATGAATTGAAGCTCAACATCAAGAATACAAAGATTCCCACCACTGGGCCAATTGGCAGCCTAATGATATATGGTAAAGAAATTGAGATTGTTAATAGCTTCAGCTTGCTTGATTCTACAATCAACATTCTTGGTTCCTACATCCAGGAAATCAAAAGACGCATTGCACTGGGGAAAAATCTACTGTCAGGGACCTCTCCAGAGTACTGAAGAGTAATGATGAATACTGATTACTGAGAAGCAAAGATGTAGGTTTAGATACTAAGGTGCACCTGATCCGGGTCACGATCTATACAATGACTGAGGATGAAAGGAAAAGAATGGATGCCTTTGAATTGTGGAGCTGGAGAAGAGTGCTGTGTGTGGTGCGGGAGAAGAGTATACCAAGGACTTCTAAGAGAATAAACAGGTCTGTTCTGGAGAGGGTGAATCTAGCCTGTTTCTTAGAGGCAAAGATTTTGCAGCTCTGACATACTTTGAGCATGATTCCAGGAGGGACCAGTCCTTAGAGAGGGACATTATGCTTGGAAAGGTGGAGGAACGGTACAAAAAAGGAAGACTGGATGAGATGGATTGACTCAATGACTGGGGCAATGGCGGTAGGCGTGTCAGAGACAATGATGTTGACTTACGATAAAATAATGATCAGAGCTGTTATACATAGTATTGCTATGAGTCGCAAGTGATTCAATGGTGCAAAACAACAACAATATCAATATAGTTAATGATATTGCTTTCTTAATTTTCTTTTCTGTACTTTGTTACTGTATAGTTGGAAAGCACATTGGCAGGGAACTACCCAAAGCTGGGTTTAAGAAAGGCTGTACTACCAAGAATATCATTGCTAATGACAGATCATATCTGGCTAAAACCAGAGAATATTATAAATTCTAGGTGTGTTTTGTTGACTATCCAAAAGCATTTGACTATTTGGATCATATAAAACAAGCTAACACTGAGAAGAATAGGAATACCAGGCCATTTAATTGTGCTCATGAGAAACTAATATCTAGAACAAGAAGATGTTACTTGAATGGAACAAGGGAACGCAGTGTGGTTTAAAATCAGGAAGGGTGTGCAGTAGGGTTGTATCCTTTCTTCACACCTATTCAATCCGTATTCTGAGTAAATAATTTATGAAAGTGGACTCTGGATAAAAATGTGTCCTCAGACTCAGAGGAAGACTCATCAACAAGCGATTTTATACAGATGACACAATCTTGCCTGCAAAAGTGAGGAGGATCTGGAGTGGTTAGTACAGATGCTTAAAGACTAGGCACTTCAATATGGATAACATCTCAACATTGAGATAAATGTTCTTAACACTGGACCAATAGGCAACATCATCATAGATGAAGAAAGGATTAAAACTCAAATGTTTTCATCTCAATTGGATTGGCAATCAACATTCTTGGCACCAGCAATCAGGAAATCATGTGTTGCTTTGGGCACGGCTGCTGTCAGAGACTTCTCCAAAATACTGATGAGCAATGATGTCAGCCTGACGTCTAAAGTGTACCTGATTCAGACCATGGTGTTTTTCAACCACCGGCTATGCATCTGAATGAGAACTGGACAACAAGTAAAAATTAGAGAATAAGAATTGATGTCTTTGAGTTGTAGTGTTGGAGAAGAGTAGTAACTATCAAATGGACTTCCAAAAGAATGAGCAAGTATATCTTGGGAAAGGTGCAGCCACAGAGCAAAGATAGCAGAGCTTCTCTATACTTTCATCTTGTTGCAAGGAAAGATTATTCTTTGGAAAGCGGTATCATTTGGAAATGTGGAGGGTCAGCAAGAGAGTAGAAGACTCCAGTGAGATGGATTGACACAGTAATGGATGGACGGCAGCAATGGGCTCAAGTATCTCAAAAACAGTGAGGATGGCACCAGATAGGACAGGATTTGAGTATGTTGTTCTTAGAGTCAATAAGAGTTGTACTCGAATCCAGGGCACCTAACAACATCAATAGTCGAACAACACTTTTTCAAGTGAAGCATACCTACTTATAATAAGTAACTCTGCAAAACATTATTCCAAGAAATGCTATTCATTGTAACATTTTGAAAAAGGTACACCATAGTGAAGGTGCAACATTCAGGAATGAAATTTTAAAGTAAATGTTAAATCACAAAAGACAAAGAGCTAAAAAGAAAATAAAAAAGGTCTGTACAAAGATGATGCGACCAACCATCAGCAAATCCCCACCGGTAAATGCAGAACCCGAAAGTACATTATGCAAACAGTAACTTTTCCCATTGTTTAAAAAACCAGGATGAATAGCCATATATTGGCAGGTAGTGTGGAGACCACTTTTATGAAAGAAAGGAGGGAATTAAGTTATACTAATTTGTAACATTGAACAAAACATAGAGTAGTTAGTATTAGTAATGTGAAATAATAAGTTCTTAGTTAAACTCAAAATAAAAACAGAAATATAAGGGTACATTTATGTGTTCTAGATTGAGTTGCTATGTGGTTCATATTTAATCATTAGGCAGCAAAATGTGTTTGGCTTTGAATACAAACTTACTATATATATAAGTACATTTTTGTATTAATATTTAATAAAAGGAATTAAATTAAAATTCTATTTGAATGCTGTTTTATGTTCAGTTAATTACGTGAGCTTCATCCAGAGATTAATTTCTAGTTCTGCTCTCAGAAGTTTTTTCAATAACCTATTTGCTTAATATTGGATGCACAAACATTTTTTAAATGAATTTCGTAAGAACGAATCAAGTTCATGTCGCTAAGTGTCTTTCACAGTTTGGCTGCTGACCATGTATGTCTTTTGCTTCAAATTATTATTTAATAAATGTATGTATTTTTAATTAAATTCTAACTCATTTTTCTGGCCCATAAATTTTCAACTCTTTGCTAAAGTTAATAGTTTTGTCAGACCAAATAAAAGTAAGAGTTTTGTCTGGTACACTAATACCACAGTGGATGTGGAAATAATATTCATCACTGTGTTGTTGTTAAGTGCCGGTATAACTTTCATCCTCTTTCCAGGTTCATAGGGAAAGGAAAAGCTATTCTGGAATTGGATGTCACTTCTGCTTCCAAGCTTGTTTTAACTGAGGAGCTCCACCAAAAGCTGTCCACCTTGGATAACCATTATCACATTTGACACATCAGTGTCACAGTGTTCATGATTAGAAAAATATACACCACCTGATAAATAAAATTAAAATATTAAATCTGATTGAACAAGAAAATAAATATACAAAATAAAACTGACTTTAATTGAATAGAGAGCAGGTCACAGATCCTATACGACAGAATAGATCTATGTCTTTTTCCATGAAGAAGATGTTTGATTCAGTCTGCCAACATTAGGGCTAGAAGATGAGAATTTCAGTCAGTGTCCCGCTGTTGATGTTGTTGTTGTTAGGTGCTGTCTAGTCAAGTTTGATTCACAGCGACTCTATGAACAGATCTGAACTTTATCTGATAGTATGCCATCCTCACAATCTCTGACGCACTAAAGCCCATTGCTGCAATCATTGTCAATTAACCTAGCTGAAGAACTTTCTCTCCTTCACATTCTCTCCACTTTTTCAAATATAATGTCCTTCTCAAAAAAAAAAAAAATAGCCTCTCCTAGCAACATGGCTAAAGTATATGAGATTATCTTTGTCTCAATGAGCACTCTGGCTCTTCCTGTCACTATTGTTGTTGTCGATTGCTGTCAAGTTGAGCATGACTCATAGCGACCTTATGAACAAAAGGCCTGAACCCTTTCTATAACTATCAACATTTAACAAAGCTCATAGAGTTTCTAGAGAGAGGCATGTTGCTTAGGAAGAGGATGTAACTCCTGTTTCCTGTATCACCAGAACTCCTTTAATAAAATAACTATGGAAGATAAGCTTATTTTAAATAAATGTGAAATACAAGCTTATTTCATTATGTTTATAACCAGATTACTATTTTTTTAAAGTCATACATATAGTGGTTATTTTGAGTCCAAGAAATGAATTTTTAAATATTAATTATTTAACATGAGTGAATGGAATGAATGAATGGATAGATGACATACCTATTAGCATGCAAATTTATTACTTTTCAATCATTGCTCTTCAAAGGAATTGAAGAAAAAATTCAAACCTCAAGTAGGAATACTTAAGTACGGTTTGGGCAGAATATTAGATGATCCAGGAAGCATTAAAAGAAGATGGAAGGAGTCATTACACCAAAAGGAATTGTCTGACACAGAAGAATTTCATGAAACAATGTGTAATTTGATTAATGTAATTATCTGGATGTGGCATGGCATTTATGTTAGGCCAAGTTTTAAACAACACACACACACACACACACACACACAAAACCAAAGAAACAAACAAAAACCATCAAATGTAACAGATAACATAAACCTTTTGTGTCTCACATAAAAAAAATTAATCATCAGTTATCAGACAGATAGGTACCTTGTAAGCACCTACTACTTTCTCTGGAAAACTTTTATAAACACACATTCAAAAATTTTTAAATAGGCATGTGATTATATAAGCTGGCAGTAAAAAGAGAATGAAATAGTGATTAAGTATTTTGAGAAGCCAATTGACATGTCTTTCTTGTGTGTAGTAATTGTTGGTGGGCTAGAACCATGAACATTTCAATCAGCATCTGAGTGCTCAGCCACTGCATCCCACAGGCTATTTGATGGTTGTTAGCCAGAATGTTTTCTGAAAGCTGTAGGCTACTTGTTTTTTATTACTTAATTATAATTTTAATGAAAACAGAAAGGTTCTGTTTTTATTGATTCATTGTTGCATTTTTTTCTACCCCCCCATAAATCCCTCTTCTCCTAGTCTATTTCTAATGCAATTATTATTTCAGATTGTCATCACACATTCCTTTCAGACAGTCCTTTCCCTCATCTGTTCCTCTACAGTGTTCTTTATCTATCCACTTTTTTCCTGTTCTCATCAACTGCCTATCAAAAAATGAATGAATAGAAAAACTGTGGTACATTTACACAATGGAATAACTATTACACAGAGTTGAAAAACAATGAACTTGTAAAATATTACACAACATGGCTAACACTGGAAGACATTATGCTGAGTGAAATCTGTCATGATCCTTGAGCCTTAATTAATTACTCATAGATATGTTACCAAAGCCAATTACAATTTACTGATTGATTAATTCATAGCAACAATTGCAATTTATCTACATTGAAATTCATAAATTCATCACAACATATTGATTCATCAAGAGTGGAGAACACTCATTCACCCCAGAATCCCAACTCATCTCCTTCTTTTGCCTCTCATGGTCATTGGTGCAGTCGGGGGAGTTCTCCTCTAGTTCAGCAATTCGATGTAGCCAGGGTCCACCGGTGTGAGCAGAATCCTCCACTGTCTCAGTAGCTCTTGTTCAACAGTGTAGACCATATTTCTTGGCTCTGAAAAGAACCTTTGGATCTTTGGCTCTAAAAAGAGCCTTTGGGTCTTCGGTGTTTAGCTCATTGTGAAGTTCAGAATAAAAAGTTGCTAGGCACAGCCAGAGTTTTATTTTCTCTGGCTTCCCTGCTTTACATTATGGTGAGACAAGTGGGGCATGCTGGGACATGCTGAATAACAATATGTATTTGACCAATCATCTTCAATACTGGTTGTGTTTCCTTGGCAACATGGCAGTAACCAGTCGTACCTCCTTATCAAGGATTCATACCTATTGTGGTCAGTGGGGCCCGAGAGCCAATAAGAGTACATTTTCTATGCTTTCAAAAATATTCTTAACATAATTTCTAACTGAAATTTCTAACATATTACTTATTTTATTTCTAACCTATAACATAGTAAGTTCTTAACATATTTCTTGTTTCTAACATATACCATATTCCCAATATATTTCTTACTCTTAAATTTATTATGTTATGTTCTCTTAGCAACAAGGACAGAAACAAGTTACATTCCTTTATCAGGATTCACACAGTAGCTTTACAGGCAGGTTATTATCAATTACATCCCCTTATTAAGGGTTTGCACCTCCTGTGGTCAGTGGGGCTCTAGGCTTCAAAGAGGCCTATTTTGGCATGTTAAAATCCATAATAGCTCACAAATATTCTTATTTCTATACTTAAGCATCAAATTCATTATATTTTTCCACATATTTTATAATGTGTTTTGCAGCAAATTACAACAATTTAAGATATCTCAAAATTTGTGCTACTGCAAAATTAATATATTTTTCTTACACTTAAACTGCTCATAACAGAAATCTCTCGGGTCACAAAAGGGCAAATATTGAATAACACTACCGCTATAAAATAGGGCTACTTGTTTTTTACTATAAATTTCGATGTGAAAATATTTCTTAGATGGTAAGACAGTTTTTCATCATTTGCAAAGCACATATTATTATCGTCTACTCAAAATTTTCTAATTAAATATGTTAATAAGCAGGGGGGGAAAGTCAACCTAACTGCTAAAAAATGTGTTTCATAGGTTAAAGGATTGAATTTTTATGAAATGAAGAACTAATTTGTATCTACTGGCTCATTCATTTTAGAAAAATGCTTTAAAATATTACTTGTGGACTAAATTGGAGAGCTACAGTCACTTTTTTCCCCCCAACTTATGGTGGCTTATGTATTGTATAAGTTTAAATGTGGGTGAATGAGAGAAATTGTAAAATTGTCTAAATTACTTTTAGCCTGTCATATAGTGAACGAATAAATTTAAAACCAGCACTTCAGACTCAGACATTTCTCAGAAAAGAAACTTTAAATACAGGGAGAAAAATCCATCAGTACATTATTGCTGTTATGTGCCATCGGGTTGCCTGCAACTTGCAGAGACCCTATGTATAACAGCTCTGAAGTCTGTCATGTCCTGAGTCAGTCTCACTGATTCCAACACACCTACCTCCATTGCCTCAGTTACTTTATCAATCTATCTCATCCAGGGTCTTTCTCTCCTGCACTGCTCCTCCAACCTTCTGAGCATGATGTCATTCTCCAAGGACTGATCTTTCCAGGCCATTTGTGTAGAGTATATAAGATGAAGCTTCAAAATCCTAGCCTCCAAGAAGAAACTTGGTTTCACCTTCTCCAAGACAGAACTATTTGTTTTCTTGGTGGTCCATGGTACGTTAAAGACTCTTCTCCAGCACCACACTCAAAGGCATCAATTCCTCCTTAGTCATTGTCCAGCATTCTGATTAATAGCAAATAATTGTGAAGACCGTGACCTGAATCAGGTGCACCTTAGTCTTCTTCCTAACACACAAGAATCCGTTGCAGCAGTCACTTTGTCAGTTCACCTGGTTGAGGGTCTTCCTTCCTTCACAGATCCTCCACACTTCCCAGCATCATGTCCCTCTCCAAGGATTAGTACCTCCTAGCAACATGTTCAAAGCATGTTATGTGACACTTCCAAAGAGCATGCTGGCTGCACCTTAACCAAGACATACCTGTTTGTTCTCTTGTTCATCCATGGAATGTTCAGCACTCTTCCCAAACACCATAGCTCAAAGGAGTCAATTATTTTCCCATCATCCTTATTCATTGTCCAGCTCTTATTAATTAGTACACGAAAATAAATGTGTTTGTCCTAACAATTTTGTAGTCATTTGAAGAAAGAAAAATTACACATATTATTTGAAAGAAAAAATAATTCCATTCTTAAATTACTCATTGACTGATTGGAGGTTTCTGGCAGGCTCACCTTGGAGGTGATGTGCTGCTGCTTCACTCATTTCCTGTTCCAAATTGATTTCCATATGCCTAGTTTCACAAAGATAAGATGAACTTGAAAAATGTAGTGTTCTATATGATGCAACTGTTAACTATCTGATGCTGATAGTTGACATAGTGTTCAACACATGACAACTATTACTGTTTTCTTCAAAACAGGGTTCTGGTGGAATAGGCCATAGGGGTTTCACTGCTAATCGCCAGGTCATGTATCTTTGGTTGTTCGAATTCACCATGAAAGAAAGGTGAGCACTGTCCTCTCATGTGATTTATAGCCGTGGAAACTCACTGGAGAATGAGCTATTAATTTATTCCAGCTGGATGGCAATGAGTTGAGTTCCCTCAAAACCGAAACCATCTCATGGCATCTTGAGACTCACTGTGTCCTACCTTGGCACAGTCAGAGAACAAAACCTCCAGAAAAAGATAGAGATGGATTTGGACATCAGAATTCTTCAGTCTAAGACCGTACTTTTCATTATACACTAAATATCTTTAGTCACTAACTTCAAATTTACAGACAATTCCTACTTTTCCCAAATAGTAAGTTTGACCTCACTTTGAAATAGTTGACCCAAATTCTGTTCTCAGAAAATTCTTCTCCACAATTACCTTATCCTGTGTCACCTTCACCATCTATGATATACTTGGGCCCACAGTCACTGTATCAATCCATCTTTTTAAGACCTGTCTATTCTCAAAAAGTTCAATTAAAAGAGGGTGATTTCAATACCAGACTTGAAAAGTGACTAAAAGTCAAAGCTGTAAATAGTTACAGAAGCCGACTATCACTTTTTTCTTCCATAGAGAAGCTGGTGATTGAAAACTTATTGGTTAAGGGGCAAGCGCTTTAACCACTGTAACAGAGGGTTCTTTCCACATAGTAGACTGAGTAAATGACTTCTTTACTTCAGATGTTTTATTTATAAGGTCGAGATAAAAGTTTTTATTTTAGAATGGTTAGAAAAATCAAGTGTAATAACATAAACAAAGAGCTTAGAACAATATCTAGCTCATAATTTTACTATTGGGCACACTATATAAATTATTCTCATAAATTGTTGCTGTTACTACGTACTGTCAAGACAATCGGAACCAACTCAGAGCTTACCCCCATGCGAGTTTTCAGAGACAGCATAATCACACACATAATCCAGGTAGTAGTTCAATTTACATATTTCCCATTATTACCATTACAAACCCCCTACTTGTTCTTTAAGTTTTCATGTATGCTGATTTTAAAATGTAAATGGAATAATCTCATTGCCAGTCCATAGGATTCTAAGACACTGAGATTTTCCATCAATTTCCCAATCCTGTTTAAATCATTACAAGAGAAAATTCTCATCTTCTCTTAAGGAGTGGGTTTGAACTCCCAAAGTGAATTTGAAATATAGACTTAGCAGTTAATATTTAATACATAAGATATTAAGCCACCAGAATTCCTTTTAAAATGTAAACATAGAACTAATTCTCATTGAAAAATGGCCATAAACTTTTCCCATAATGTACAAACTATAAGCATTTCACATATTTCTATACAAACCATCAACAATTCACATAATAGAATCAAAAGGTATATGCTATGAACAGAAGAGATGTGTTTCACAGATATAAACTATACTTTGGAATGACATTTAATACTCTTCTGTGTTTGCATGAATGAAAAAATATTAGCCCATGAATGTAAGCTATGTCCAAGTTTTCTCTCATTGAAGAACTAACAGTAAGATTGGGGTGTCTGTAGAACTGAGAAAAAAAATATTCATTCTGAAATATCTTAAAATGTCATCATATTATGAGTATCTTCTGCTTTTTCATCCAAGCACATCCTTTGCCAATGAGAGAACAGTTTTGTTAGTCACATTCCCAGTAAGCTTGAATGTTGAGCTAATGCAATGCCTAATAATAAAGTCCCAAACCACTAAGATCTAATTGAATAGACAGCTATGGGATTTACTCTTGAGAACATCATGTTTCAGAAATTAAAAAAAGGATTTTATTTATATTTTTGAAATGAAGTAGTCGTTATAATCTATGACTACATACAACTAATTTAAACCTTATTCATTAAAAATGCTTATAAAATTCTCAAAGAAAAACAAAATAATAATTACTCTAATCATGTTATCCACCCACACAAAGCTCTATGACTAATTTAAACAAGTATCCAAAGCATAAAATTTAGAGCTACAGCAATTTTCAATGATGACTAGTTCTCCAATATCCAATGTGGATCGATTACACATTTAGGTTTCTTGGGGTTCTCTGTATCATCTCTATAATTTGGAACAACTTGTTATAATTTGGTTGATAGGCTGAAATTTTTTAAGAGGCATGCAAATTAAGGTTGAAGCTAAAGTCATGAGCATATTCGGTATTTCATTTTTAATCTAAACAGTTCAGAATGACAATGAGTGTTTCTACCTTCTCAAGCTCAAGATGACACATAACAAGAGTCTTTGATCTTCTGCAGCAAGCTCTTCAAGGTCTCCTCACTACCAGCATGCAAAGTTGTGTCATCTGCATAACACAGGTTATTGATGAGTTTGCCTTCTAGCTTGACATCACATTCTTCTTCATGTAGTGAAGTTTTTCTTATTATTTTCTCAGCCTAGAAATTGAATGTCTAGTAGAGAAAGGATATAAACCTGATGAACACCTTTTTTAATTTTAAACCATGTGTCTTGCTCTGGTCAGACAGTAGCTTCTTAGTCTAGGTCCAGGCTTTTTATGAGAATAATTAAGTGTTCTAGGATTCACACTCTTCTTAATCTAATCTTAGCCTTAGTTTGTTATGATCCACAAGGTCAAATGGCTTTCCATACTTAATAAAAAACAAATAGATATTCTTCAATATTCTTTACCTTCAGCCAGGATCCATATATTATCAGCAATGATTTATCTGATACCACATCCTCTTCTGAAACTTAAGCTTCTGGCAGTTCTCTTTCAATTTACTGTTCTAGCCATGATCAGATAATCTTCAGCAACAAATAATCTAGCAATTATAAGGTCATTTAGTAGTCAATTGTTGAAATCAGAACTCTGAAGAAACATCAGTTTGATGTCTCTAGTTGCCATTTTCATGATTAATGGAGAAAATATTAAGATTGTAATATATTTCACTTTTTTTTATTCACAATCAATATTCATGGAAAGAGCATGCAAGAAATCAAACATAATTGTGTTGGACAAATTTGCTGCAAAGTATTAAAGGTGAAGATGTTACCTTAAAGGATTGTTGTTGTTGTTAGGTGCCGTCGAGTCATAGCGACCCTATGTACAACAGCCCTAAACCTGCTCTATCCTGTGCCAGTCGCATTGCCACTGACACACCCATCCCGATTACCCCAGTCACTGAATCAATCCACCTCATAGAGGGTCTTCCCCTCCTGCGCTGTCCCTCTACTCTACCCAGAATGATGTCCCTCTCCAAAGACCTGTCTCTCCTTGCAACATGTCCAAAGTATGTCAGACGAAAACCCAGAATTTTTGCCTCCAAGGAGTAGCCTGGTTTAACCCTCTCTAGGATGAATCTGTTTGTTTTCTTGGCAGTCCATGGTACATTCAATACTCTTCTCCAGCACCACAGCTCAAAGGCGTCAATTCTCCTTCTGTCCTCCCTAGTCATTGTCCAGTCTCTGATGCATAACAAGTGATTGCTAAGACCATGGCCTGTATCAGGCGTACCTTCATCTCCAAAGAGACACCGTTGCTCTTGACTACTTTAGAGAGGTACCTAACAGCAGACTTTCCCATTGCAATACGTTTTTTGATTTCCTGGCTGCTGGTGCCAAGAGTGTTGACTGTGGAGCCGAGCAAACTGAAACTGTGAACAATCTCAATCTCTTCACCATCCATCCTGATGCTACTAATTGGTCCAGTGGTGAGAATCTTTTGTCTTCTTGACATGGAGCCTCAGTCCATACTGAAGGCTGCAGTCCTTGACCCTCTGCAGTAAGTGTACGAGATCCTCCTCATTTTCAGCGAGCAAGGTTGTGTCATCTGCATAACGTAGATTGTTGATAGATCTTCCACCAATCCTAATGCCACACGTCTCCTCATTGAGCCCAGCCTCTCGGATAATCTGCTCTGCATACAGGCTGAAAAGGTATGGAGATAGGACACATCCCTGGCGCACACCCTTAAAGGATTAAGTGTGCCTAACTTAAGCCATGATGATTTCAATCATCACCTCGTGTGTTTGTGACATCTTAACAACTGAGAAGGAAGATCAAATAAGAATTGATTATTTGAATTATGGTGATAGAGCTGAATATGAAAAATATAATGGGCCACCAGAGAATGTCTTGCATTAATTAAGAAAATAGATGTAGGGAAAGATAATTTTGATGGCAACTTAACTCACATATGTAAGCTTATTTATAATTCTCATTAACTCTTATCAACTCATGGAGTTGAGTTTGATCTTAAGGCACACATATTTCTTCTCAGTCATAAAAGTAACATTGTGTCTTTACTTTTAAATGCAAGGCTTCAGGAAATACTCTTGTTCTGGCCCCTCATCTATAGCCATGACATCTCTGCAATGATTTATTATAATATCTCGCTCTGGTGGGGTAGTGGAAAGAAGCTGCTCTGCAAGGCTGAAGGCACGCAGTTCAAATGCACAAGCTGCTCCATGGAAGAAGGATGGACAATTGCCTTCTATGAGATTAACTGACTCTGAAAACACACTAAAGGGTCAGTCATCTAAGGGTAAGTTCCAAATTGATGGCTTTTAACAGCAACATAATATCCTTATAATTTTTTTTCATAGTGACTTAAAAGCAGAGACTATTTCTTGTTATCTGTTAAACTCAGCTTCTAACACACAGCATTATTCATGGCAGCTACTCAGGAAGTTTATTATATTAATAAAGTAAAATAATATGTGCTAGGTAAATGACAAAACAAAGAGACCATTTCTCCTAATTCTAGTTAAATCAAGATAATAAAATTATGATGTTCTGATCTTTTTATTCATATTTAGTGGTTGTTATATATCTACTGAGAGTATACTTTGGACATACTGTTTGTAGTTATTTTTAGGTGCTATTGAATCAAATATAACTCATAACTATCCTATGTACAACAGATCTGAACTCTGCCCAATTCTGTTCCATCCTTACAATCTCTGACACACTCAAGTCCACTGTTGTAGTCATTGAATTAGTCCAGCTGGTTGAGGGTCTTCCTCTCTTTTGTCTTTCTTCTACTTCTCCAAGCATGATGTCCCTCTCCAAGGAATCCTAGCAACATGCTCAATGTATGTGAGATAAAGCTTTACCATCTTTGCCTCCAAGGAACACTCTGGTTGCACCTTCTGCAAGATATATCTGACATATTCAGTTCTTTTCTCCAACCCCATAGTTCAAAGGCATCAATCCTTCTTCTGTCATCCTTAGTCATTGTCCAGCTCTCAGATGCATAGCAAGTGACTAAAAACCCCATGGTCTGAATAAGATGCACCTTTGTCCTCAAACTGATGTCATTGCTCCTCAACAGTTTGGAGAGTTCCTTCACTACAGACTTTCCCAGTGCAGTATGTCTCCTGATTTCCTGATTGCTGATACCAACTGTATTGATGCTGAATCCAAGTAAGATGAATTCATTGACACTTTCAATCTTTTCTCCATCTTTCAGGATGTTGTCTATTGGTCCAGTGTCAAAGATTTTGTTTTCTTGACATTGAGATGCTTAAGTCTTCTCAAGTGATACAAAAAAGAAATAGTTTTTTGTTGTTGGCATTTTGCTAGAAGAGGCTATGCCTTGGATAAGAAATCATACTTGGGAAGGTGGAGGGACAGAAAAAGAGAGGAAGACTCTCAACCAGGTGAGTTGATACTGCGACTGCAGCATGGCTTTTAATGTGTCAATGATTGTGTTCAATCTCCGAACATGACCTCTGTCTAATTGTGTACAACTCATAGCAGCAACAATTATGTACAACAGATCTGAACCCTGCCCTTTTCTGTGCCACCCTTACAATCTCTGATACATTGATATTCTAACTCATGTTCACATGTGTTGGTAGGGTTCCTGTGAGTTGTACTAGATTTGATGGTACCTAATAAAAATAGCAGCATGGCTAGATATAATCCACTTAAGAGTAATTTTATCAGATAGGGCTAATAATTAAATATTTCTGGTAGTCTAACACCTAGGGAGTTATGCTGCCAACTCTAAAGTATGTAGATTGGATCACATGCTCCTTGGGAAAAGGATGGACTCTTTCCTCTTGTGCCTCTTACAGCCTCTAAAAACCTGTTGCCTCTAAAAATCAGTTCAGCAATAAAGACCGTTTTTGTTTATGGTTTGTTTGGTTGTGGTTTGTTTGTTTTTGTTTTTTTTAAGAAAGCTAATAATTACTATATCAATCTGAAACAATCTAATGGCTGTTTCACACAGCATGCTCTGAGTTTATTAATAAAGGATCCTATTTAATATCTTAAGGTT
>NW_006399944.1:1062427-1089092 GCF_000299155.1 Elephantulus edwardii | reverse complement strand
AATTTTGCTAGTCTTATTGAGGTAAGATGATATCTCATAATTGTCTTGATTTGCATCTCTCTTAAAGCTAGGGATTTTGAACATTTCTTCATGTGCTTGTTGGCCATCTGAATGTCTTATTTGGTGAAGTGTCTGTTCATATCCTGCGCCCATTTTTCTATTGGATTATTTTCCTTTATCTTGTTGTGGTGCTCAAGAATTTTATAAATTCTAGATAAAAGTCCCTTATCTGACATGTCATTATCAAACACTTTTTCCCAGTCTGTGGTTTCCCTTTTTAAGGTTAGGTCTATTTTTATGGTTGTTTCTTTAGTGTGAAAAAGGGGGCAGGTTCTGGCTTGGTACATGATGTTTTCTATGAAACGTACACAACAGACACCATTAATCCCTGACACAATTCCTGCATATAATATTCAAAGGGGAAATATTTTCTCTTAGTAGTAAAAAACTGTACTGCAATCCCTGAGGAGTAAGGTGGTTCGAGGCCACCACCCACACTGCAAGAGAAGGATAGGCAATTTCCTCCCGTGTGAATAACTGCCTCTGAAAACAGCCGGGGAGGCAGCTATGGGTCGATTCTAACTCTATACTACACAACAACTATAAAGCTACCTCATTATCCTGTGACCTTATTTCGCAACACTTTCAGTATAGCTTGAAGTTTTTCATTACCATTGACATCCATTGATATGGTACTTTCTGAAGTTTTTCAGTGTTAATTATTTTTTGTTGCAGTGACTCCATGTATTCATTCCATCTTTTTTTGATGCTTCTTGAATCATTCAAGAGTTTGCGGACAGAATCTCTCAATATTGCAACTTCCGCCTTGAATTTGCTTTTCAGTAATTTAAACTTGAGGAAATGCTGAGCAAGTTCTTCCCATTTTATTGAATGACTCCAGCTCTTTGCACGTTGTGTTATATTTTGCTTTGTCTTTTCAAATGCCCTTTTACTTTGATATCTGTTCTTTTTGGTTGTGACTTCTAAGTACTCTAATGCCATTTTCATAGTCTCTTCTGACATCCATTTTGGTTTTTCTTTCTCATCTGTCTTTGTTATAAATTTTTGTTCTCTTCTTGGATTCCTTGATGTCATCCCATGAGTCATCTAGTCTTTGATCATTGATGTTTAATGCCTCAAACTTGTTCTGAGATGATTCTTAAATGTAGGTGGAATAAATTCTAGTCCATAGTTACGTTCTTACAAGCTTTAGGGAGCTCTGGGGGACCAGAGGTGAAAAGTTGCGCAGCAATCCTGGAGGCACGCAGTTTGGGGCCATCAGCTACTCTTCAGGATAAAGACGAGCAATCTCCTCTCACATGATTGACTGCCTCTGAAAACCTGCCAGAGGGTCAGCTATGGGTCAGTTCTGGCTCTACAGTATGCTTTCACTCTCTTCAGCTTTAATTTGACTTGTGCAGCACCTGTCCTGGTTTTTACTGCTGATATTGAGCTTCTTCAAGGATTCTTTCCACTGGTACTATGAATCTGATTGTTGTCCAGTCCATCAAATATGGCTCATGTGTCAAGTTATAATTTGTGCTTTTTTAAAAGGTATTTGCTATGAATAAATCATTGAACCTCTATAATTCAGTCATTCAGTCTTTAAACTCATTTCTGCCACCAAGTTCATGCTTTCCAACTAACATTCTTTATTCATTGTTTTCAGTTTTAGCGTTCTAGTCACCACTAATTATGAATGTGCGTTGATTGCATTAATATTTTAATTAATGTTTAAATTAATTTTTCTTTATAAAGAAAGGGCCCCGTGGGAATAGTCATATCTGACCTTTACCAACCTCAAAAAGAGAAACGGAATCCGTCCACAGGGATCGACAACATAAAATCAATTCCTGTGAGGACAGACATGTACCCCCATACTCTCATACCTCTTTATAATAATCTCAACACCAATCTTACTGCTTTACTGGTTCTAGAATCTGATGTGATAGCTCACAGACTACAAAGAACCATATTGGGGAAATAAAAAATAATATAATCCAGCTTAAGTAGCAAAATACATTCAGGACAGCTTCCAAAATATGCTTGCAGGCACCTCCGCCCTGATCCTCTTGGTATTAGGCCCATATTACAAAGTTCTCAATCCTGACAACATTAGCTTTCCCCACTCCCTAGGCCTCTAATAAACTTGGAGAGAGGCTTTTACTCTGATTCCATGGGGAGACAGCTGTCCTAAGGTCAGCTTTGTCTCATGTCAGGTCTCTGATCCTCTGCTTTGGCCATTGCTGCTGCTGCTGTAAATCTGGTTGATACTTATACTGCAAGTATAGCTAATGTTGCTGCTGTAAATCTAGCTGGTGCAATATCTCTGGTCTTGAAGGGTGTCCACTGCATCCCTGCTTCTCCTCTGATGGTGCTGAGACTCTCCTGCTGCTGCTGCTGCAGGATTTGCTAAACTTAATAGTGACACTAGTCAACCCCTTTATGGATTATTCAATGCTCTGGTGGATTGATGAGACTAGCCAATCCCATTGTGAATAGGCTAACATGCCCTATTCACATAGTCTCATTCATCCACATGGCAAAGTCAAATTCAATGGCCAGGAAGGCCATTTTAAACACTTAACTCCTGCTTACCATGATTCTTCTTTTGAAGAACAGCTACCTGTAAGAGATTCATATTTATCCTCATTTCCAAGAAAAGTGATAGAACAAAGAATCCCTCAGAATGTGGAAATTATCAAACAATATTAATATCTCATACCGGGTTCTCACAACTGGGCCTATTGGCAGCATCATGATAGATGGTAAATAGATTGAGATTGTTTACAGCTTTACTTTGCTTGGCTTTACAATCAACACTCTTGGTAACAGCAGCCAGGAAAGAAAAAGATGAAGTGCATTGGCAAAGTCTGCTGTCAGATATATCTCCAAAGTACTGAAGAGCAACAGTGTCAGTCTGGAGACTAAGGTGCACCTGATACAGGCCAAGGTCTTTGAAATTACTTGCTATGCAGAAAGCTGGGCTATGACTAGGGATGATAGAAGGATAATTGATGCCTTTGAGCTGTGGTGCTGGAGAAGTATTAAATATACCAAGGACTGCTAAGAAAACTAACAAAACCAGGCTTCTCCTTGGAAGCAAGGATTCTGAAGCTTTGTCTGACATACTTTGGATATGTTACAAGGCGGGCAGGATCAGTCCTTTGAGAGGGATGTCATGCTAGGGAAGGTGAAGGAACAGTGCAAAAGAGGAAGACCCTCAAGGAGGTGGGTTGATTCAGTGACTGTGGTAATAGGGGTAGATGTGTAAGAGATAGTAAGATTGGCACAGGATAGAGCAGTGTTACAGATAGGGCTGTTATACATAGGGTCCCTAAGAGTCACAGGTGACTTGATGGCACATAGCAACAAACAACAACAACATCATTAATATCACATTAAAGAAAATTTTCTGCTAAAGATTAGTAAAAAATGTCTAGAACCGTATATTGACATGGAATTTCCAGAATCAAAAGAAGCCATGGCCCAGGGAATTCATTACTGATGTTGTATGGATCTCGGCTGAAAGCAACAAATACCAGAAGAATAAACATCCCGTGGACTACCAAAAGAACAAACAAATACATGTCCTGGAGAAGAGGGAGGCAGAGTGCTCTAATGAGGGAAAGATGATGAGGCTTTGCCTGACATACTTCAAGCATGTTGCTAGGAAGGGCTATTCCTTGGAGAGGGACTGATGCTTGGAAAGGGAGAAGGTCAGTGAAGGGGAAGAAACCCCTTGAACAGGTGGATGGACACGGTGACTGTCCCAATGGGCTCTAATGTGTCAAGGAGGGTAAGGATGGCACAGAATAGGACAGGGTTCAGATTTGTGGTTCATACGGTCACTATGGATTATCCTCAGCTCGGCAGCACCTAACAACAACAACAACAACTTTGCATTGGCAAAATTCACTCTGAGGAACCTTAATAAAATATTGAAGGTAAATTATTTGAAGATTAACATTTGTCTGACACAGGCCATGGTCTTTTTCTGGTGGCCTAATGGTAAGAAGCTACAGTGCAATCATGAAGCATGTGGTTTGAAACTACCAGCTCCTCTGTGGAAGGATGAAATATTTCCTCTTGCGTTATTGTCTCTGAAAACCTACCAGAGGGTCAGCTACGGGTCAGTTTTGACTCTGTGGTACAACAAGAATATGCCTCTGAAAAAATGGATAATGAATAAGAATGAGAAAGTAAAACTAATGTCTTTGAGTTGTTGAATATACCATGGACTGCCAACAACAATAACAAACAAACAAAAAATCCATGTCTTGGGAAAAGTACAGTCAAAGTGCTTCTTGGAGGTGAAGATGATGAAGCTTCATCTCTCATGCTTTGGACATGTTGCTACGAGAGTATAATACCTTGGAAAGTGGCATCATGCTTGGAAAGGGAGAGGGTCAATAAAAGAAAGTAAGACTCCCAATGAGATGAACTGACATTGTGACAGTGGCAATGGGCTCAAATGTGCCAGAGAGGATGACGATGTCACAGGATCCTATTGCTCATGGGGTCACTATGAATTGTAATTGATTTGATGGCACCTAACAACAATAACAGTCATATATATCTACACTAATTTATTTTCTGTTCTTTTCAACCTAGGAATTACTGAAGATAGTGAAGAAATTACTGAAGAACCTGGACATAGACAAAAGGCAGTCATTTGAACAGAACAGGATATTGTATAATTTAAAATCAGGAAAGATGTGTTTCAGGGTTGTATTCTTTCACCATTATTCTTGCTTAGGAGAGTGGATGGATGCACAAGAGGAAGATCCTTGATTAGGTGGATTGACTCTATGATCAGGGTAATGGAAATAGATGTGTCAGAGACAATAAGATTGGCTCAGGATAGAGCAGGGTTCAGAGCTGTTGTACAGTGTTACTATGCATTGCAAGCAATTCAATGGCACATAAAAACAAAAACAACTGAGAAAATAGCCCGAGAACCTGTAGTATATGGAGATGAATGTGGCATCAGGATTAGAAGCTGACTTGGTTATCTAATCCTCTTATAACAGTTAACAAGTGGATGATTTTCAAAACAGAAATGTATTAGTTTACAGTTTAGGATGATAGAAGTCCAAATTCAGGATGCAAGCTTTAGAGGAAGCCACTCTCTATCCACTACTTCTAGAAGAAATACCTTGTTTTCATCAGTATAAAAAGGTCAAAGATTCCCTGGACACCTACATGTATCCTGGCTTTCCCCAGCATCAAGGAGTTACCTAATACAGGGGACGAAGGTCTCCAAACCCACATTCTACTCATGATGAGTGTAAAAAATCAGAAGCAATATTTCTTTTCTAGGACTAGGAACACCTTACCCTAATCATGATTTTTTCTATTGTCTTATGCTTGTGAAAGCTATGCAATAAATAACGAAGACAGAAGCAAAAGTGATGGTTTTGAGTTCTGGTTGTTGTTGTTAAGTGCCATCGAGTCATAGATGACTAATAGTGACCCTATGAACGAAAGACCTGAAGAGTTGTATAACTTTCATTGTTTCTCTACGTTCATAGAGTTTTCATAGGCAAGCTATTTCAGAAGTGAATGTCATTCCTGCTTCCAAGCTTGTCTTAATCTGGAGCTCCACCCAAAACCGTCCACCATGGATAATCATTATCACATTTGAATATTGGTACTGATGGATACCATCCACTGCCAGAAGAATAAATATTAGAAAAATTGCAGGCAGAATATTCCTTAGAAATGAGATTGACAGATTTTTTTTTCTCGTATACTTTGTACAGCAGAGACTAGTCCCTAGAAAACAGCATTGTGCTTGATAAAGTAGAATGTCAGCAAAAAGTCGAGAGACACTCAACAAGTTGAGTGTCAAACACACCAACAATTGAGAGGATGTTCTAAGACTGAGAATGTTTTGTTGTTAGTTTCTGATGAATCAACTACAACTCATAGCGACCCTAAGAACAACAGATCTGGATCTTTTCCTACCCTGCATCATCCTCACAAACTTTTTCATACTCAAGCCGGTTGTGGTAGTCACGATGTCAATCCACCTAATTGAGCATCTTCCTCTCTTCTGCTGGCCTTCCACCTTTCCCAGCAGTCCCCAAGGACTGGTTCCTCCTTAAAATATAGCCGCATTTAAGTGAACCTCTTGGCACCATTCTGTATTTTAAAATTTGTTATTTGGACAGTCCATTGTTTATTCGATACTCTTTGCCAACACCGCAATCCAAAGACATTGATTCTTTTTTCTTTTCATTTTTATTATGTATATAATTTTCTTTACCTTACATTTTTTTCCATGTACATTGAAGATTTCCCCCTTTCAATTAACGAATAACTTCTTTTGTGAAAGTGTGTGAGCCAGTATCATACCCTAATATCCCCCTTTTAGATAGTCAATTTCTTATGTAACAATACCTATCTAACCAGTATTTTGAGGGAACAAGCATGTTCTTTTTGCTGAAGAATCTCATGTTCAACTCAATTTTTACTATCTCCATCCATAAGCAAAGTCCTGTTCAAAGCAAGCTATAATGTTGCAACAATCAAACCTAACTCAGAGCACGGATCATCCCATCTTTATCTGATTGGGTTTTGGTCAACTCATCTCCAGCCTTCTGTTTCCAGACTCAAATGGGCTTCAGCTGGAAGCTCAGGAGTCCATACTTTTTGTGATCTAGACATGTTGGTATCTTCACTCAGCCCTAGCCCTCAGAGATCACCTAGTCAAAGAGACAAGAGTCTTCATAACACCATGATTCTCAAGACCACAAGCCTTTCCTGCTCATCCACACATCTGAGTATACTAGATGGGCAGTGCTGAAGGAACAAGTCCAATTCCACTTGACTTTTCCATTGTTGAATTCCTTCAACTTCTGCTCCTGTGAATCCAAGTGATTACCACAAGTCAATATAATCGAACTTCAAGACTTGGAAGTGGGCTCTGATGGGCATCAAATTTACCTTGCCTTGAAAGCTAAATGGCTTGTCTTAGTTCTTAAAAGTCAGTCTCTTCCTTTCCTTTATCCTTTTTCATGCTCTCCCTGCCTGTTTGCCCTTCTTTCAAATGTGAATTTCTTCAATAAGAGTTCGAGTGTGGGCCAACTAATTAATTTCAATATAACTAATTACAGAGTGCTGAGTGCAAATCAATCTTATCCCTCGACCAAGCCAGAATAGCCTCTAACAGGTTCCACAACGGACAAGGTTGAGGCCATGACATACCTTTCGTTTTTGGACTTCAAATCCTGTCCTGGCTGAAGGTGGAATTACATTACTTCTAATTCAACAGTATCCAGTGTTCATTTATATCCTACATTGTTTTACATTCATTTCTACTTTTTTAAATAAAGGTATATAACAACAACCCTTGTACAAGATTTAGTAAATATTTTCCATTTCCTCCTCTTTGGCTTTAGTTGTAGGGGTATATATTTGAATAATAGTCATATCAACAGGTCTTCATTGTATGCATATGGATAATATCAACATTCTGTTTTAGTATAGTACTTGAAATTGACTTTTTCACTGTGAACGTAACACCTTTTGTCTTCTATTTTTCATTAGCAGCATTTTATACTATGTGATTAACAAATTCAAAACGTCCAAAACTAGTCCATCTCATCTTATTACTGCCTAGAATGTTGATGTTCATGCATTCCATTTCCTTTTTCTCCATCTATCATGAAGTTGTCTATTGGTTCCATAATAGCAATCTTTGTTTCTTGACATTGAGATGCAATCCATACCAGAGGCCGTAATCTTTGATCTTCTGTAACAAGTGCTTCAAGTCCTCCTGCTTGTAGCAAGCAAGGTTGTGTCATTTTTATAACCCAGGGGATTTATGAGTCTTCCTCCAATCCTGATGCCACATTTCTCTTCATAGAGTCTAGGTTCTCTCTAATTAGCTCAGCACATAGGTTGAATTTGTATTAAGGGAGAATACTATCCTGACATAGTACCTTCTAATTTGGCTTGCTTTGATTGCAGAATCAATCTGCAAGAATGAGATTCCCATTCTTCTCAATGTTAGTCATAGTTTTTTACGATCCACATAGTCAACTATCTTATGTAGTTAATAAAGCATAAATAGACATTGTTCTTGTATTCTTTACTTTCAACCAAGATTCATCTGTCATTGGCAATGATATCCCTGGTGCCACAGTCTCTTTTAAATCCTGCTTGAAGTTCTGCCTGTTCCTTATCTATGTACTATTCTACTCATTTTTAAAAATATATCCAGCAATATTTTGCTTGCATGTGATATTAGTGATATTGTTTTGTTCTGTTGGTTCACCTTTCTTGGGAATGGAAACAAGCATGGATGTCGTTCAATCCTTGACCAGACAGCTGTCCTCCAAATTTCCTGGCACAGACTGGTGAGTACACCTAGGGCTGTATCTGTTAATTGACACGTTAATCCCATCGATTTCCGGGAGCTTAATTTTGTCAATGCCTAAAATGCAGCTTCAGCTTCCTCATTCATTACCATTGGCTATTCCTTGTATGGTTGTTGTTGTTGTTGATAATATTGTTGTTATGTGTTGTCGAGTTGCTTGCAATGCATAGCAACCCTATATGTAACAGCCCTAAACCCTACTCTGTCCTGGGCCTATTGCACCATCTCTGACACACCCATCCCCATTACCCAGTCACTGAATCAAGACACCTATAGAGGGTCTTCCCCTCCGGGGCTGTCCCTCCACCCTCTAAAGAATGACATCCCTCTCCAAGGACTGGTCTCTCCTTACAACATGTCCAAAGTATGTCAGACAAAGCCTCAGAATCTTTGCCTCCAAGGAGCAGCCTGGTTTAATCCTCTCCATGTTGAATCTGTTTGTTTTCTTAGCAGTCTATGGTACACTCAATACTCTTCTCCAGCACCACAGCTCAAAGGCATCAGTGCTCCTTCTTTCCTCCCTAGTCATTGTCCAACTCTCTGACGCATAACAAGTGATTACAAAGACCATGGCCTGTATTAGATGCACCTCAGTTTCCAGAGAGACAGCATTGCTTGTGCTTCAGTACTTTAGTGAGGTCCCTAACAGCAGACTTTTCCATCGCAATGTCTTTGAATTTCCTGGCTGCTGGTGCCAAGAGTGTTGACAGTGGAGCTGAGCATACTAAAGTTGTTAACAATCTCAATCTCTTCACCATCCATCCTGATGCTGCCAATTGATCCAGTGGTGAGATCTTTATCTTCTTGATATTGAGCCTCAATCCATATTGAAGGCTGTAGTCCTTCACACTCTGCAGCAAGTGCTTCCGGTCGTTCCCAGTTTCAGCAAGCAGGGTTGTGCCATCTGCATAATGCAGACTGTTGATAGATCATCCACCAATCCGGACTCCACACATCTCCTCATAGAGTCCAGCCTCCCAGATAATCTCTTCTGCATACAGCTTGAAAAGGTATGGAGATAGGGCACATCCCTGGCATACACCTTTCCCAATTTTGAACCATGCAGTGTTTCCCTGCTCTGTTCTGATGACTGCCTCTTGGTCCAAGTATAGGTTTTGCATTAGCACGATCAAGTGTTCTGGGATCCCCATTCATCTCAGAGTCAGCCATGGTTTGTTATGATCCACACAGTCAAACGCCTTTGCATAATCAATGAAACACAGACTTACCTCTGATATTCCCTGCTTTCAGCTAAGATCCATCTAACATCAGCTACAATGTCCCTAGTACCATGACCCCTTCTAAACCCAGGCTAAACTTCGCGCAGTTCTCTGCTGATGTGCTGTTCCAGCAGTTTTTGGATAATCTTCAGTAGAATATTGCTTGCATGTGAAATCAAGGATATTGTTCTATAGTTTCTACACTCTGTTGGGTAACCTTTCTTTGGAATGGAACAAATATAGATCCCTTCCAGTCAGCTGGCCAAGTGGTTGTTCTCCAGTTTTCTTGGCACAGCTTGGTGAGCACATCCAGGGCAGCATCTGTTAGTTGAAATATGTCAATTGGTAATCCATCTATGTCTGGGGCCTTATTTTTTGCTATTTCCCAGCTTGAACTTCTTCCTTCATCACCATAGACTCTTGCTCATATGTTGTTTCATTAAATTCTTCAGTGTCTGCCAATTCCTTTCAATACAGTGACTCAGTATATTCTTTCCATCTTCTTTTAATATTTCCTGGATCATTTAATATTCTTCCTAAAGCACCCTTGATTATAGCAACTCGAGGTTTAAACTTGTTCTTGAATTTCTTGCACTTAAGAAATGCTGATGAGTTCAGTCTTTTATCCTCTGACTCCGGCTCTTTGCAAATTTCATTGTAATATTTTACTTTGTCTTCCCACTCTGCATTTTGGAATCTTCTGTTAGCTCTT
This sequence comes from Elephantulus edwardii, assembly GCF_000299155.1. Classification (NCBI taxonomy): domain Eukaryota; kingdom Metazoa; phylum Chordata; class Mammalia; order Macroscelidea; family Macroscelididae; genus Elephantulus; species Elephantulus edwardii. The sequence continues at coordinate 1,078,774 of NW_006399944.1, read as the reverse complement.
TAATATTTTGAATTCTTCCTTCTGCTTTGGCTTTTCTGCACTCCAGTGCAATATTCAGAGTTTCTTCTGACATACATTTTGGCCTTTTCTTCCTCCTCTGTCTTTGTAATGGCCATTTGCACTCTTCCTGGATGATAACCTTGATATCCTCCCACAACTCATCTGGTTGTTGAACTCATTAGTGTTCAAGGCCTCAAGCCTGTTCCTGAGATGGTTCTGAAATTCAGGTGGAATAGAGTCAAGGTCATATTTTGGTTCCCATGGAATCGGTTTAATTTTCCTTAGCTTCAGCTTGAACTTGCAAATGAGTAGTTGATGGTCTGTTCCATAATCAGCTCCTGGTCTTGTTTTCACAGCTGATATTGAGCTTCTCCAATGGTTCTTTCCACAGATATAATCAATCTGATTCCTATGCATACCATCAGGTGAAATTCAAATGTATAACCTGCATATATGTTACTACAAAACATATTTGCAATGAGTAAGTCATTGATTGTGCAAAATTCAATAATTCTATCTCCACCTTCATTTCTGTCACCGAGTCCATGTTTTCCAACTACTGATTCTTCTTCTCTGTTGCCAACTTTTGCATTCCAGTAACCCATTGTTATTGATACATCTTGATATCAGGCAGTTCTTTTTGCTTCAGTGACTCTGTGCACTCTTTCAATCTTCTTTTGATGCTTCTTGAGGCATTCAATATATTGCCTGTAGCATATTTCAGTGTTGTGACTCAAGGCTTAAATTTGTTTTATTTTACTTCTCTCAGCTTAAGAAATACAGAGTAAGTTATTCCCTTTTTATTCTCCAATTTCAGGTCTCTGCCCATTCTATAATAATATTTTGCTTTGTCTTCTTGAGTTGCCCTTTGAAATTGTCTGTTCAACTCTTTTACCTCAGCATATTTTCTATTTGCTTTAGTTTCTCAATGCTTTAGTGCCTTTTTCAGAGTTGCTTCTGATATTCATTTCAATTTTTTTCTTTATCCTCTGTCTTTGTAATGACCTTTTACTCTCTTCATGGATGATATCCTTGATGTCATCCCACAACTCATTAGGTCTTAGACCATTGGTGTTCAGTGTTTCAAACTATTCTTAAGATGATTTTGAGATTTGGATGGAATAGTTTAAAGATCATATTTTGGCTCTCATGGACTTGTTTTGATTTTCTTTGGCCTTGATTTGAACTTGCACATGAGTAATTGATCATCTGACACAAAGTCCACCTCTTGCCTTTTTTTGATTGCTGATACTTAGCTTTTCCAATTATTCCTTCCACTGATGCAATCAAACTGAGTCTATGCAGTCCCTCAGGTGAGGTCTATATAAAAAGTCATCCCTTATGGTTTTTTTTTTAAATATATTTGCAATAAATAAATCATTGAAAATACAAAATTTGCTCACTCGATTTCCAGCTTCATTTCTATTACCAAGTTCATACTTTCCAACTACTATTCCTTCTTCATGTTTCCTAATTTTGCATTTCAGTCACCAATTTTCATTAACATATCTTGATTGTATGCTTGGTCAATTTTGGACTGCAAGATTGGGTAAAAATTTTCAATTTCTTTCTCTTTAACTCTAGATGTAGGGGTATATATATCAATTATAGTCATATTAACAGGTCTCCTTGTACATGTACAGATAATATCCTGTTACACACAATACTGTATTTCAAGATGTTGCTGTTGAATTGTTATGTGCCATCAAGTACCCTGTGACTCACAGTGACCGTATGTATGTTAGCTCTGAAGCTGCCCAAACATGAGCCAATCTCATTATCTCCAACAGTCCCAAACCCATTTCTCCAGTCACTGAGTCAATCCATCTCATCCTGTATCTTCTTCTCCTGTGCTATCTCACCACCATGCCTCCCAAGCATAAAGTCCTTTTTTGGATAATCTTTAGCAGGATTTTGCTTGCATGTAATATTAGTGATATTGTTCGATAATTTGCGCATCATATTGAGTCACTTCTTTTTTGAATGGGAATAAATCTAGATCTCTTCCAGTCAATTGGCCAGGTAGCCGTCCTCCATATTTTTTTTTTTTTTTTTGCATAACCTGGTGAGTGCATCAAGGGCAGCATCTGTTGCTGAAATATGTCAAGTGGTATGCCATCAATTCCTGGGCTCTTATATTTTACCAAATCCTTCAGAGCAACCTGAACTCCCTTCTTCATCACCTTTGCTTCTTGGTCATATGTTGCTTCAGGAAACTCTTCTGTGTCAGCCAATTCTTGTTGGTATAATGCTCTGTATACTCCTTCCATCTTCTTTTGATGCTTCCCGGATCATTCAACATTCTGGCCTCAGTATCCTTAAGTACTGCAATTTGAAGCTTAAACTTGTTCTTTAGTTCCTTTAAGAAGTGCCAAGTGAATTAATCCCTTTTGATTTTCCAATTCCAGTTCTTTGCACCTTTTATTATAATGATTTGCTTTGTCTTCTGGAGCTGCCTTTTGAAATTTTCTGTTTATCTCCTTAACCTCTTGATTTCTTCCCTCTGCTTTGGCTTCTTGGAACTCTAGTGCATTATTTAGTCTCTTCCGACATCCATCTCTTCTTTCTCTTCTGTCTTTGTAATGACTTTTTTTCATTCTTGATGTATGACATTCTTGATATTCTCCCACAGCTCATCTGGTCTTCACTGTTTAGTGTTCAAGTCCTCAAACCTATTCCTGAGATAGTCTTTAAATTCTGATAGGATAGACTCAAGGTCAAATTTTGGTTCTTATGGATTTAATTTTATTTTCTTTAGCTTCAGTTTATACTTGAGAAGTTTATGGTCTCTTCCACAATCAGCACTTGACCTAGTTTTCACAGCTGATATTGCGCTTCTCTGGTGATTTCTTCCACAGATGTAGTCAATTTTATTCCTGTATAGACCGTCAGATGACTTTTATGTGTAAAGTTCCATTTATGCTTCTTATAAAAAGTGTTTGGAATGAATAAGTCATTGTACAGAATTCTATCATCCTATCTCCGTCCTCATTTCTGCCACCTAGCCCATACTTTCCAACTACTGATCCTTCTTCCCTATTTCCATCTTTTGTCTTCCAGTCATCCATCATTATCAAAGTATCTTGGTTGTGTGTTTGATTGATTTCCAACTATAAAAGTTGATTAAAGTAATCTATTTCCTCCTCTTTGTTCCAGATTGTTAAGGCATATATTTGAATGATAGTAATATCAACAGGTCTTCCTTGTGTGCCTATAAATATTACACTGTCACTCATAGCATTTTATTTCAAGATGGATCTAGAAATTTTCTTTAACTGTTAGCGTGAGCTCATTTTCCCTTACTTTTTCTTTTCCAGCGTAGTAGATCATGTTATTATCTGATTCAAAATGTTCCATGCCAACCCATTTCATTTCATCATTGCCTAATATGTCAATATTTATGCATCCCATTTCTTTCTTAACAATCTTCAGTTACCCCACATTCTTACTTTTCACATTCCAATTAGTAGTCTGTTTGCAACCATTCCCCTTCTTTTGTGAATCCCAGCAAGAAGCTCTGGCTCTGGTGCCATATCAGCTAGGCTATGCTAAGAACTTGAAATCAACTTTTTATTATTCATGGAATACGACTCTTCTGATTTCATTCACAGTGCAGTATACCAAGTGATTATCTGATTCAAAGTGGCCAAAACTAGGCCATCTCATCTCACTAAAGCCTAGAATGTCAATTCTCATATGTTCCACTTCATTTTTCAGTTTCTACTTTTCCAGCATTCAAGCTTCATATATTAGATGTTCCAATTATTAAAAGATGTTTACCACTATTTTCCCTTTTCATGTGACTTCCGATCTATACTTTACCTCTAATACTCTACCTATCCACATTCCTCTACTGGTCTTAGGGTTTGCAGAGGTCTATTATATAAGAAGGAGATGGCCATTTCTGCTTCCTACTCTGTCTTGCCTCAACCAAGCAATTAACAGTGACTGACATAATGTTAGCAAGTGTGAGGATGGCACAAGATAGGAGAACATTCAAACTTGTTGTTCATGAGGTTGCTATGGGTCATACTCAAGTTAAAGGCACCTAACTGCAACAACATCTCTGTGTACTGTGCTTTGTCCAAAGACAGTTACTTCATTTTACTTCCTTGTTCACTGTCCAACTTTCAGATGCATAGAAAACAACTGAAAGTACTATGGCTTGGATCAAGAGCATCTTAGTCTTTAAACTAATATTGTTGATCTTCAGACTTCGGAGAGGTCCTTGACAGCGGATTTCTACACTGCAGTGCTTTTCTGAGTTTTGGTTGGTTGGTTGCTTGGTGGTTTTTTACTACATCACAGCTAATTGCAGAATGCCTAATTGTGTCCATGAAAAATCTCTACTTGGACCAAAAAGGAGTTGTCTGACAGAAAAACAAACAAACAAACAAAAAACCAAGCAAAAAAACCCCACACTCTTTGCTTTAAACTCAGGAAAGATGTGATTAGAGTTATAACCTTTATATAAATCTATTCAATTTGTATGCTGAGCAAATATTTTGGGAAATTAGATTCTATGGAGAAGAATGTGGCATAAAGGTAAGAGGAAGGCTCATCAACCACGTATGTTATGCATACCTTGCTTGCTGCAAGCAGAACAAAAATCTTGAAACACTTGCAGTAAAAGATCAAAATATCAAAGATCAAAACATAAAGTCTTCAATACAGGTGACATCTCAACATCAAGAAATCAAACATTCCCATCACCAGAACAACAGTCAACATCATGATAAACAGAGAAAAGATTCAAATGTCAATGATTTAAATTTACTTAGATCCACACTTTCATTAGAGTTACTATAAATGAGAACTGCCTTGAGATCATTATCTGTCTAACAACAGAAACTGCTGCTTTGAGAAAACAGCAATGATCTGATTTGGGTACAGGATTTAGATAGAGGATTTGGCTTCTAGAAGACAGCAATTATCTGTGATATGGGTGTTGACAGTAGGTTTCTCAGGAGACATCCAGTAAATCTGAAACTTCTGCTGCTTTGCTGCTGTTGATCCTAACTATAACAAACACCTTACGCTGTTATTTACCATATGTTTCAACTGTCAAATGTGTATTCTTTCAAGACAGAGATGACAATACTGGCTCTCCATTAGGAAAATTTGTTTTACTAATAACTTTAAAAAAATGAAGAATGACTCATGCATTCTCATTTTTATTTCTCTTTGTGATAAAAAAACAAGCATTTTGAAATAATTGGCTTAAACTTAAGTTGAATTTGTGGTCACAGAAAAAAAAATGGTGATAACTGGACTATGTTATGCATCAGAATTTTGTCTCTGCTCTCACTTCTTTTTCATTTGTTCCAACACAAAAGCAGTCATTAGTCAATGTTATCAAAATCCTTAACATTTATGTTTAAGCCTTAGGATGATTTTACACAAAATACCGATGCTTCTCAAATAATCCTAAGTAAAAAAATATCTACGCAGAACTGAGGAATGTGGCATAAGGATTGTAGGAAGACTTATCATCAACCTGCATTATGCAGATGACACAACAGTGCTTCCTGAAACTGAAGAGGACATGGGGTGTTTGAGGCAGAATGTCAAGGATTGTAGTCTTCAATATGGATCTCAACATCAAGAAAACAAAAATTCTTACCACCGGACCAATTGGCAGCTTCATGATGCATGTAGAAGAGACTGAAATTATTGATAGCTTCAGCTTGCTTGGTTCCACAATCAGTCAATACTCTTGGCACCAGAAGTCAGAAAATCAAAAGACTAATAGCACTGTGAAAGTCTGCTGACAGGGACCACTCTAGAGTACTAAAAAGCAATGATGTCAGTCTGAAGACTAAGGTGCACCTGATCCAGGCCATGGTCTTCCCAATTACTTACTATGCATCCCAGAGCTGGACAATATCTAACGATGTTATAAGAATCGGTACCTTTGAGTTGTAGTGATTGAGGAGGGTGTTTAATGCACCATAGACTGACAGGAGAATAAATAGATCTTTCTTGGAGAGGGCAAAATTAGGTTGTACCCTGGAGACAAAGATTTTGAGCCTCCAATTCACATGGTTAGGGACATGGCCAGGAAAGACCAGTTCTTGGAGAAGGACATCATGCTTGAAATGGTGGAGGAACAACACAAGAATAAGACCCAGGATGAGATCGATTGACTCAGTGAAGGGAGAAATCCAATTAAGTTTGTTGGAGATGACGAGATTGGCTCAGGATAGGGAAGGATTCAGAGCTAACATACATAGGGTCACTAAGAGTTGCACGTGACTCGATGGCATAACAACACCACCACCACCATGCAGAACTGTTTCTCTTTTATTGTCATCTAAAATTAATTTGCTATATTGATGTCAGCCTTTAAAAAATAACTTTTAAAAGTTAGAATCTTATATTCTTATCCTTAGGTTTATTATAAAGATTGCACTGATATTCAAAATTCTCTATTCAAAGATTAAATAATGATTCAGCTTTTATAAATCAAACTGTACCTTCCAAAAATATGTATTGGAATCTTGTTCCATGCATCTGTGAAGGGAATACAATTTAGAAGTAGGATTTTTCTCTGTTATTTTAATTAAATCAGTATGCAGGAGAAGTTTTATATCTAATCACTTATGCCTTATTACCAGAAAGTTGATTAGATACCAATTTGCACAACTTCAAGGAGGAAAATTAATTTCATACAAGGAATATCAAGAATCAAGGAGTTTCTGGGACTATGAACAAAGAAAGAATAAAAAATAGTCAAGGGTTTTAGCTTACAAACCTTTCAGAAAGAACACGCCCAAGCTTAGTGTGTCTCTTTTGGATCCAGGTGTATATTATGAATAGTATACTTGCCAGGTCTCTTTAACTTCAGGTCATGGAAGGGAATTCTGATGGGTAGCTTGCCTCAGGAGCCAAACAATGTATTTCCACTGTAAAAAGTCAAAATCTCTCTCTCTCTCTCTCTCTCTCTCTCTCTCTCTCTCTCTTCTAGCTGGTCTTTTATTTTTTTCCTCTCAAATGTGAATCTCTTCAATCAACCCCCAAGGTAAGTCTACAATGCAAATCTTCTCAGAGTACTGGATGGGAAATAATCTTTCCCCCAAACGAACCTCCAGTATCCACTTTACACAAGCTGAATATCAGGGCAAATCTTCCCTTTTAGTATTCTAATTAAATAATGGCTTAAAGTAGAATTATAGAATTACAGACTGTCTAAAACCACAATATCCCATATTTATTACATCTTTCCCTCTCTTCATTTTTTAATTGGGTTTCATATAGTTATTCACATACATTGTATTTCACTCATGCACATTGTGCTTTATACAATCTTTCATGTACTTTGTGCTTTAAATTATTAATTGCTATTGATTTATGCCTATTATTACTCCATCTCTTCAAGTACCCATTGAATCTTTTTTTATTCCTTCACCTCCTCTACTACCCACTAACCTCTGAGTTCAAAATAGCCTTCAGTACTGTCCAACTAGCATGCAAAGATGTATGGATAAATGCTGGCTTGAGGAACAGGGAGTTATGAAGACCACTGGCTCATTGACTTTGGACTCATGAGCTTTCAGCTAATGTCTATGTGGACCTGGAAACAGATGATGGGGGATGAGTTAACCAGAATGCAACGAGATGAAGAGAAGATGATGCATGCTGTGAGATAGTGGTGATAGCTACAACCTGAAGGCTTGCTCTGGACTGAGCTTTGCTTGTGGATGCAGATGCTCAAAGTTTCCAAACTGAACAGAAGATCCATCAGCAAAAGGTGAATGCTTGTTCCTTCGACAGGGATAGACAAATCAGAAATTGGCTACCTAAACTAAGAATATTTAGATATGAGGCATGAAGTATATGTGCTTTCACAAATGTAATTATTAGCAATATGATAGTAAGAGCAAAGTTAATTCTTTAAAAAGGGAGATTAATGGCTAGAAAAGTGAGGAGGTTGTCTGTAGTACCAAGGGTTCATTGTTTAAAATGACTTTTCTAGTTTGACTTTGTCACATGGATGGGCAAGGACATGTGATTGGGATGTATTGGTCTATTCACAAGGGAATTACCTAGTTTTGCCCTAAAATTGAGTGTAAATCCTTCAAGGTCAAAGATTCTTAAGTCTCTCAGAGGCCTACAGGAACAGCAGCTGCATCAGGAAAACAAAAACCTGATATGTGTCAGAACTAACGTTGGGACTGCTACACCACAGAACCAGAGCTAGGAGTTTTCAACCAAGTTTGTTGAAGGACTGATGAGAAGATACTATAAATGGTAGGAATGAGAGCTTCGTAACCCTGGCCTAAAGCCTTGAGGCTGAGCGCATTTAAGAAGCTGGCTTGAATTAGCAATTGTCTCCTGGTGCCAACCTGAATTACAGCCTTTTGACTTTTCTAATCAAAACACCATAATTGAAGAAATTTTTAAAAACACCATATAGCTATAGCACTTGGTAAATAGGAACAGCATATATATAACTGTTCAAAAGGAGAGAAAAGGGGGAAGAGGATAGCAGAGTTTAGTGGCTGGACGGGTTGTGAAGAGATGGGCAAGGTACAGTGTGGACTTGATGAGATGGGGTGATAAAAAATATTGATCAATAGTAATTAATCATGTGAAACAATGTGTATGAATGATTTTGTAAAATATAATGTACAAGAGTTAAACACACTGTATATTGTGAATAATTGTACGTAAACCAACAAAAATAATTTTAAAAACTTAGAGAAAATGCATATTTATTCTTTAAAGTGACTGAAGTTTAGTATTTTGTTACAGTTGCACTAGGAAATTATAAATGTTTAAGGAATTTTTAGATAGATCTTTTGTTAAAGTCAATCTTTAAGAATAATAGAAGGATCACCAAAGAAGAAATTCAAATGGCCAACAAGCACATGAAGAAATGCTCAAAATCCCTAGCTCTGAGAGAGATGCAGATCAAGACAACTATGAGATATCATCTCAACCCAGTAAGACTAGCAAAATTTAACAGAACAGCAAGCAACAAATGCTGGCGAAGTTGTGGAGAGATTGGAACATTTATTCACTGTTGGTGGGAGTGTAAAATGGTGCAACCATTGTGGAAAGCGGTGTGGCGCTTTCTCAAAAAGTTGGAAATAGAGATACTATTTGACCCAGCAATTCCACTACTGGGAATATACCCTAAAGAGACCATAAATGACATCCAAGTAGATATATGCATACACATGTTTATCCTGGCTTTATTCACAATAGCAAGGAGTTGGAAACAAGCTAAGTGTCTATCAACAAACGAATGGGTAGAGAAGCTGTGGTATATTCACACAATGGAATACTATGCTGCATTGAAAAACAAGGAACTCATGCAATAATATTCAAAATGGGTGACCCTGGAGGACATGATGCTGAGTGAAATATCTCAGTCACAAAGGTACAAATGCTATATGGTGCCACTGTTGTAAAATGAGGCTGACATCGGGGTGGCAGTAAGACTGAGAAAAACTGGATAAATTATGTTTACTGAATTGAAGTCTATCTATGAGGGAGAGAATAGTTTTTAAAAAGTATTATATTTTAGGGCATTATGTTATCATAAGAGTACGGAATGAGGGTTGTAGAGTGGATTATATTTGGGGCGGGGTTGGTGTTGGCGGTGTGCAAGGGGAATTGTGTACCAATGAAGGAGTTTTTCTTTTGCTTTTCAAGGAGAGGAGCGAATGGGGTGGTGGGGATGGGGTGGGTGGGGAGAAAAGTGCAACAATGAATGAATGGAATTCCAAAATCTCTGTAGATGTTCATTGAAATAAAAAAATAATAATAAAAGGACATCACCCTTAAAGAAACAATCAATCAGAGAAAAGGTCAAAAAAGATAGAAAATTCATTTTCATTGTTAAAGAAAAAAGCCATAAAATATGATAACATTAGTGTAGGTTTATTTGAAATCCATGTAATAAAAGCGAGAACACAATGAATTCCATTATATTGTCTCAGAAATTAATGACATTTGCTGTTTTTTAAATAGCTTGTACATTTTCAATTTTCCGGATGACAGAAATGACTCATCCTTGATCTCTTCACTTATTCATGTTCCCAAGGAACTAAATCCAAACACTTGAAATATAGTTCCTTAGCCATGATTTTCTTTAAAAAAAAAAACAACAAAAAACCCAAAAAACAACTTCTTGGTGAAACCACAATATGCTTTTAAATGATAAAATATTAAGTATCAAAAAATTCTGTTGGTTTTCTTTTAAAATTGCTTTGCTCACAAAGCACTGAGAGATTATATTTTAAAATGGATTGCCTTAGAAACAGTCACCTACAAAAATACACCATAAGTAAAAAAGACAAACAGAAGAAACACTATGCTTTCCAATAATTTTATTCTCATAACAGATACAGTGGTGAAATTTTGAAAGCAAACATTCAGAACAAAGATCATAGTTGGGAAAAATGAAAAAGAAAGAGAGAGAAAGCACTTGTGTTGCCTCTGTTTCAGAGGCCATTAGTTCAAACCCTCTCTACTGTAGACTGTTTTCCACAGAATCCAAGAAAATAATTTATTATAGAGTCAAATCAGACAATTATTATAAATCTCTTATTTAATGCATTTTATTGACTGATGGTAAAAGTTTTTGAAATTTCTTTCTGACTATTTAATTTTCGTCCCCTCCATTCTCCCAATTCTTATCTTTAGTGGATAAGTGTAGAAGTTCTACGAATTAGAGAGAGTAGCTATTTTCTCACAGGTGAAAAACATTTTTCCTGTTTTCCCCATTAAAATGTTGTGACCTTAATCTCAGTGTGTTCTACCTTGAAGGAGTATTAATAAGAATTTCACTACATAAGGAGATCCTGTTGTATTAAACCTATGTACAGGCTGCTCCTTGGAGGCAAGGGATTCCGGGGCTTCGTCTGACATACTTTGGACATGTTGTAAGGAGAGACAGATCTTTAGAGAGGGACATCATGCTGGGTAGAGTGGAGGGACAGCGCAGGAGGGGAAGACCCTCTATGAGGTGGATTGATTCAGTGACTGGGGTAATCGGTGTGGGTGTGTCAGAGACAATGAGATTGTCACAGGATAGAGCACAGTTTAGGGCTGTTGTACATAGGGTCGCTATGAGTCGCAAACGACTCGACGGCACATAACAACAACAACAACAACATCCTCAAATTTCAAGAACATGAGTGTTGAAGATTGAATAAGGGAGTCTATAATAAAGAGATGGAATAAAAAAAGCATAATGTCTTGTTAATCTTTTCCTCAGAAAATAAGTTAATATTATTTAAAGAAGTACTCTCTCACCAAATGGGAACTTTTCTTAAGAAAATAGCATAATTCTCATTATTTTTGATACTATAATCAACCTTATGTACCAAATAATTTATGTGCAAATATAGAAATATCTACTTAATACAGTTTTATAAAGTAAAAAAGCAAAAATTCAATGCATTTCTAAATATTAGGATAACTAAGGTGATTTCCCCCCTCCATTATAGCAAGCCAATTAATATTTAATATCATTCAAAACAATTAGAGCAATACATAGAGAACTTCCAGAAGTTCAAGCTCGATATAGGAGAGGCTGTGACACCAAGAGTATCATTGTTGATGTTAGAGGTATAATGCTTAAATCAAAGGATATTAGAAGAATGTTTATTTCTACTTCATTGACTATGCAAAGGCATTTGACTGTATGGATCATAAAAAATTACGGCTTAAAAAATATGAGATATCATCTCACCCCAGTCTAATCAGCAAAATTTAACAGAACAGCAAGCAACAAATGCTGGCGATGTTGTGGAGAAACTGGAACTCTTATTCACTGTTGGTGGGATTGTAAAATGGTGCAACCACTGTGGAAGGCAGTATGGCGCTTTCTCAAAAAGTTGTAAATAGAGATACCATTTGACCCAGCAATTCCACTACTGGGAATATACTTCAAAGAGACGATAACTAACATCCATGCAGATATATGCACACCCATGTTTATTGCAGCTTTGTCCACAATAGCAAGGAGTTGGAAACAACCTAAGTGCCCAGCAACAAACGAATGGATAGAGAAGCTGTAGTATATTCGCACAATGGAATACTATGGTGCATTGAAAAACAAGGAACTCATGCAATATTATTCAAAATGGTTGACTCTGCAGAACATTATGATGAGTGAAGTATGCTAGTCACAAAAGGACAAATATTGCATGGTGCCACTGTTGTAAAAGAGAACTGACCTTGGGTTTGGGGAGAGACTGAGAAAGATGGGTTCAATAATGTATACTGCACTGAAACACATGAGGGAGAAAACTGTTTTAAAAGGATATGTGATTAGGTAATTCTGTCATGACAGGAGGCTAGGGGGATGGCTACATAGTGGAGTGGACCTGGGGGAGGGTTTGTAAAACAATGAAAGAATTTTTCTTTTACTTTTACAAGAAGGTAGTGTTCTGGCAGGGAGGGTTAGGAGGGGAAAATTTGTGCAATAATGAATGAATGAATGCAAATCCAAAGCCTCTGTAAATTTTTACTGAAATTAATAATAAATTTAAATTAAAAAATATTTACGTTAGAGTAAGGAGGTAATGGATTTATAACTGCTCATGCTAATAACACTATATCGTGGCATGGAGGGGGAATAGTGGAAATGTATCCACATTTATAATATTCTTCTTACCAAAACCATTTATGGAAAATAGGAACTGAATTGGAACATGTATTTCTGGATTGGAAATGATCATATTGTTGATATTTCTAGCCTTAAACTTAAAAGATTATATTGTTCAAAATGATTTGTTATATATTTGTTTAAATTTTTCCTGCTTTTAACAACTGGGATCTAGAGGGAAGAGAAAAGACCAGACAATGGCCAAAATTATTGGGGCAGCTATTGCTGCCAGTTTAGGGCCTATGTCAGGAAAAGGAAGTCTTACTCATAAACAGTGCCACCCAAAGGTAATAAAGGAGGTCAGAATTGCTTCCACTGTGGAAAGCTAGGCCACTTCAGTAGACAGTGTCACAGACGAGAGCCACAGATAGGCAAGGGAGTAGAGAGGAAGCTCCCACTCACTTGCTTTGAGTGTGGGTCTGAAGGACACTTGGCCAAGGGTGGTCCACATCAGGTCCTCGTGGCTGACAGGACTGACAGGCCCCAGCTCCCAGTGAGTTTTTTTGTGTTTTGTTGTTGTTGTTGTTTTATTGAATCCTTAGGGCTTTCTGTGTACACTATCATATCTTTAGGAAAGTTTTAAATTTTTTAAATTTACATTTATTAAAACTCAGTGATTAGTTGACCTTGGATGTGTCAGTGCTGCCCAGTTACCATACAGAGGTGTATGGATGAGCAAGCAAAGTTTGTTGGCTTGTGATGAGCAACTCAGGCTTCTTGACTTGGCTTAGCTCCATGTGGGGGCTAGGGCTGAATAAGTAAACCAGTAGTTGTGGAGCTCAGGGAGAAGTGTGGGCCCCTGTACTTAGACCTGATACCCTTTTGAACCTAGCCATAGATGTTTGGAGATGAGTTGACCAGAACCCAATCAGATGACGAGACGATGATCCATCTGCGAGTTAGGATTGATTGTTACATCTTGGTGGCTTGCTTTGGACTGGTCTTTGCTTTGAATAGAGGTGATTAAGATTTCCAAGTTTAATAGAAGATCTTTCAGCAAAAGAGACATGCTTGGTCCCTCAGAGTAGTGGTTTTATAGGGATGGGTAAATCAGAAATTAGCTATCTAAAAGGGGGATATTAAAACATGAGGCATGAAATAACTGGGTTACACATTTTCATGAAAGGAGTTATTAATAAGGGAAAAGTAATCAAAATACAAATGAAGAGACTAAAATGTAAATGTAAGGTTGTATGAAACACAGTGTACATGCATAAACACAATGAATATGAATAAAAAAATTAATTTAAAAAATTTAAAATAGAAAAATCTTACTATTGACTGTACAGTTCTAAGAAATTCATGCCATTTTGCTGTTAAACGTTCTTCCTACTCTTAAACTCTGGTGATCTATGATCTGTTTTTCCTCACTATAGCTTTGTCTTTTCCAAAATATTATATAAGTGGAATCATTCATGATGTAGCCTTGTTTAATCTGCTTTTTTTCCACTTAGCATAATGCCTTTGAGATTTATGCATATTTTCAAGTGTATAAGTAGTTCATTCTTTTTAGTTTTATAAACTTTGTTTATCTATTCACAACTTGAAGGAAGTTTTAGGACTATGAAAAAAGCTGTGGTAAATATCTTGATAGGGCTAGTGAGTCATATGGTAAACACATGCTGAAGTTTAGAAGCAACTGTCAAACTGTTTTCAAATATGGTTGTACCATTTTGCATTCCCACCGAAAGTATGTGAGTGATCCAGTTACTTAATTTCCTCTGCAGGGCTGGGCTGTTGTTGATTTATTTATTCATTTTAACTATTCTATGGGTGTCACATTGTGGTTTTATTTGTCTAATCTTTGTGAACATTTATTTTCCATCCATGTATCTTCTTCTCTGTGAAGTTTTTGTTTAAATTGTTTTCCTTTCTTGGAGTAGGGGAGGGCTAGGAATTTATTTGTTTTCTCACTGTTGAGTTTAGAGAGTTCTTCACATAAGTTGGGTCAAGTTATCTGTTGTTTGTAAATACTTTTCTAAGTCTGTGCTTATCTTTTGATAATGTTAGAGTTATTTGGGGAAAATTAAAATTTTAATTTGAGTGAAATTCAATATATTAATTTTCTCTTGATTGCAATGTTGTTGTCAGACCTTAGAACTTATTGGTTAACCCAAAGTCACCCTGTGAGAGAAAGATGAACAATCTCCTCCTGTGTGGTCTACAATCTCTAAAAAATTGCTGGCGGGCCAGTTATGAGACGGTTCCAACATGATGACACAATAACAACACAATAATATTATTCTCATCAAAAATTTAGATAGTTTTAAGGTTTTTTTTTAATTTCAGCTTATTATAATTCTGGAGGCTGGACTTTATGAGAAGGAATGCAGCACCAAGGGTTGGAGGAAGAATCATCAACAACCTGTATTATGCAGCTGACACACCTTGCTTGCTGAAACTAAAGAGGACCTGGAGCACTATACAAGTTCAAGAACTGCAGTCTTCAATGTGGATTAAAGCCCAATATCAAAGAAGACAAAGATTCTTACCTCTGGTCCAACTGGCAGCAAGCACCAAGATAGATAAAGAAGAGATTGAAGTTGTTAACAATTTTAGCTTGCTTGACTGGCTTCACAAGCAACACTCCTGGTTTTGTTTTTGTTTTGGGTGTTTTTTTTTAATTAAATTGTATTAATATTAATGAACATTTACAGAGATTTTGGATTTCTATTCACTCATTGTTGCACGATTTTCTCTACCCTCCTCCCCAGTTCATTCCTCTTTTTTTCCCTCCTTGAAAGTCCCCTTTAATTGTCCAATGGCCACAGTGCTTGTCAAAGCCAGTTATGAGTAATCTCCTTTGTCAGTGTGTCCTTTGCCATTCTCTATCACTTCTCGCTGAGAGACTTCACCCTGATTCATAAGGAAAAGGGGATGGCGTATTCTCTTAGCTACTTCCTGCTGAAAAGGAATGCTATAGGTTTCAGGGTGAAGATCTTCTCTCACTACTCTAAAGGGCCCCTTTGGCAGTAGGAAACACATAGACTATTATGGAGATTGATTTTTCAATTTAGATTCACTGTTATCAATTGTGCTTAGCTGTACATGTTCATATCCTTGAAGATGTATCATGGAAGTGTTGCAGCCTAGAAGACACAAATTTAACTAACAAGTTAAAAGTACATGAGTCAAAAATTAAAAAGCAATAATATTCCAAGTAGAGGCTCTAATATTGGCACAAATCAAGTTAGAGAGGGAAGGTAGTTCTTAACAATAAAAGGCCTATTGATTAGCACTTTGTCTATTACAGTAAAAAGTTTAGGAACCAGAAGCTGTAGAGGATCAACTATGACATTTATTGTTCTTAAGTGCTGGAGCAAATTCCACCTACCTCTGGGTTGTTTTACAGCTTGGAAGTCCACATGCGAGGCAGAGGTGAAGGAAGGAACTGCTTATGAGGTTTTCCATCAATTCCAACAACTAAGAAACAGTGAGAAGAGTTGGGACCTCAGAAGGCTTTTAGGAACAAATAGTAGGCTCTTGTGTCCAGGAGAAAATAAATCTACTCACCAGTAATGTTAATGCTCACCCACAGCTTTTCTGGGAGGATCTAAATCATTGAAGCGTCCTCCTTTGTTTCCAGCTGGGAGCTGGGGCCTGTCAGTCCTGTCAGCCACGAGGACCTGATGTGGACCACCCTTGGCCAAGTGTCCTTCAGATCCACACTTAAAGCAAGTGAGTGGGAGCTTCCTCTCTACTCCCTTGCCTATCTGTGGCTCTCG